>NW_027286093.1:722562-1271723 GCF_022747635.1 Hetaerina americana
GGCCTTTATTTGATCATTTATATGAGCATTATTTTCAATCTTTGCCCAAAAAATAGTAAAGACTCATTTCATGTAAACTTGAAACTCAATCCTTAAGTTTAAGTCCTAGGCCTAGATGGAAGTTAATTTTTTTACTAGTGTGACATTAAAAAAGAGAATAATATTTCTGAGAAAATCATTTAAAACACCTACGGTGAAGTTAATACAGCACTCATGAAATCCGGTTTATTTCAGCAAGGTAAATGTTTTTATTGAGAAAAATAGTTACGAATATTCGTCGAAAAAATTCATTCGGCTCTAATGAATTAAATTGATTTTATGCTATTAACAAAACATCGTCAAATTTGTAAGTAAGGCGATACAATAAGTAGCGTTATGCAGTTGTGAATGCTGCTTCTTTTACCTATAATATTTATTTATATATAGATCCACGGTAAATTAAAGCTCAGGATACATTACATATTTTAGAAAGGAAAAAACAAAATAAAATTGTCTGATTCAAAGCCGTATGAGAAGCTATGGATGGATATAAGTTACTTGAAATAATCCAAATTAACAGTTACTTTGATACAATTGACTTAGGTAAATCTCGAATTCGAAAAAGAGAACCCCGAAAATTAGGTTGAGAGCGGATTAGTGTCAGGGAAGAGGTTAGGAGGAAAAAAGGACCGTCGCCTAAGCATCCAGGAGCCAAGGGGGCAGGGCCGGAACGGGGAATGTCGCAGGGCTGGCCGGCGGCCGATGGGAAAGGCGTGGGTAGGAAGAGTGTTGGTTGGAGCGGGAGGAGGAATTCTGAGCGCGGAGGAGAAGAAAAGGTCGGAGGCAAGAAAGTGGGAAATGTCGGGACGGGAAAGGCGAAGGATGGAGAGGGGCGGAGGAGAAAGATAGAATGGGGAAACAAGGAGTGATGGAGAAGCGAAGAGAAGAGTAAGATTGAGAAGAGGCATGCGGCGCGTCGAGAGGAGGAGGAATAAAAAGAGTGGGCCGGGTTCAAGGGTCGCGGCGGGAGTTTAAAGAGGAAGAAGGAGATGGGAATGTGGTCGAAGGTGTAAGCGGCAGAGGGAAGAGGCGGAAAATGGAGGGGGCCGAGATGGGGGTGGGTGGGGCCGCCACCTCTTTCCCTGGCGGCGAAAACAAAGGAGCCACTAATTGCGGAGGGGTTCCGCACAAACATGCCGGGAGGGAACCTGGCCGCCTTATTAATATTCCTACATCACACCCCGGGGCGGCTGAGGGACGGGGGAGGGAGTCAAAGGCGAGGGCGGAAGTGGAGGATTGAGAGGGGAAGTGGGGGGGGGGGAGGAGGAGGGGTGCAAAACGCGAAGAGAGAGGGAGGGAAAATATCGCGGATTAGGTTATAAAGCCTTTATGGCTTTTCGCGAGGAGCCGAGCATAGAAAGTTGGGGAGTCTCAAAGGAGGGAGGAGGTGGTGAAAGGATGATTGCGAGGAGGTCTAGGGGGGGGAAAGGCAGAGCTGGGGGGTGACTCGAGAAGGGAAGGTGGCAAAGGAGAGAGGCAGAGGAAGAGTTGGAGGTAAGACGGCGTAAAACGATGGAAGAGGTTTTGCGGGAGGAGGAGATGGCGTTCTTCGCTTACAAGAGCGGATGGATGGGAGTTGGAAGGGTTGAGTGTGTGTGTGTTGTTTTGGGGGAAGGGGTTTTCGGAGGACAGGGTGAGGCGAGAAGGATTAGGTGGCTCGGAGGTGGGAAAGAGACTATAAGGGGAGAGGAATGATTTTTAGAGAAAAACGAGGGGTGTTGTCGACTGTGGTAAGTTAGCGGAGGGAGTGAGTGAATAGATGAAGGTGAACGGGTTGAAGCAACTAATTTCCTCCCACTTCGCCGCCTCGGGTAACCTCCCCATCCTCTCACGCCCTTCCCTCCCAACTTTTCTCCACTCCCCCTCCGTCTAGTTCACTCTCCCGCAGCCAGCCAACCCTCCTCCCATCAACCTTCCCTTTTTCCTTCCGTGCCATCGCCTGGGGCGAATCTTTTGTGAGGGAATCAAAGATTATCTGGACCCCTTGCTGAGGGAATGTTGTAGACTAAGAGAGGAGAAAGGGTGGGTGAAGTTTGAGGGGGTTAGGATTGGGTAAAATGTTTTTCAAGAAGGCTTCCGGGGGTGGGTTTCGGGGCAGGGGTCGTGAGTTGGAACGGGATGGCCGAGGGGAGGGACGTGCCTTTCTCGCTGGCAACAAGATAAAAGTGCTAAGCGGAATAACGCCTTACACCTCTTAATCGCCTTGCACACATGCCGTGGAAAAAATTGCCCCGGAGCGCTCCCTCGGCGTAAAAATCTTCTCGGAGAGATTAAGACTATGGCAAAGAGAGAGAGCTATGACCTGAGCGGATTAGCTCGGGTATTACGAAAATAAGATCTAGCGGGGTTAATTGATTGCCCACCAGATGGTATTAAGCAAGTCTCGCTGGGCTGGGAGATGCCGCGCCTTGACCTGCGGTCGTTTCCTTGGCAACTTTGGGAGTTGATACTTTGTAATATATCCAAGTTAGTTCGGTTTCAATATTGCACCTTTTTTGAAAATGAGGGCCTCCGCCAACAGAGGTGCTTATTCCTCTCTCCTCGACGGACTACTTTCAGTGTGATTTTTATGGAGTAATTTCCAGCCCATGGCCATTTCACCATCACGCCTCACCCAAGGTAATCTCCGAAAAAAGTCTCCCTAAAATCTTCACCAAAACACGCTGTCGTCGGGAGGGTACCTCGTTATCTCTTTGAATAATTAAAACCAATTTAGCATATTTCAGTCCCTCTTAATGGCAAGCGTCCGAGATAAACATTGATTCACCATTGATGTGAACTTATTTTGGCCTTCTCTTAAGGAATTACATGTTATTCGAGAATTGAAATATAACAATCATATATGATATATATATATATATATATATATATATATATATATATATATATATATATATATATATATACATATACATGTACTCCTATATATAACCCATAAATATAGTAATACCCAAAGGCAGAACCGTTTGATTTTTCCACGCTGATACTCAGAGTTTGGCTGCTTTGAACTGGCCATTCTTTGATATTTTTCATTCAGGAGAGTTATTGCCTGCCAAAATCTTATTTTCCCTTTCTTTCTCTTTTTTCATGAAGTATTTTATAAAATATGTCGAAAGGATGCGGTAGTTATCTTTTATTTACCATTGATAAGAGATCTCAACCTCCTTTTCTGAGAAACTTAAAGCATATGCAAAACCCATCACTCGAAGGAGTTAATTTTAAGCACGGAACCTATCATACCAAGCCGCGCGGCACAATAGGCAGAGCTGGGTAAACCTTTACATCTTGCGTTCATATATTTAGTGATCGGTTGCATAGAGATTTTTAAAATTTTTTCGCCAAATATTTCTGATGTCTTCCATTGCGGCACTAAGTTTTACTACTGGATAGTAGGGTGTCATTGATCAAGCATCCTAACTGAAATAATATTTAGATGGCGTCAAAATTAATGGAGCCATTCTCAATAACATCCGGTTTGTAATCACACTGTTATATTCTGATTATGAAGATTTCTTACAGCATATGCCAGCAAAGATACCAAGGAAAAGCGATGAGTACGGATTTAACATAAAAATTTGTGAGGTAAAAGTCATGGTATTTTAAAAAAACGAGACAAAAATTATAAAATAATCAATGCCGTAGCCAACTCCATACATTAAAACTTAATTGCACCAAATACTTTAGCAAACATAGCCACCATTGGATACACGAGCACTTCCTTCTTCCATCCGTTTCTTACCTGCGTCATCATATTCTTTTGCATCCTTGTGATGACACCCTCATACCGGCATATCAGCTTCCCTGCACAGCAAGCATGAGCCTCATCTCTAGTTGACCCTAGACCCCATTCCCCATCTTATCCCCCCTTTTAATTATTTCGTAGGCGCATACCTCTGGGAAACGGATGATATTTTTGTACCTCCGACTGAATGCTGCTGGGTGAGAGGAAATTATCCTGAGTTATCGTAAGCTTCACAGAAAAAAATAGTGGGAGATAATTTTTTTTATCACTCTCCTATAAGAACTATCTCCTCCATAGCATCATCTCACATGAAGGGGATAAGAATATTCTAAAAATCCGTGACTTAAGTCTTGTCTAGTCTCCGACAGCGTTACCTTTCAGTCGGGGACCTTCTCATCAATGAGGCGACGCTTTGCTCACCCAATGCGACCATCGATCCTCCTCCCCTCGACGGACTGCGTGCATTCGTGCCGCGGTTGTGCGTGCGCGGGTGGTGTTCGTGCGTTCCACGGGCGTCTCTTGATTACCACTCACCCCCGTCTCTCCCTTCGTCATTCAGCGTCGACGATGAGGGCCGTTCGCACACAAGGGCCGCTGCAACTCAACTAATCATGGCCGCCCGCGCCAATCTAATCAGAATCTCTTTGGCGGCATTTGACATCGGTGGCAATCATACGATGCAGGTAGAACAGCAGTCTCTTAACCTCTGAATGGCACTCCCATGTCGAGATGAAGATCACTGTTGAGACTGATTCAACCCGAAATGCGCCCATTGACGCCGCCCCAAACTTTTGCGCCAGAAAACGGCATCTGGCAAAGGGAGTGGGACGGCCCGGAGCTTACAAACCTCCCCGGTGATAGGCAACACCGCCAGGGTGATGAGTAATTGTGGGTCTCTGTCGGAGGGAACGGACGGGCCCGGCCCGTAATGACAAGGCTTACACTGTGGCCCGATGACATCAACGCGGCCTGTCAAGAGTCGATCGCAATCAAAGCAAGTGCGTCGCCTAAGTGATCACGCAAAGTCATCAATCCATTAATCAAGTGAAAGGCGTAAATTGGGCGCATGTTATGAGAGTGGGTTCCGCGCTGTCTCCATGGTTTCAAAACGCCACATGAATTGAGCAGAGGCCTCTGATGAAGAGAGAGAAGCGAGCAAAATTATCTAATTTGAAGGGAAACGTTTTGCGGATAAGAAGAATTATTTTGTTTTGATTTGAGTTGGGGTAAAGTGCAGAATTAATTGGATCAGGCTTAAAAAGATTTTTTGAAAATTTAATTTTAGTATTAAGTCAAGGGTTAATAAAGCCTAATTAACATTTTGACACCCTTTCTGTTGGGTTTCAAGCATCTTCCACAAGTAGCTTAAAACGTTCTTCAGCATTGTAACTCAAGGATTTAAAAATTGGAAAATACTGTAACTGAACTAAGAACGCAATTATATGGCCATCTACGAGTCGGTTGAATATGTTGGGGAAATATATTACACTTAAAAATAATGGAAAATATTAGGAAATAGCAATGGTTAAAATATAGAGTTTTAAAAACTTAATTATATTATGAAAGACGAAAATCATAAATCTTATAAATCGTACAAATTCCTTAGATTATAAAAAACTTAAATAGAAAAATTTGAATGAATAATTTTTCTACTTAATCAATTAGGTAAAGCGATAAAACCTATTTTCCAATGAAACCGTAATATCTCCTTAAAGAGGTAATCAAACGTAGATGAATAAGGTTGAGATGAAAATACATTTGAATCTTTCCTAAATATAGTTTGATCTAAATAATATGCTTTAGCAAATCTCCTCCCTGCTCATTCCTCATTGGAAGAACCTGGTAAAATATCGCTCTCGGAATGGGCTCAAGAATGTTACGACTCCTAAAGAGCAATGACAGTTAATAAAACGGAATCTTTCATTCGTCCTTCTGCCACTAATATTAAGGAAAGCCTTTCCAACGTGCCTAAAAATTTTAAAACAACACACTTGGATGGATCCAGAATTCCATCAATAGGATATGTGTAAATTTAAAAAACTAAGGTTTCGTTGCACTCAAAATGCCAGCCCAAGCAGCTGCTTTACAATGATCATTGACTTAATTATTGCATTCTTTATCGTTCTTGCTTTAACTGCATTATGGGTAACTGTCAACTGTTACTGAATTAAAAATATCTATGGACCTTTATATATTTAAGTCCTAAATATGAGTAATTTCAATCCGTTCATCTAATAAATCACTAAGTGCATTGGTAGTAGGATTACGTTATTACTAATCCAACTATTCAAAACGGGTAGCATGCCAAAGAATCGCTTAATTGATCAGTACCTATCAGTCAATCCAGTACAGCAAATCCACAGTTCCTTGAAAGTCTCACAAACAGGTAGTTATAAGTCCAGGGGATATGTCAAGAAACTAGGCTGCCCAGCAAGAAAAAGGGTTTTTGCCCTTTAAAATCTACCTGTACCTAAGTAAACGCGGACTACATATATCCAAATAAACGCGGAAAAAGTTGGCGTGATTTTGCCTCTACATCTCACTTTGTTTGTGTAGGTCTGATGATGAGATCGATCTTTGACTAATTGAATTCAAGCCTGTTCAAACAGTAGAGTATGAGATAAATGTCTGCATATCATGTCCGAAGAAGTGATAACAATATTAGTGAGGCACGCCCCTTTCTTGAAGACAGAGGGCTCATGAAATTATATGATATAGCAATAACTGTAATGCATATTAGGAATGGGTTTTATTTGTGTTTATAAAATGTTTATGATAAAGACATTGCTAGCCAGAAGCTAAAAAAACTTGTAAATTAAAATTCGTCCAAAATGGGAAAAAGCCGTTAATTGCACGTAAGATGCAAATTTTACGTGCTTACCTTATTATTAAGGGAAAATAACTGGTCAAGTTAACTAATCAATGGATCTCATACCTAAGTTAAGCTACATTTACTTACTACTCCACAGGGGTGTGTGGCGGGGGGCGCAAGGATACCAGCCTTTGGAGTATAAATATTAACTGACAATTTGATATAAATGTATATTTAACACACAGACTCACGTATACATTCAAACAGGACTTTATTAACTGTGCTTGTAATTCTAAGCTCTACTTAGTAAAACACTAAATCTATACTACTTAACCGACATTGCAGTAAGCTATTTCTTAAATATGCGTACTTCCATACCCTCCTTCATTCTGTGCAACATGGCTATTCTTTTCCAGCTTATAATTCGTTTTCCAAAACATTCTGCTGCAATATTTAACAGCTTATTACCACTAAATATACCCTGTATATTTTTTTCCTGCCAACTTGTAATTCCTCCTAGTAATATATTCTCTGCCTACGATACTCTAGAAATTCTTCTTTAATTTTCTTTCTCCCTTTATTCCACGGTTCCCATTCTCCTCAACTACACCTCATAAACTTCCAATCAACGGTTAATCTCTCGACCTAACCACCACGTTTCCGTACCGTAAACAAGATTTTGCTTCATGTCAAAGTTATCATTATTTTTTTGGTTAAATCTTTGCTTATTCCCCTTAGCATCAACATCATCCTTTTAAATGCGTCTTCTCCTGACGCTATCTTCTTCTTTTAATGTCTTTACCACTTTGCCTTCCTTCTAAAACGCTACTTAAGTAGGTGGCACTGGCTTCTACCGGCATTAGTGGGTGTGGCTCATTTTTACTGTTTATCTTAGCCCCCTATTCCGCGAGAATCACATCATTTTCATTTTTTTCTCCTCATTTATTTCCTTTCGAAAACCTTTACACTGATTGACTCTGATGTACTTGAAAGTAACTACAATCTCTTGGGTGACTGGCTTAATAAAGCTTGATCATCTGCAAATGCCATTTACCAAGTTGCCAGCTAACATTTTTCCTACCTCCCATAAATATTCAACCATTTCATCTCATGATCCCATCATGTTTTATACTGACCGACTGCATGACTGTTAAATGAATGGCAACTTCGAGGGGAAACATTGAAAGTAAGAGGGAGATAAGGGCATGAAAGGACAGGGTGAGGGATAAAAGGAAAGCAAATGAAGGAAGAGTGGCACGCAGGGCGTAGAAGAGTGGAGAGGGACGTCCAGGTGATGACTAGCAAAAGAGTTCGGGCCTCGAAGGAAACATGAAAATTTGAGTCGAATTCATCTGATGCTTAAACCAAACAACCATTCAAAATTTAATTTAAAAGGCCGATTGTCATTTTATCATTCGAATACTTTTAGTGATAATTTGTATTAGGAAATCTGTATGCTTGTAACTTCGTCTAATTTCCACGCGCAAGAAATAGAAGGAGGGAATTTATTTATCTTCGGGTCCCCGCTGAGCTAACTCGTCCTTCATGCGGGTCAGTGTTTTCATATTGTCGTGTCCCCTCGAGGGCAGCGCGACAAGGGACGTCTCAGAAAAGGATCTTGACTAACGCTGAGGAATTTCCGGACGACGAAGGTGGTCCAATTGGCGAGTTGGTACGGTGAAATAAAAGAGACGGGGTCTTTCGCTAGGAGTTTGTATTTACACAAGAGCGACTCCGGCGTGAGTATCTCGTCCTGCGGCGAACCCCGGGTCAATCGGCGAGTCTCCGCTTCCACGGCTCTCGGCTCCCCCCCCCGACGCGTACACGGCCCCTCGACGAAAGACCCGGAATGAAGGTTCCGCGGGGTTTTTATTTGATCGCGGCATCCGGTCGCGCCCCGGATTCAGCATTTTACTGCGCTTCATTCCCATATTTAGTCATATTCGCGAGCTGCGTTCGCATGCTTGCCCCCTCCTCCCTCGAGGCGACGCAAGCACCCGAGTGACAGGTAAGCAGTGGGAAAATTCCAATATGCGAATTGCGCAGCACACGAATAGACCTCCACGCGAAAGAGAATTGAGCCACGTCGGGGAAATTAACCCGGGACATAACATTACCCCCCCTCAAAACTTCGGCCTCCGGACGAAGCCTTGAGAGGTATCCGCTGAAGCTTCTCTCATCTCTAGCCGAAGACGCGAGTTCACCGCTTTTGCCGGAGAATACAATGTTCATCACAAATACAATAAGGTTCAAATACAATTTTCATCACAAATACAATAAGGTTCAAATACAACTTTCATCACAAATACAATAAGCCCTAAGTTCATCTCTAACAAAACCAAGAACAAATGAAACATAGAAGCACTCTTAGTCTAGGAAACAGTAACACACCAAACAGTAAAAACACATCGATACAAAATGCTGAAACTACAGTTCACTTGAATCTTATACGTGTCCTTCACCTACTGAAAATGCCATTAACCCTCAAAAACACTAGTAAAAATCATCTGAAAATACCATTATGTGTCTCTCCTTATGCCTATTGGTTGCATCGCCAAATATTGATCTTCAACAAGGCCGTCACTACCGTCAACGTTTTCATACAGAGTGGGTAATGCCACTTTGGGGATTCGGGAATTAGGTGGTGGGATGGGTGCCCTAGTCTCGGGTGGTTTTCGAAAGTGCACTGTCGGGCCACAGTCCCCGACCTGCAACTGAGTACTTTCCTGGCGCGTACGCTCCCAGGGGCGTTCAACTGTCTGGAAGTAACTGTCCTTTATACACCAAACACACTGATACAGGCAATACGAAAATATTATCAAAGACGAAAACAGAGCAATGGTGCCTGTACATGTTAAATAAAGAAAGGTAGCCTGATTTATATTCGTCATAGTAGGAGCCGTCATTCGTGCTACATGCAAGCATTCGGTCAAATTGGTACAGACGGCAAAATTGCGGTCGTCATACGGTGGTAATTTCAAAGAAGTTATGGGAGCCCAAGCAGCTGGTATAACTCGATGTACTTTAACTTTTGCATCTTTTGATTCACAAGGGTATTGTGACGAAAAAGTAGAAGTCCCCAATTTCAGTCTGCACGCGCATGGAATAGTGAGCTTGTATGCACCGATTTTAAAATTTTCTGCCAGAGTTGCGTTAATTCTATCACCGCAGAAGATTGTCGAATTCCTTGGGGGGTGGGTTATCACATACACTCCACTACTGATCTTCGTAACGATGCTATCAGGCGATCTCCCACACGCTATTGGGCAGGACGCCGTCATCTCCTTAGCCGTGGCCCCCTTGACCATTGCCTCGGCACACTTGATGGTCCCCAGCGTGTCTCCAAGCGGGTCCGCCAGCATGCATAGCTCGTCGGTGTAGATGTTGCATGCGAGGACTTTGAGACTCATACCTCCCCTGGAGAAGTGCCGAATGGCCAAGTCGTAGTCCGTCGTCCCGATGGTCCGTCGAACCGCCTGTAATCGCTCCTTCAAGATCCGAAGATTGACGAGCTCCCGGGAGAGCCTCCGAGCTTGGCAAGCCCTGAGGACCCCCGTCTGTGAGGCGATAATGGATTGGAGGTAGGCCAAGACACCCCAGCCAGATCCTCCAGGTATCCCTCCATGCTCTGGGATCGTCACGCTCTGTGCTGGCAGTGTGAGTAAGTCGCCAAGGTTGTCCATCCTCTCCTCGACTTCCTCAGCCTCCGCCTCCGATATGACGACCCGCTCCGCGTGCCGCCGCATCGGGAGGATGAAAGAGGATGAAAACGCCCCTCCATCCGATGTCAGCGGTGCCTCCGTCAGTGGATCAGCCCAGTACCTTGGATTCCAGTTATTTAAGGCCAGGGCCCGGGATGCCTGTATGGCCTCACAGATTTCAGGGTGACTCTCTCTTACACAGTTGGATGCATACAATCCGAAATTTTCCAGCTCTCTCCTTGGGTTAAAAGGTGTTTTCTAAACAAGAGGGTATGACGTCTCGTAAACCGTAACATTAGGTAAAGTTCTGAACAAGGCTCCCGCCGTAATATCTACTGGCACTTCCGCCAGGTGCTTCATCCCACAAGCGACCCAAACCAGCATTCCCAATAGACAAATGTGACACTTGATCCCCTTCATTCTTCTCCGAGGTGACTACCGTTTCGACTTCGACTCCCCTTGGTTGACCCCGAGAAAAAGGGGAAGAGATGGTTGATCAGTCCACCCATTCCATCCTCCTCCACAGGCAATCAATGGGATTCATCACCAATGACCTATGACTATTCTCTACTACATTACATTAACTAAACATAACAAAGGTTCATATGCATTCCTCCCGGATTGCTCATTCGTTTCCCCCCCTTAAAACTAGGTCTTATGCTTACGTCGCTAATACTTATTTGCATATATTACCATGGTTAACCAGTTACTTAAGTGCACTAATAATTCTCTTACAACTGTTTTTTTTTCTTTCTTTTCTTGGGATCCCAATTCGCGAGGCAACATTCCTCACAGCCCCCCTCCCTTTCTTCCGAACGGGAGGTGTCTCGGGGTCTATCAGCTGATTTTTCGAGCGTCTCCCCCTTCGGCCGAGTGGTCAACGACCTCTTTTCAAGTTTTTCAAGGTTTCAAGCTTAAGCTCTCAATGGCAAGACCCCTCTCTAGGTCCCCATTTACTTTCCCCGGTTACCCCGGTAACTTCCCTTTCGACTGTCCCACCCTGGGACTGCCCTTCCATGCGGGATTCCCCATCCGCATGGGGTGAGGCCCCTTGCCGGCCCCTCTTCTCTCGCTGTCCCCATGTGCTTCCTTCAGACACCCCTGCAAGTATTTCTTTTAACTGTCCCATCCGAGGACTGTCTCTCTATACGGGATTCCCCGTCCGTATAGTGCGAACCCTTTCTTTTAACTGTCCTATCCGAGGACTCTCTCTCTATACGGGATTCCCCGTCCGTATAGTGCGAACCCTTTCTTTTAACTGTCCTATCCGAGGACTCTCTCTCTATACGGGATTCCCCGTCCGTATAGTGCGAACCCTTTCTTTCAACTGTCCTATCCGAGGACTCTCTCTCTATACGGGATTCCCCGTCCGTATAGTGCGAACCCTTTCTTTTAACTGTCCTATCCGAGGACTCTCTCTCTATACGGGATTCCCCGTCCGTATAGTGCGAACCCTTTCTTTTAACTGTCCTATCCGAGGACTCTCTCTCTATACGGGATTCCCCATCCGCATGGGGTGAGGCCCCTTGCCGGCCCCTCTTCTCTCGCTGTCCCCTCCCTTATTGCAGTTAAAAACATAACAAAGATGTTTTTACCACCTGGAGGAGAAAAACAGAATCAAAATATCTTCACAACACTCACCTTTCCCACGTTCCTCGTGCTCCTCACGGTAAACAACTCCGTACCGTTTTCCGTCTTTACCAGGTAGACCATATGCTTCTCCAGGTTTTGGACTTTATATAGAGGGTATACGCATGCCAAAGTGAGCAAAATACACCAGGTCAGTCCAATTCCTCCCAAGGCTGTTCCCCGCGCATCTGAGGAGGTTTCTGTTGCGTCCGTAAATTCTACTGACCAATCCGGTCTCGTCAAATTTAATTTGCCCCCGCACTAATTCTCTTAGGGATCCCTTTTGAATCCGTCACGTGAACTTTCACTAAGACTGTACATAAAATTAAAATTTCAATTAATGTTCGAGCACAACGAAAGTGGACGCAACAGATCCTCCCAGGTTGGTTGGGTATTAACGCCATACTCTTAGCTGTTTTTCTCTGTAATAAAAGAGACACATTAATACAAGCACAACCTTTATTCATCAGACCTTTGATAATATTTGCTCATGCGAGCGACATGCACCACATCAATTTTCCCTTTCCCCTTCTCTATCTCATAGTTTACCGGTCCTACCTGCTTAATGACTTTGTACGGCCCGTGAAATTGTGGTAACAGCTTAGCACTTTTCCCGACTTTCCTCGTCGGCGTATGCAATCTCACCAGATCCCCTGGTTGGAAGGTCACATCCCTCCGTGACTCATCATAACGCTTAGCTTCCTTCCTCTGCCTCCTCCCTAGTCTCTCTAGCGCGATTCTCCGCGCCTCGTCTAACCTCTCTCTCTCCTTACTCCAGGCCCCCTCGTCTTCCGATGTCACCATAACTTCGGCAGGTAGTTTCGCCTCCCTTCCGTGTACCAGGAAGTATGGCGTCTTTCCTAGGGTCCCTTGTTTCGTTGTGTTACATGCAAACGTTACCTGGGGTAAAAACTCGTCCCAGTCCTTTTGCTGATCGCCTGTGAAGGCACTTAGCATCTCCGCGAGGGTCTTATAAAGACGCTCGGTAAGCCCATTGGTCTGTGGTCTGTACGCGGTCGTGAAACTACTAATAATGCCCATGCTCTTCAGCAAGGTCCTTACCATCTCCGATCGAAAGACCTCACCCCGGTCCGTTAAGATCGCCTTCGGCGCTCCCTGTCGGCAAATGACGTTTTCTAACAAAAACTTGGCGACGGGTTCTGCCGTCCCATTCGGTAGGGCTTTCGTCTCCGCCCATCGCGTTCCATAATCTGTGGCCACTACTATCATTACCTTTCCGTTTTTACTTCGACGAAACGGCCCTAGTAAATCTACGCCGATCTTCTCGAATGGCCTTCCGGCCTGAATCGGCTGTAGCAAACCGCCGGATTTGGCAAATGATTTCGGGCCGAATGCCCAGGAGTAAATTATACACCTTAAACCGGTCGAGACCGTGGTCCTCCCGTAATCCTGGCAAAGTCGGGACCACTTTGTAGGATTCAGTCGGAGAAATGGCAGGAGAGGCGAAAAGTTAATTCAATAAAAAAATGAAAAAGAAGACAGCGTCACCACCGATGCCTACTCCGTAACAATGTATCAACAACTATGCATTAATCAATTAACCGCCCTTTGCTAGGAAGATCGGCCTTACTGCCGATTCCTCACTAGTCCAATCCCGCACAAAGAAGAAGAAGAAGAAGAGAAAAAAAGAACGGAAGAATACTTACCGTACCACGACCACGCCTTTGGCCGAGTCCTTCTGCGGATCCTCTTCTGCGTCGTCTTACAAATAATGCATTACCCGGCGCCTCCACCAAAGTTGTCGTGTCCCCTCGAGGGCAGCGCGACAAGGGACGTCTCAGAAAAGGATCTTGACTAACGCTGAGGAATTTCCGGATGACGAAGGTGGTCCAATTGGCGAGTTGGTACGGTGAAATAAAAGAGACGGGGTCTTTCGCTAGGAGTTTGTATTTACACAAGAGCGACTCCGGCGTGAGTATCTCGTCCTGCGGCGAACCCCGGGTCAATCGGCGAGTCTCCGCTTCCACGGCTCTCGGCTCCCCCCCCCGACGCGTACACGGCCCCTCGACGAAAGACCCGGAATGAAGGTTCCGCGGGGTTTTTATTTGATCGCGGCATCCGGTCGCGCCCCGGATTCAGCATTTTACTGCGCTTCATTCCCATATTTAGTCATATTCGCGAGCTGCGTTCGCATGCTTGCCCCCTCCTCCCTCGAGGCGACGCAAGCACCCGAGTGACAGGTAAGCAGTGGGAAAATTCCAATATGCGAATTGCGCAGCACACGAATAGACCTCCACGCGAAAGAGAATTGAGCCACGTCGGGGAAATTAACCCGGGACATAACAATATCATACAAGCGGTGATCGAGAATGGGGTGAGGATGGGGGACCTTTCTCACGGGAGTAGGGAAGATAACAGAGCGGGGACAGGAGGGAACCGAACGATTGAGAATGGAGTGATGGGGAGGAGGAAGGTGATCGTAAAAGAGGTGCACCGGGGTTATGATGCGCCGTATTAGAGAGAGAGGGGGGCTCGTTCTTTTTACCCTGCCGCTCATCCAGGAAATTCGAGAGTGGATATTTGGAGTGTATTCGGAGAGGAGGAGGTGGACGGGGGGTGTAGGAGTGAAGGAGAAGCGTGCATCCGGAGAGAGGATGTCGCGGCGCAGAATGAAGGTGTCGGGAGACAAATCCGAAAGCTAAGTGAGAATGGGGTTTCATGTTGGGAAGAAGTGTTAAGAAAGCAAAATTTTGATTATTCTGGATCATCAGAAATCGTTGTAGAACCTGTTTCCAACTTCTTCGGCCGGTGCGAGCAAAGTTTTTTTACGTTAGTCTAAGGATTATGACACCAGCTATCATCTCCCAGAATTGATCTAATTTCTTTTTAAACTTGTAAGACCTAAAAATACATAGGAACATTAAAATAAAGAATCCTATAGTGAAAATTAATCAATAGAGGGAACCATTAGAAGGAAATAAATTGAATGAAAATCAAATTGAGTAATTCAACTGAGAGAATGCAAAAAAGGTAACCTTTTAGAGAAAAAATGGATGAAAGATGATTTCAAGAAAAAATGTATGGATAAATATAAGGGGTAGGTTAGCGATCCAAGAAATTTAAAGATAAATGTGCAAAGATTAGATAAATTTCATGTTAAAACCTGAAGAAAGTGTTTCCATAAGCAATGTGATATTCGTCAGCTAGAATTCATAAAAATCACCATAAAAATGGGGTACTTTTAAATCATACAGGGTCGTTAAAACAAGAAAGACCTAAGGAGATAATGCGATAAGTAATTCTTCGACAGTGGAGAGCTATTTCTTCATTGCTAATAGTTGAATGGAACTGCAAGAGGTGTATTCCCTGTGAAAATTGACCCTATAAAATGGGTAACAAGTTTATCTTCATATTCACTCAACGTATTGTTCTCGCGTTCATCCAATCACATGCATACGCATGCTTCCCCCGGGAAAACTGAAGTTGGACTAAAATGAATCATAAAGATTTCTAGTAGAGAGTTTCCCTGAATATTGAGAGAAGGAAAAATTGAGTTGAACCGTAGGCTGCAAAACGAGAAGGATTGAGTCGTTGCAGGAAAGAAAGGATGTTTTGCAGGGTTAGGGGCAAGAGGAGAAGGATGAAGAGGAGAAGGTGCTGGATGAGGAAAGGTTTTATGCCGAGGCAGGGCATAGGGCTTTGAAAGGCAAAAGGAGGAAGGTGAGTGAGGGGGTAACGAATACGAGAGAAGGGTGTGGAGGAGGAGCAGGTTGGGTGAGTAGGATCGCGGATGGATGCGTGGCGGAGGGGAACGAGGCGTAATTAGGCCTGGTCTGGAACTTTTAGAAGGGAGAAGACTGCCTAAAGGCCCGAGCGCGCACACACATACCCCTCCCTCTCTTCCCTCCTCCTTTCCTACTCTCGCCCTCACTCCATACCCGTATAAAACAGCACCCACCCTCCTCGTTTGCTTCTTAAACCCGTGCTCTCTCTCCGCCATATTCACCGTCATTTCCGCCCCCTTCCTCTCCCTCGACCTCGACCCGGCCCTTCCACTCCTCATGCGTCGTCCCCCGTCCCACTTCCATAACAACGTCTTTTTCTCACTGCGCCGGGGTAACTACTATCTTCTGCCTCTTCATTCCCCCGTCGCCACATAGCTCGCTCGCTGTGATTTATTTTTACCTCCTCAAGCCCTCCTTATTCAACATATGTTTCATCTCGCGCGCCTTTTCATTCTTTATCTTTTTTAAATACTTTTGTTGAGTCGGCGTTGTCATGCCTCCATCACACCGCTCCTTCTATTGTTCGCTTTCCTTTACGCGCGGCCTTCCTTACTGAAGGCGCCTTCTTCTAAACTTTCCCCTTAAAGTATAAAAAAAAATCTTTGAGACCACGACGGAGATATTTATGTTTGTCTTTTGTCGCTCTCTTTGCGCGACCAAATTCGGTTGCCGACCTCCATTCTCTTTCGGTTTTAATTATTCAACTTAAAGTCATTTGTTAAGGAAAAAAGCGAAGAAACCAGTCTTATCCGGGAGGCATACGTCCACATTAACACCCACATAAATTTTCTCGTCTACCACTATGTTCACTGGATTTTGATTTTCGACTAAAGTTTTGTTTGCTTTAAATGTTTTAATTTTTCTTTTGTCATCAGTCCTCATCTCTGATTAAACCTCTTGCCTTTAGGCTCCACCTCTTGTCTCTCATGCCTTTGTGAGAACCGAAATTTTTAGGTGCATTTTCAAAATCTCAAAGAGGTAGTAGAATTTTTCATTTGGGGCTTTTTCTTTTTTTTTGGTTTCTTTAATTGCAAAGGTTGCTCTTTCCTTTAACCGCCGTCGGAAAATATTTGGTGGCCCTGAAGTGAGTTACATCTATAAATCCAGAAACTATCCTCTGGATTTAACTTACATACTTAAGAGGGTTGACTAGAAAGTAACTTACGTTTCGGCCTAGCGGTGAGTGGGACTAGAGCCATCATCTTGGTTTATAAACGTCCTTACACTCAGTAGTTCTTTCCTTCTGTGGTAGTGTACAGACTGTGGCTCTCCTACTTTACTCACTTCAAACTGTTATAAAATTGCGCTACCATAGAAAATCCTGCGAGTTGTGAGGGAGGATCTGTGATTAGGTTTTTACTGACAACAAACGAAAATCCAATTGTAATTCATTGGCGATTTCATTTGTGAAGTGTACGGAGACGGGATAATGAGTGAAGGTGGAGAGAGACATTGGTGCATTCAGTTTAAAAATGACCTCGTCAATGTTTACGTGGAGGACCGCAGAGGTCCGCTTAGCCTTGCGGCAGATAAACTGATGGTGACAAATTAAGGAAAAAATCCGTGAAAATCGCTGATTAACGATTAAAGATATCTCGCAAGACGTGGCTTGCAACACAGCGTTTTGACAGTGAAGCAGAATTGCATGCCGGTGTAAACAAGTGGTGAAAATATAAGGCGGTGTATTTCTTCAGATACGGAATTGAAAAGCGTATGTATTGTTATGAAAAGACCTTCAATTTAAGGAGCAACTTAGCAGAAAGTTGGTTTACAAATATCCCTTTCAAATGTAAGTATTAAAACTTTGTCTTGTCGCTAAGTTAATATTTTATTTCAAAACGTAAGTTACTTCCTGGATAGCATATTTCTACTCCTCAATAGTCTTGCAAGATACTTACTTCATCAAAGAAAAAAATAACATGATTTTTTTTCAATATATATCTTCTAGAAATTCTTGAGTTATTGC
This sequence comes from Hetaerina americana, assembly GCF_022747635.1. NCBI lineage: Eukaryota > Metazoa > Arthropoda > Insecta > Odonata > Calopterygidae > Hetaerina > Hetaerina americana. Next base: position 740,198 of record NW_027286093.1, read on the forward strand.
CATTCACTGGTACGTTATGATACTGATAATACTCATGATAAGTTTCCAAATTTAGTAGCTTTAAAGCGGGCGACATTTTTGGGTCTACTCATACTTTGTATGTGTTTTCTGTTGTGACATACCTAACAAGGTGGAGAGAGGGTTGATTTCGTATTATTTTCGCGCACCACAAATTCTTATTTAATTTATTCCGGTAATACGTAGTTAGGACCGGAATATGGTCAATCATAACAATGAGGAAAAACACTTAAATTTGTATTCAACTTAGGAAAGCGGAAATTCTATTATTGAGCTTCATTGATATTAGGGCTTGAGAATATCTGCCAAGTATTCGATGGAATATTTTAAATAGATAACAACGAAATTTCACAAATTTCCTTGTTCTCCTTAAATACATTCAATATAAAGCCCCCAAATTATCGACAGTAGAATACCATAGTTTCACCTTTAATTTAATTGCTGTAACTATATTTGTAACAACAAGGGATATTTTCAAACAAAGGAATCTTCAATATTTGTATGTTATTTGTATTAAAAACTACAAAAAAACACGACAACATTTAGTTCAATAGTTTCAGCCTCAACTTTGTGGAAGTTCATTTTAATAAATGAAAAAGAAACACTTTGTTCCAATCCACCAATTTATAATAAATGAAAAAGAAACACTTTTAGGAAACACGATAGGAAAATTTAACGAGGAATTGATGAAAATCAAATCTATAGCAACTACAAATGGCTACAGTGAAAAAATGGTGGACAAAATGCTCCGCAAGAAACGCTCCATAAGAGCCCAACAGCTACTTTACAATTCAGGGGTAACTATTAAGGAAAAACTTAAGTGGGTAAAATTGCCCTATTATGGTGTCCCGTCCGAAAAAATTAGCAAATTATTCCCGAAAGACAAATTTAGAATTGCTTTCTATAACAAACAAAATCTTAAAATTTTCATAAACAAAACTAAAGATAAAGTTGAGCCACTGGAAAACAGTGGGATATATGAAATGGTTTGCGGGGATTGCAGTGCGAGGTACATCGGGCAGAGTGGTCGAGCGGTGCGGACAAGAGCGGAGGAACACAAGAGGTGCTACAAGAAGTGTAACCTAGCCCAATCCCACTTTGCCAAACACCTGTGGGAGGAAAATCACACCAGCGATTTCATCCCCAAAATACTACATCGGGAAGAAAAAGGGAGGAGGATGGACAAGAAGGAAGAGTTGGAGATCCGGAGAACAATGAAGAAACATCCTTTACTCAATGACATTCTGTTTGAAAACGTATCACCTCTCCTGGAAGCCTCCCTAGCAATAACAGAAAAACAGAACCAATAACCCCTTCCCCCCAACTCCCATTGACTCCTAACCCGTACCTTTATCCCCATTAGCCATTGACTCAAATTATACTGACCAATGAAATCCCTAGCTTACTAATCCCCTCCCCTTTCCCCTAATTTCCCCTTTCTTAACCCACCTTCCAATCCCCCCCACTCACTAACGCTTTTCCTGGTGTTTCCTACCCTCTCCCACATACTTTCGTACCTACCCCCGTACTCCCCTCCCCGCCCCCTCTTCCCACAACTCCCCCACCCTTTCCAGAAGAGAGTATATATACAATGATTGTGACTTTAAACTTTGTACCTGAGGATGACGCCGTAGCGTCGAAACTAGTCGTACCTGTAATAAATTGGTGGATTGGAACAAAGTGTTTCTTTTTCATTTATTATAAATTGGTGGATTGGAACAAAGTGTTTCTTTTTCATTTACGACAACATTTATTGAATATTTTGTGGTCAAACAACCACCAGCTTAATATTTTGGTGATACCTTCCACCCATGGAAATTGAAATATTCTACCTTGTATTAGTATGAAGCAAGGTAATACTACCACGTCGCTCGACATCACAGCCATAAATCTCCAATATACGAAGAAAATATATTGAAAACTTCGCCTCCTGAAATGTTCACCGGCAAGCCCTCCTGGTCCAAGCCCTTGCTCCCCCGCCCCTGTTGTTCCTCGCCTGCGTGTCATCGCCGGCTGGATAAGTCGATGAAGTGCTCCTATTCTCTTCTTGAATCCGAACTTCATTTTTTCAGCCCGCATCCACCCCTATACTACATTCCACTTTAATGCTTCTCCGCCCTTCTGCCTTCCTCTCCCACTCTTACCCGAAAACAATCTCTCATCCCCTGCGCTCGTCTGCACACACCTTCTATGCCTTCCAACCCTAGCTTTTTAAAGTCTCTCCATACCCTGCTAACCTCCTTATCCATTTTACCGTATCCCCTTCACCCCTCCCCCCCTCACCGCATGGTTTATCTCCCCGCCCGGCTCCCCTTGCCCTCCCGCGATTTTGACTCGGCCAGGATCTCTCCTCACCCTCCGGCCCCTCCCTCTTCCTCCTTTCACCTCTTATACTTGATGTCTGATTATCTCCTGGGGCGTCTATCCGAGGCTCACAGGGCTGGAGCGTCTTGAGAAGGGCGAGAGGGAGGGATAATAGCGAGCGGCGCATGTCTTTGAGGTGTTTTTAGAGAGTTTGCTGGATGAAGTTTCTCCCCTCACAAGAGTCAGAGTGGGCGTCTGAGGAAGGGCGGAGGAGCGTAGTTGGAGAGGACGATGAGGTGGTGCCCTCCAAACTAACATAAAAGAGAGAGGGTTTGAGCCACCTCTGGGGGGATGCTGAGTAGAGGAGGGGAGAATAGAAATAGATAGGTGTCAGGAAGGGAAAGACTTTTGTGGGTTGTTAGTGGTGGTTCAAGTAGAATTAAACTACGACAAATTTCTCAAATATAAAGCGAGCTGGTAACCCTTTATATTCATTGATGTTTACCAAAAAAATTCATTAGATAATACTTCATTTGATGAAGATTTTCATAAATCTACCGTTGGCATTGGAAAATGTAAAATAACTTAGTGGTCATACAGTTCTTAAATTTCTCCCTTAGCCTGGACCATATTCGTCGTTTTACGCAAATATTGCAAATATTCATAACATGTTACCACGATATACTTATGTTAAAGATTAAGTAAAGGCTAGATAGGAAACTCATCGAATTAGCCTTTCAAAATCAGATAGATGAAAGATAAATCGAGAGATTGATTGGAGCTGAAATTTTCTATGCAAAAAGAAAGATAATGGAAGTGGAATGTAACTGATGTTAAAAAGACGTAGGAAAAGAGTATTGCAAGATATGATATTACTCTTGATATTTTGTATCCAGTGCTATGGTTTTTAGAATGATAGTTGAGCAGGGAGTCATTTGCTTGAAACTGAATTGGCAAAGTCAATTTCGACCAAATAGCAAAGAATTGTTCCAGTCATTTTCATCCAAACTCAAGTTTTAGGATTCAAGACACGGTTGCTAAAAAAAGCATTCTGCAAGGACATTTAAGTTTTTGTGGTTAGGAGTGAAAAATCTAATGCATAACTTCAAAATGAATGCATAGACATTTTAGCTCATTCACGTACCGGATAATTATCAGAGAAAAAAATTTCACTGAACATTAAAAAAAAAATGTATTAGATGGGACTTTTTTAATGAGAGCCTTAGTTCGCTTTGATACTGTTCCATAGATGCCAGAAGGGTAAATAGTTCTGTCGGAAGCATGCGTAAGGTATCGATATTATGAAAATATGGGCTTCATCAAACTCTATGCTGACATGTATAATCTTCTGGGTAAATGCCTTCGGAAAATACAACAAGGAAACCCCTCGAATTAAGAACTTCCGAGAAGGATGGGAATTTGGTGAAAAAGAGAGCTAAATGCCAGAGTGTCCTGTCGCTAGCACGTAAACCGCAACTTAACGCAATAACTCAACCTCTGATATTTTTAGGCCAAATTGTCTCTCGGCACGTAACAGCCAACCGGTGCCAACGCGTGCAAGCAGCGCTTTGGTCAGTCAATCACGAGTGTCAGTCATCCACATCCTCACATCATCTTGTTCCCCACTTACGTGGGGTGGCGTGTCAAAGGGCAAATGGCATTTCAAAGATTTTCTCAAGTGTTATTTATTGCCATTCAAAAAGGACTATAGATGTATTAATGGGCGGGAGTTGGTTCAAAGAAATTAGAAAGCAATGCAGGCGTTCCACAGAAAGATGAGAAAGAGATACTACTAAAATGTCCTCCATTCAAACAAATTGAGAATTTTTTGCCACAATTGGTATGTCCAAGGGAAGACGACATTATGCAATCGGTGTTGTATACGAAGACACTAATGATATATATATATATATATATATATATATATATATATATATAATCATAAACCATAAACACGGTAATCAACCCGAAGGTCGGTTTGTTAGGTGATGGTTGAGTTCACCCAGTACTAAGCCCGACGGCATGTGAAATTCACACATCAGAATAGGGGGGCAAGTTCCTATCCCTGTGCCGGTTATGGTTTCCCAGGAAGACCTGGGACCCGAAATATCATATAGCTTGGGTGGAGCTGCAGGTGCCCAGAGTGCCTTGCCCGGGAATCGAACCTGGGACCCTCTGGTCAGCAGTTCAATGCTCTAACCACTGGACTACTGCGACCCATGTATATATATATATATATATATATATATATATATATATATATATATATATATATATATATATATGTATATGTATATATACATATATATATATTATATTATATGTATAAAATATATATATATACATACATACATACATAGATATATATATACATATACATATATTTATTTATTTTTATTAAGTTTTTGATGTGCAGATGACATTTAGTTAATTAAAAATGGAAACAATTACAATTGCATGTGATAGTAGACGGCATAACATAATGGAACTCCTTCATGAAGCGTAGAAAAAGTAAGGTAACACTCTTCTATTCCACAAAATACTCACATTCCACTCACTCAATACTCATATTCCACACTCTATGGCGGCCGGTTCCGATACAGCGTATCATCATTTGGAATCAGTGCATTTACGCATCAATTGAAATATTGAAAGACGTGCGATCTAATGGAATCATTGCAGTTTGTAGGAAGATGTCTGAATTTTATTTTTGAGTGCATACGTTTACATATTAGAATTGAGTTTCCCCAGTGTTATTTTTTTTAATGTTTCTTTCATCCGGGCCAACCATTTACTAGCTATCGTGGAAGACGCACCAAAATATACGTTCGCTCACCAACAAGGTCGCGATCCTCAAAATCAGATAAAAAATGAGAGCAACCGAGCGGACTGCTTTGCTGCATGCATCGCATCGAAATCACTCCACTCACCCCTCCCCCCCTTCGGCCCCCTCCCGCCTTGGCGTCTTCTGCCCGCAAGGGGAGTGGGGAGGGGGCGCGCGCGTGTCGCTCTCTCCCCTCGCGTTTGTTGCGCGACTCTCCCGTGCATACGGATCTGAGAGCCGCTTGCCACACACACTTCGTCGGGGGGACAACAGGTGGGAGAGAGAGAGGGATAGAAGGGGGCGGAGAGGGAGGGAGAGCTTGGGAGGGGTGGAGAATCGCTTACGGCGGAGGGGGAGGATGCAGGATGAGGGACTTGTTTGCACTGCTATCGTCTTTCAATGCTAAGAAACTCCCTCGGCCATCGTGCAGTGCATGCGTCCTCTCGTGGGGTAATCTTATTTGGCATCGCTCACATGCAAAAGGTCAATAAGATGAAGTTCAATTTGACAAGTTTTGGCGAGGGATTGTAATAAGTTAATTCCTAAAATGTCCTGCGTACCGTGTTTTAAGAGATGCACCCCAATCATTGGCACGGGATGCGAAAAAATTGATTCATCATAGGTGGTCCACCAATAAAAAAATGTACCTGTCAGTCGGTCCCGATCATCTTTTGCGTTTTGTGATTTATATAGAATCCCTCTTGTTTCCCCCGAATTAGTTAATTCCTTAGCTTTTCAAGCTTCCTTCCTGCCTTCACCATATTAACTTGAATTCTCTCTTCCATCACTCTCTTTTCTCATCAATTTAAATTTCGCCCTTTTTTTTAAAGTTTAATAGTTTTCAGTGGAAACAATTTTGATTAAAAATCGTTCATTCAACATTGTGGGACAGATCCTGTTCCCAAAGAAATCTATACTGCTATGCCTTTCTCGTGTGGATTCCGTGAGTTTAGCAAGAGTGTCCATCCCTAACCTTAATACTTGACATTGAATGAAATTCATTGATAATTCTTCATATAGGACCATGATGTTTGTTTTTATATCCTGTTCCCATGGTTGAGGATGAACTAATGGATCTATTACCAAGCCAGGTTCAACGTTATGAATTATTGCCTCAATATTCTTAAACCTGGCACTGACAGTCATTGCCAAAATGGAACAAATTTACCTCATAACATCCTCCAGATGCAGATTACTACAGTGCGTCATTACTAATCTTAATATAATTTTCTTCATACACCAGCAGAATTAGCAAGTAAGTCAGTCCCAACTTCAATCATTTCCGCTTACCTTTTCTGAAAATACGCGTAACTTCTCGCTCTGTGTAATTTATTAAAGTTCCTCCTGAGGTTCGCTCGATTTGCGGCCAGCATCTTGTTGCCATTATGACTAAAAGCTTTGACGAACTTCTGCCTATTCCATAATGTTCACCCACTAATGGGTGTACACGCATAAGAAGGATGCGCACGAGAAAGGACATGGAAGGGGGAGAGGTGGGCGCGGAGGTGAGGACTGGAGGTCCCGCTCACCCCAATCGCGGACGAGGGACGGGCCATTGTGCTAAAGGGGTGATTATGCTAAAGAGAGGGGGGAAGCCTTCGCCCGGCGGGATGAGGGTGAGAACGAAGGAGTGCGGGGGAAGGAGAGGGCATCGCCGCATCGGGAGGGGGGGGATGGTCTAAAGAGGGAAGAAGGGAAGCGCTCGGGGGTGTGTAGGAGGTCAGATGCTCGGGTGAATGAGGCGGGATCGGAAGAGGAAAAGGGATGTCCGATGGAGGAGGGCGCAAGCCGCCAAGGAGGACTTCCGTCGCTGCCCGACAACGGCGTTCCTCTCAGCGTGTTAACTCAACGGAGAGCGTTTCCATGCCAAAGGACTAATGTGCAGACGTTGGCTGGTATCGTCAGTTAGTTCCTATACCTGTATTCGAAATGTTACTAAAATAGATTAGAGTGCAATAAAATTAGATATTTCAGTAAAGTTCTAAAGACAGAATTAGATTCTTAAGCGCGAGTGGGATGAGAATTTACGCTGTGACGTTGCCTGCATAAAATGGCAGTTTCACCCGCCAGATGGCTCTTACTGTATACTCTAGTGCCCATAAACGCTAATGCATTGGATCATCTTTCGGTCTTTCTTAATCTTCTCCCCTCGTATGTGGTGCCTATGAAGAACATATGTGATAATTCAAGACTCATGAAGTACTAGATACAGTGGAGGAAATGGATGTAGGATAATATCACCATGGGACTGCAGGAGATTTTTCAGTGATTTGATTTCAAATATTTATTTTGAAAGATATAGGAAAACTGGTTATGAATTTAAGGAAAACTTTGTGATTTTTTTGGAGAGTGATACTTTCTTTTGAAACTCTCTGGAGTCACAAAAACATTTTTCATTTTTAATTTTTTTTAATTGAGTAGATGGGGAATTTTATATTGTCCTTATGCTCATGTTCTCGTTTCATCTCGATCTTTTGCCTGCAAGCTGACCATTGTACATATTTTTGAGAGCTAAGAAGATCTTGTTTTAGACAGTCATTTCTGCACTCTTCGAGCGCTCTATAATCCTACTGGCTTTGGTTGAAATCTTTTTAATATGATACTAAGTGAGGTGTGAGTACAGATTTTTAATGGTTTCTTTTTTGAGAATTTCTGTATTCTACTACTTTTTAATAGGGACTCTCTCATTTTTAGAGAAGGCGAATCTATAATTAAACTGTATGGTGTGTATTGAAAGTGTCGGCAATATAGATTTAAATGAGAATTGCTACAATATCTCATAATCGTTCAATCAGTACATTTATGGAGCGTCGACACACTTTTACCAGCGGCTTTTCCACAACTCAAAGGCTCCCTGATAGGCAGATTCCGAAATGTCCGTCATGATACGCCTGCAAGCTCCATTGGTTGAACTTAAGAGCCCTATGGTAGTGTCCTTTAGGGGAGGAAGAATTTCATTTTTGGAGAAAGGGAATAGTCAGCTGATGCCAAGCCAAAACTGGGGTTGGGGAATCGTTGCGATGTTGTTCCAAAATGTCTTCGCAAGCAGACATTCTACTCTGCTCTTGGTCGTCCGTCCTAAGACCTTCTGGATGAGTTTTGCGCAGATCTTTCGCATCGCCAAATTTTCAGTGATAATTGTGTGCACTGTCATCTTATCGATGCCAACACGATCTGGTATCATACGCACACTTAACCGATGTTCTGAAATTCAGCATTTCACGCACACGCCACGAGAAAATGATTACCGATACTTGTTATGCAAACTTTGGATAATGGAGTAGTTATTAAAGGCATCTGTTATTTGTATTAACAATATCTTTAAATTAGTATTATTTAAATCTTATAAAAATAGATGTCGTCGTACCTTGTTTCATGACAAGTCGCCGATACCGTCTCGACTTTCATTAGAATAACACGACGTGGCGGGATAGATAGACCTTGGCGTCATTGGCCCGATAAATGGGTCAGCGCCTCCCTCATCCCCGTCAAGCGCGCTGACCCACAGGTTCCGCCTCTTTTCCGGGACCCCTCCCTCCCCGCCCCGCCTCATACGCTCCGTGTAAGCAATCCCGGGGTGCACTCCACCTCTCGCGCCGCGTAATCCGATCCGCATTCCCGGAAAAAGTGCGTCAGGGGAGTGTGTGTGCAGCGGCACGTACGAGATATTTCCCGCAGAATCCAGAGGCGACAATGCGCCGACCGCGCGAGAGTGCCTCGGTCCCCGAGGGCCGATCGCCGTCCGACCCTCCCCGTGCTCGCCGTGTGTGGCCAATGGGCGGCCGGGGTGCAGTATCAGTGTAAGGGAGGGTGGGAGGGAGTGGGAGGGAGAGAGAGAGAAAGGGGGCACTGTGGGAAGGGATAGCAGCAGCAGTCGGGGCTGCGGGCTGAATGGAAAATTCGTTACTTGGTCCGGGCGACGACGATGGCGGCCAGGGGCAGAGGGAAGGATGCGGAAACGCGGTTCGGTGGTCAGGGCAGCAGCACTCGAGTGTGCCCACGGTCTAGGGCTTTGAGGGAGGAATTTATGGTTTCAAATAGGTTAGAGAACGCAAGTGGGGAGGTAAATATGGAGAGCTCTGTAGGAAATATCCGGAGTGAGGAGTGAAAATCTCTTTCCACTTGTCCCTGTGGTGAACAACCTATTCATTCCGTGAGAATGCGTCACTGCATACCCATCATATCCCAGAATTTTGGGGCATTAGTTGGATAATGATGTAGATAAACCACGCTTAGGGAAGTTCTCAAATGTGTTTCCTTTGACTCATTAGTTTGATCAAAGCTTAACGTCATTCTTTGGGGAAAACAATATCGATGATTGACCAATAACATTGAGCTAAAATGAAAATAATTTAAAAATACATTTATGGCGACGAAATATTGAGCATCGAAATATCTAGGAAGCCATTCACGCTTCGACTATTTAAAATTGGATTTTATCCAGATAAAGTTAATCTGTTTCAAATAAACGGCTGCGCAATTGTAAATAAATTACCATCTCAATGGCACTATGAAATTATGGAGCAAAATCATTCTGCTAACTACGGTCCTGGGATGATGATCTCTGCCCCTAACCTTATTAGAGCAGTGATGGGTCAAACCATGCAAGATTAATGTTTATCTCCAATTAACTGGTGTGAACTTGATGAGGAAAGACGTGAATGCAGCAAGGAGATATAGAGAGTCAAGCCAGGATTAAAATAAGAAACGGCGGTTCAGAAATGTTTGTACCTGTATGATTGATGACTTTAGATAATGTATCCTAATACGCTCAAAGATTATGGAGGACCAGGACTAGGTACTTGGCACCTAGTTAACATTGCCAACCTTGAGGTTGATTTTGTAGCTGCTGCTTTGCATCTTTGCCATACATCTTCCACTTTTTTTTATTTTCTATATTTTCAACCACCAACAACAGCCGCAATCAGTTGCATATGTTTTAATCACGACATCTACATCTTTCGCGCATTCCCTCTGTAGCTGTCTTCAGCAGATAACCAGGTTATTTTTATTTTAAGGAACTCAATAACATTAGAGTTCACCCGTTTATCAATAATATGTCTTCTTGGTTGGGATAAGAGGTCTTGGCCCGCCATGTGATTGTTTAACGGCCGTGGTTTATTGACCATCCAAAGGTAGCATAATCACTAGTTTTTTAATAGGAGAGTGGTAGAAAGGTTTGAGTGAATACCATCTGTCTCAAATTAATTTTCTATTACTGCGTGTTTTAGTCAAAAAGCTTAAACTTTATTGAAGGATGAGAAGACCTGATAGAAAAATTTATAATTGATAATAATATATTTTTTTTTTTTATTTTCATCCTATCGTTATAATTTTATCGTTGGAGTGATAACGGATTTATAATTAATTATTTTATTATATAAATTTGATGAATGCCCTTTAGATCCATTATTATTGATTATTAGAATAAGTTTCTTTAGAAATAACAGAGTGATCTTCTTTCAATGTTCGGATATAGAGGGAGGGTATGAGTATGTTTGCAACGTTCATCCAATAGGGAGATTTCTTCTCTCTATCAGCGTCTTCCAGTTGCGTCTTCTACCGTCCATTCTTCTGAAAATGCCTTCGTTTGTGGCATAACTTTTCATTCTGTTTACCCATATCATATATGTTGCAGCACCAAACTTCAAACGGCTCCAGTTTCCTTCTCTCGGCCGCACCTTACGTGGTGGTGATCGTCACCCGTATAGAGGCACTCTCCAGACATAGACCTACTTCCGCCTTTTTCTTATTTTTCGGTTGATATTTTTAGCAGTGGAGATATTTTTCTTCAGGTGTATTACAGATTTGGTTGGGTTGATCCCAGTTGTCATAAAATATTGTAAGATTGTTTAAGAAAAACACGCATTTAATGTGAATGGTATACAAATAAATAGAACATAAAGTTAATACCAGTCGTGCACCCTTCATGGGAGACTCAACAGTTAGGCGGTAAGGAGGGATCACGCCCCTGCCGAGCCAAGTGAGCGTTGCGCCAAGTTACCATCCCAGCATGAAAGGAGTTACATTTACACAAACGGAAAATATTGGAGAGAGTAAGAAAAAGTAAGTTACATATGAAATGTGTAACTTACATGTGTATTCATGTAAAATACATGAATGTGAGTTTGTTTTAAATGAAATATGGCTAAATATTTTTTTAATCTAGTTAAATGATATTTAGGCTTAATTCCCATCAACATTTACCTCATAGACATCTAGGAAGGAGAGTAGGAATGAGATATGAAACAGAATTACAACTACAAGATTGAGTCGATTCGTATATTCATTTTCAGTTCGGATAATACAAGCTACATATTATCATATATCTTGGGCAGATATATAAACGTCTTTAAAAAGTGAATTATTATTTTATTGAATGTAAATACGACAAACAAATACAGAAAAAAATACCCTTTAGGTGGCAAAAAGAAATCTGCAGGCGAGGTAGCTTCATTTAGAAATTAAAAGGATTTTATGGATATAAATGATTTAAAAATGCAGTTAAACGTCTAATTTTGATTTCCTGATTCATATTGTTAATGACGGCCCTCCATTTCAACAATTTGAAATAAGAGCAAGGGATCATGGGAGTGAAGAGTTACGGGGGCGAGGATAAAGACAGGGTTTAGGGTGAAAAGAATGCGCTCACCAGACCGAGGCGGAGATGGAGGTCAAAAACACTTCTCCCTCTCTCTCCCCCTTTCCCACCCCCCCACCACCCTTTATCTCCCTTTCTGCAAAAAGAGCACCGGACACTGCGCACAAGAGTGCAACGCGCGCACACACACACACATACAAGGCGACAAGAGGGGGGGAGGGGGACCCGTCAGCAGTTTCCCATTCCAGCCTCCGTCCCGTCCGGCGTTCCACTTCCGTCGCCCATCGCCGCGACCGCTTAACCTCCCCCGCTCCCCTCCCGCCCCCAGGCCGAGCGCATGAGGCCCTCCCCACTAGCGAGAGAGAGACTGATCGACACTCCGTTCGCCCCCGCCCCTCTTAACCCCGTGCCCCCTTTTGTCAAGGGTGCACCATAGACATCGACATAAATACCCCGCGATTCACCAAAAAGGTGTGTGGAAGGGGGTGAAAGCACCAGGTGGGAAGGGTTCGAAGGGGTTGGTGATAAGGGTGGATATAGGAGAAGAAGGAAAAAGGGTAAAGTATGAATTAAAAAAAAACTTTTAAAGAATGTGCAAACTTGTACATAGTATGACGGAGGAATACTAAATTCAAAACAAGGGTTAATTTACCTCATAGATTACTTAGTTATTATCCGAAAAAAGGGTATAAAAATGAACCGCAGCCGTTTATAGGATAGGCCTCTTCCATAGCAAGACAGGCCATGCAGAATTGTAAAAAGATGGAATTTTCAGTGAGAAAGGGTAATTCTACTATCGCATGGGCATGCAAATACATGGTCTCCACCCCAAAGGCAGGTAGGGAAATTGACACACCGCAGCAAACGGGCAGCGGAGGCGTCCCCCCAACAGAGAGAGAGGAGGGATGAAAGGGGAAACAACAAAGTAGGGCAAGCAAAACTGTAACGAGCATTATATACATCAAGTGGCACTCCCATGCGGTCATGCGGGAAGGGATTTAAAAACAAAGTACACGGAATTAGTGACTGTGCATGCATTTCAGTTAAACTAATTATTCTCTAGACGCTGTGGCATTTTTGCTATTTTGTATAACACTGCAGTTGCTATCTTGTACAGTCTTTGGGAAGAAGGAATCCTTGAGTCTGTTAGTTCTGGTATCTATTTCCCGAATCCAGTATTCATGATCTAAGTGACCAATTCATGTAGTGCAAATAAGCACCCTGAGATAAAGAGACCCCCTTGGATTCCCTCCTCCCCCACCGCCACCTGGAAGCCTTCCCACTTCAGGGAAAGGGGTTGGAAAGTGTGGAATCTCGCGGCGATAAGGTGTCTCCTGTCCCGTACCCTGGTTTGGGGGCCGGAGGACGTGCTATAAGAGACAAAGGGGTGTTAAGCAGGGGTTATCTAATAAATAGGCTGCATAATATCTTAGTTGATCGATTGTCCTGATCTAACTGAATGTGAATTTTATTATCACCTGGAAGAAACTCCCCGTAAGAAAAAATGGTTATTTCTATCTAAATGTAACGCCTGAACCTTGAAAATGCAGTAACTGGTTTAAATAGCGTTAGTAGAATAAAAAGTGTAGCTGGGGAGTGAATGGATGGATGGCGTAACCAAAGATAGGGCGAAAACGGCATTGGGATGTTGAAGACGGCCAAGATGGGCAGAAAGAGGAGGGCGGAGAATTTCTACAGCAGTAGAAATCAGCAGAAATAAATGAATGCATAATATTTTTTACGCAGTTTACACGTGAGATGCAGAAAATCACGACTTTTGTGTTAAATCTTTTACCTTAAATGGAAGGGACGAGTTAAATATGAAAAAATAGATTCAGGTTGTTGCTGATGTTTCTTCGTTTTCCCACGAGAACGAAGAACAATAACAATATAGAAAAGCTATATTGCTATTTTCCGCCCCAAAGAGGAGTTAATCCTAAAACGGGGTTTCCATATTGTTTTTATTATATTTCCATTATATTTTATATAAATTATTGTACGCGATTACTTTACGGAAATAAAAACTTTTAAAACTGAACTGAACAACGCAAATCACTTCGATCTGAATAGGCCTCCAGGAGTGGAGGCGGAGCAGTTGTCCATCAACGCACCTACGCGACGGTAATTCCCGGAAGCAGCATGAATTCAACATAAAGGATGAGCTTGGCCCAAGATAAATTTGAGGAAAATAACCTTTTCAAGAATCTGGGGAAACAAGATTTTCAGAAAAACCCTTCTTATGAATTGTAAATTGTCTGATGTAGGCATCGCATCAATTTTCACATGCGATTTTTATTTTCATGATCTATGATGAGAACATCATTGATAATTTCACTATATGACTAACGAACCATAGTTCACGTCTACGGTAATTAGCTGATGATCATTTTATCTTTAAGGGAAAATGGAAATTATCCGTTTCGGAATTTAAGTCCGACTCCTTTCTTAAGTTTCTTTATTTATTAAACTGAGGCAGTTAGACGAAACTTTAGAATCAACTTACAAAATAGAGAATCTGTATAGAATTGCTTTCACAGAATACACTGTGAATGCTAGGAGTTTATTAAAGAAGTGTCAAGCCATTTTTCGCAGTCGGTTGTCCATTGAACTTCATTTCGCTTGTATTATGAACGCTCAATTTATAAAAAATTTTCGACAGAAACGACGAAGTCTGCTGATTCTTGCTCTTTAATATTTCAATCGCTGAGAATTTCACTACCATAGACCACGGGTCACAAACGGCTATAAATACCCATAAAACATCCCGTGTTTCCATTTAACTTCTCTTCGGGGACTCGTTTAATTGATAAACCAACCAACGGGTTGGTAAGTACTGTCATTCAATCACCATGACAAAGCCGTGTAATTGCTCCTGGTGCATATCGCTTGGCCTTCTTTAATCTTTGAGCCCCCAGTTCAGTTAAATATAATGGAAAAGTTGGAAAGTCAAGAAACACAGTGGAATATAAAGTAATTTGTTCGAAAATATATAGTCCTGATGAGTCTCTTCTTCATAATTAACGACCCTTTGAGCAATATCAAATATCACCTATATATGCTAAATGGTGAGAGAAGAATAATTACTATCTATATCTTGCTCTATATATTTCAGTAGGCTTCCACATTTTTTCATTTATGTAAAAATTGAAAAAAGTTGTTTTGCCAACTCCTCTAAGTAAGCCTTTAACTCATGATACAAGAGATTGTTGAAGTTAATTTTCAGGAATCACTTATTTCTTAGTATCAAAATAAAATTCTAATGGATCAGAAATCATTCAATTTAATAGTGACTTTAATATTTGGTTTGAAGCTAATGTTTGTTGTCCTATGGATATTTAGATTAATACAGACAATTTTTTTAGAATCTTTAAACCGTCATCATGGCTAATGAAGCCTGATAAAATATATTACCAAACAAATTTGTCCATCGAAACGAGTGTGCATTGCCAGTGTAACATCAGGGAAATATTGACTCCTTTTCAATTCCCGTTCGAATCGAAACTTTACGAGAATAGCTACTAGTATTCATCCCAAAAATCGACATTTTTTCTCCGTGTCGAAGCAAGATATTCATGAATAGAAACTTGTTTACGTATTTAGTCGCCCGGAGCGCCGAAGTATATGAAAAAAAAACCGAAAGGCCTTTCTCTCCCCCGCTTTCCCTTGAATGATTTGTGGGCAGTTTGGAAGTATTTATTGTTTCCCAGACAGATTTGCGTTCTCTCTCCTCCCACTTTTTCTGTCCATATTTTATTTTCTCGCGAAAGAAAATCGATCTCCCGGTCGTGTTCATTATTGTGTCATGTGTCGGTGATTGGTGTCGATCCGCGCAGAATCGCCTGGAAATTTTCGCCTTAGGCCTATCATTCAAGGAACCGCCGGATGGGTAAGGAGGTGGAAGCGGACGGTCACTCTATACATTTTTCAAACGTTTAGCACAGTGTAAGCATATCGTTTTAAAATTGGATTCACAAAAATTTCGTCCAATTACGCTCTCTTTCAACCGTTTACGGAGGAATATTTGCAACCGTTATTCGTCCCCTTATGCAAAACCTACCCACGATGGGACGACAGTTTCATTAAATGTGCACAATAAAAATATTCTTCTTTTCAAAAATATAATACAATTTATACATCATACTCTTATATAAATATGTTTTAAATGAAAAGGAAAAACTAAAGTATCCCTTTTCACTCGCTGTACCGCAAGAGAGTTGTAGATCAAATTTACCTTTAAAGGTGCGAAACACGAGGTCTTTAATTCACAAAAGGAAAGCGCTGACCTAGTTGTCAAAGCAAACCATTGCGCATTTATAGATAGCCCTCGTGTGTGTTATTCAGCGCGAGAATCATTCCCAAAATCCCGCCCTAACATGTGACACGAAGCTTTTCTTCTGTGGAAACCACCTCGATGTACACCCATATTTCATTACCATTTTTTCATCCAACCTCCATTTTTATAACTTGCCCTTAGGTATCCACAGAGTTGAATATATCGCCCTTTTTACGCCACGAAATATTCAACAGATTCAGGCGTTCCACAATTATAGAGCAAGGACGAGAAGCGTGTTCTATGGTACAAAACGCAGATTTAAGATTTATTTTGAGACTGATTTTGTCCCCATTGTTATTTCAAGGTTAATGTTGGTTTATTGTACTCCAAGATTAAAATTATACATTGAATATGCGTTCATACGACGCAACGATAGCAGAGGGTTGACAACTGCTATGGCAAAGAGGAGTGAGTCAGAGGGAAGGAGTTTTGTGATGATTTTTATTTCCTTTCTTTTTCGGGATCATTAGATAATGCTAAAGAAAATGAATCCTTGAATCTATCATTTCTGGCAGTCTCTCACTCAAATTTTGCAACAATTATCCGATATACCGAGCCACTGCGATATGTAAGACAAAGGCACGAGTGATACCATAGTATGGGCGCTTTCGTTGCAAGTTAAAGCAAGTGTTGAGTTTCGAGACTACAGGAGCCGTCAACCCAGTTCGAGCACCTACACATAAAAGGAATTTTTAAATTTAAATATATGCATGTTTATATATAATATATGCAATATATTTAAATATATGCAGTCTGACCTAAAGAATGTCGAAAGTTTATACTTTCTGGAATGTGAGTGTCCTATTTCGTGTTCTCTATTTATATTTGTATGCTCTTTTGACCCATCCAAATGTAATATAAACAGTAACACTCATAGGTTATATATATATATATATATATATATATATATATATATATATATATATATATATATATATATATATGTATGCATGTATGCATATATATATACACACACGTGCACGCACACACACACACACACACACACACACACACACATATATATATATATATATATATATATATATATATATATATATATATGTATGTGTGTGTATATTTATGTATATAAAACTTGGACAGCAACAAACAATATAAAAACACATAAAAAGAACACCGGCAGAAACAGAAGTCCTTCTGTTCCTTCCGATGAAGACAGACCTAAATTCCGTCGAAATTATTAAGAAATAACGTGCGAGTGTTCTTTTTATGTGTTCTTACATTGTTTGTTGCTATCCAAGTTTTTTATTCAACACTTCCGTGTTACTTGGGCGAAATCACCTATATAGACCCATATAGATATAATATTTAGACCCATAATTCTGTTTTGTTTGAAAGTGGGCAACGAATATTTGACAGATTCCGGGGGTTTTCTAGAAATTATCGATTGAAAGCCTGCGCAAAATTTTAGCCGTTTTACGCTTAACATGTGTTCTGCATTACCACCATTTAGTCCCTATATTTAGCCACTTCACCGTCAATTCTATTCAAGTTTGAAAAATGAGGCTAATTTTCATTTCACATTGGTCAATTTGCATGATTTTATAAGGCATACAATTTATAAATATTCTAATTAAAATAATACAATCCTTCTTGCAGGCGCAAAATAGTCGTTGGATTGATTTGGATGAAACCAGCTTTTCCCTAGGTTCAGGTGATATGGTGCTTGTTCATGAATTATTGTTGCTAGGTCCATTGGCTCTTTCACGCTGTATTTACAACAAAAAATCCAGTTGACTACAACCTTATGAACACGTGCAGGAGTTAGATAGAGAGAGTAAGCACTCGTAAAAGAAATTAACAACTTTTTTTATCAGATAATTTTTTTTGTCAATTCTTCAGCCACGGTGTCCAAAATTGGCCCTGCCTCCTGACAAAAGATGCCAACTGCTACTATCTGGCGCAGGATGCGTGGTTTTCCATGTAATATTTTTCAATTCATTGGCACCGAAGTATCCTTAATGCTTCACAACCTAGGTGGTTGGACCCAGATTTTCGCGGCACGATCTATTAAGCAAAGGTTCCCCAACTCCGCAGGCGAGGTCTTACGCAAACGGCTGTCTGGCCAAACATTGCCCCGCTCTGCTTTGCACCCATCCACAGTCTGCTCCGAGTAAAATAGAAAGGCCACCTCTCCTCCCCGCTTCCATCAACACCCCGAGCGTGTATGTGGCCGTATCTCACTCACTCTCGCCACCCTCTCCCCAGCTCTCCTTCTCAATCCTCTGAATTTCTATCTCATCCTCCGGGCACCCCTCGCCACCATCCGTCCTTCCCCACGTTCCAAACCTTTAAAAAAAAGGGCATTCTTTGAGTCAGTCTCCCATCCTGTTCCTGAAGCGTGTCCGATACACACAGAGACAAACTCCCCCTCGTACACACACAACACACACACACACGCGCGTGTGTGTTTATACATATACATTTATAACGCCGGCCACATATAGGGACGAGAGATAGGTGGTGGCCCCGTTGATATATCCCACCCCTCGCATCCCCACACGTCCTCCGCCCTGGTATGCGGCCGCCGCGTCCCTTCGGTGAGGGCTTAGCGCTCTCACGGCGGGTAGGGGGAGGGGGCGGGCGAGCAGGGGTGCAAGGGAAAGGAGAGAGGGGGAGCGGGGTGCCGAGTGCGGCGGATGCCTCGAAGGGGGGATCCACACGGGCGCCGTAGCAGCAACACCCGGAGCATTGCGGAAACTGTGTTGTCGGCGGCGTGACGGGAAATGAGTCGGAACGCGCCAACAATGTCGGTCGGTTGTGGCAGGGGGGAGGGAAGGTTGGTGGGGAAGGGAGGGAGGGAGGCAGGAAGGAAGAGTTTTTGCGTGGGAGGGAGAGAGGGGATGGGAACCAGGAGGGGGAAAATGGCAAAAGGGATCCGGGAGGGCAGACGGGCGCGGAGACGGGCTGCATATTTTATTCAGGAGATGAGGTTGAGAACATTCCCTCCGTTTTTTGTGCGTCTACACATTCAATACATGCCGAAAAAGATGAGTGTCAGGTAAGTTTGGCCCAGGTTTCCATCGTGCACTTGCATAAGATGCGACGAAAACGGGAAAACAAGGGATAAGAGGTACTATTTAGGAGGAAATGAGCGTGACGCACTTAATCGAACTATCCGATTTACATGAAAAATATGTTGTTTTATTTAATTTTATAGAGTTGAGATTCTGTGAGAAAAAAACATTGATTTAGCATATCCAACAGCTAAGAGATGATTCTAACTCTGATTTCTATCGCATAGTCGCCATGACTTATATGGTCCATTTTGCTATATCTAAGCCATCAATTTTGTAAAAGAATAGTCTATGAGAGTATTTTTTATCTAAAAAAGGAACATGATCCTAACGAGCAAATATTTGCTGTAGTTTTTATGTGTTAGATCGGCCAAAAGGAGATATGTGCCACTTCTCAAGTAGCCTATTATAATTTTATGTTTAATTTCATGTAAATGATTGAACATCGCTCTTGATTACAGTCAAATAATCTTTAAATCTCATTGTACTGGTCCTCTTCGCTAAAAATTCAAGTTTAAATCCCCGGATGGATATTTAAAGGAAGATAGTTACAGTTTTTGATAATGTGCAGAAATATAAATTGTACATTAAAATTAATGAAATCGCCCTTATTTTCCCTGTGGACAAAATCTTTAGCACCTTAAGAGAAACATGAATCTAATTTTAAGGTTCTTCCTATAATTTTTACATGATATGATCCCTTATGCAAATTTTCCAAGCTTTCATATTTTAGACATCTTTCGAACTGTTTGAATGTTTAAATGGGAATCGTTTCTCGGGGAATACTAACCACAGATTAAAATGGTAAATTAATATTATTGATGAATATTAGTAATAACTATTGTACCCTATTTCATCTGATCAATTTATCAAGATAGTGTTTATAATTCATTTTGACATATATATTAGTTATATATACAGGATCTCCCAAAAGTACTGAGACTGAATTGATTTAAAAAAAAAGAATTTCCAGAATTGATACATTCAATCAAAATTCTTCCTAGCAGCACCCTTGTTCTTCTGCACACCAATGCCAGAGGGTTTTCAACGCATCATACGCCTTCTAGAGGGCGGCACCCGGAGTGTTGCTAAGCTTCCTCGTCACGGCCTGTTTTAACCCTTCCACCGAGCCGTGGTGACGTTATTTCAGTGTGGATTTGAGGCGGGTGAAGAGAAAGAAGTCTTTTGGGGCAACGTATAAAAAATTTGAGTCCCCATTCACATGTTCGAGAAGCTGTTGGCAGATCCGCGTGCAAGTTTCCTTTCGTTCGTCCGAAAGGATTCGCGATACCAACTTCGCACACACCTTTCGCATGCCCAATTGTTTCGATCACAAGTTGGTGCACATCACTTTTAGGGATTCCGAGTTTATCATAAATCACGCGATCACTTAATCTACGATCTCTGTCTAACAAAGCCTTATTTCTTGCATGTTGTTCGTAACTTTTTGAGGTTGAAGGGCAACCTGAACGTTCGGCATCTTCAACAACTTCTTTACCCTACCGAAACAACTTGTGCCACTCACAAACAAACGATATATCCATGGCACTATAAACATAAGCTGCCTTGACCATGGCATGAGTCTCACTCCTGGTTTAGTCCAGTTTCACGCAAAATTTGATGTCGTAGCTCTGTTCCATTAACCGGCTTATGACGCAGTGGAACGAGGTCACGTTACATATAGTTCGCAAACGAACGACCCGTACTTCGTAAGGGCTGGGAGCCAACTACCACCAGACCCCAGTCTTTTCTGTGCCTCTCTGTCGAACCCAGCCAGAGAAATCGCCACCAGTCCGTCCTGCCAAGAAATAATCTTTCCAAGGGATGTCTGGACGGATAAGATTTATTGTACTATGTTTTCGCTTAGAGGGCAAATTTTGAAATTTATGTTATAAGGCTTTATTAGCATTACCTTCTATAGTTGATTGACGGCTGGGGAGCCCCTCAGGTTTAATATACTTTCTGTTGGATAGAGTGTTAAAACGTGCGACGACGCCTCGTCGCCTTTTATAAACAGTATGCCGATGGGGTCGATGAAGAGGTTGCCGGTGGAGGGTAGGGTGAACCGGCGTGGTCTTGCAACTCTCCTACAGCCTCCAAACTAGGGTGGGGTGGCGCGGAGATCATCGCATCCAGGCTTTCCCTATTCCCTCTCCACACCCGTTGCTATGACCCGGTGCTTCTCCTACTGTACCAAACCATGATTTGCCCGTGCCTTCCTTTGTCCCCCCTCACCCCCATACCTCATCTGCTCACACTCGAAGTCCCATACCTTTTGTCTAAAAACGCACTATCCTCTCAGAACGGCCTTTCAACCCTAACCCTCGCCTTTTTTTATCCAAATTCCAGAATTGCATTTGAAGTTGATTCAACTTTTAGATTCAAAATTTTGCGAGATGGTGCTTTAATATCTAGGAATTGGCCGCAAAGTGTATCTATGGACATGTTAGTTAACATTTTGATGAATTTCGGTTACTGTACACCTGCGCATTTACCAAGGGATAAAAATTAGAAACTATATCGCTCTGACTACGATGGCGTCATGTCAGCGGATATTTTCACTATATTTTAGCATCTTCTGAAGATGCTGGTTCACATTATAGTTTAATTTGGCAAATATAATGTAATTATATATAATTTAATGGCAAGTATAAATATTGGCAAATTTTGCCGTGACTCACATAAATGGAAACGATATAAATTTTTTTGAGCCCTTCACTGGCAATGATGACAATTATTTGGTAACATTTGAAGATTAATGAGAATTTCAAGAGCACTCATACGTAAATTATAATTATATTGCAAACAGTTCCTAATAGCTTAATCTATAAATATAGAATAAATCTTGGGGAAAAATATATTTCAGATCAAAGTACAAATTGCTAATACTCTTAATAAGAGCGCCCTTATGTATCGGCACACTAATGCCAGTGCCTCCAGGTATGCTTCCTGTAAGGCATTAATAGTACCCTCGATTGGGCTTCTCGTCATGGCCTTTTTGACATAATCCAAAGGTCCGAACTAATATTCAAACGGGTTATACTTGAGACGTACTCAATACCCATGTATCGTTACCAGTAACTACCTCTTCTAAAAAATTCGGGTCACCTCCACAGTGGTTCAAGATGTCCAAGATAAGGAACACACTCTGGTTTCCAGAATATTGCACCCTTTTGCTAACATCCTGACACTTAGGCAGGTAGCATGCGTCTCACTCTTTGCACATTTTCACCACACTGAGTTATTGATAGATGTCCAGGACATTCCTCATCGTCAACCTTCCCGTTACCCTCTCATAAAATCCTGTGCAAGTAGAAAACCATCACTTGAGGCATTTCGCCATCTACTAAGGCATCCTTAACCATGGTCATGACTTCTGAATCCAAGTTACTAAGCTTTATTCACAATTTCATCGCATTTCATTGCTCCATGGAAAGTGTCATCGTGAATTCGGGACGTGACCGTCGAACAAGAGTCCATTCTAGCAGCAATCCGCACACTGTAAATTTCCACAGCTAACTGACGTGGGTCACGTTGCTTTCCCAAGATCTGCCATTACCTTTCCCATCAAAAATCACTATACTATTGGCGACGAAAAATCTCTACTTATATTTCGGACGGTCCCTATATATTAAGGAAGGAGCAAAATAGCAACTAATTTCATCATTCGTTTAAACGGAAGTAAAAATATCAAGAGGTACAATATTTGTTGGGAATTTAGAAGATTGAGAGGTTTTTTGTAATTTTTTGGATCAACTAAATATAGTATAATATCAACATTCCATCACGACGTTTGGCATCATCGCACATGTTAAATTTATTTTCAAAATCTATTCTGAAAATGTAACCACCTTAAACTCCTCTTTGGATAGATCTGAGAAGTGCATCTAAAAAAGTTTCGGATTGTGAGTAGATGTCTAAATATGAAAGTTAATTGCAAAACAAAAGAGTGTGCCCAGAATTTTAGCAGTGGTCGGCAAAATCAGTGGTCAGAAGGGCGTAGGAATTTACACAAGAGTGAGACTTCTTAAATATGAAACGAAACACCGTCTATCTAGGTAATTTATTGTCAGCAGTCAAGGTTTTGGGGCAATAGCTTAGGGAAAGTAAGGTGGGACGATGAAGGAGTTGTCATTCAGCATGGTAGAGTGGAGATTTGCAGTCAGCGAATCATCTGAATGAAGTACTCATGGCAAAGCACCCCTGGGACTGTTCATCTCTTGGTTGCGTTAAGTGAAAAAACCGTTGCAATGACAATCTTCCAAAACTTTAAATCTTCTAGTAGCAAATTATTATTATGAAAAACCATGAAAAGTGCAAGCGAAATATCAAATGCAAAACATCACATGTTGGTGCAGTAAGAATTTAATCAAGGTATACTTCAAGATTGAATTTATTTTAACTCTTAGATTCATCCATCCGTATTAAAAACGTTTCTGTTGTGTGCTTCGAAAGAGAATTTCCTTGAATGAAAGTATACACTTTAATGGAACGTGGCAAAAACCCCAAGGTGCCTTGCAAAGGAGTGGCGATGGTAGACAGGGAGAACGTGGAAATTGAGAAGGATCGTGAAGGGCCGTTGAAATGACGGGGAGGGAACGGCGAACTGCATGTGGAGGGATGGATTGAGGAATCGGACGTGGGGTGAGGGAGGAGGAGGCTAAAGGGCATTTCGCTCGTGTGATGCGCCGGCCGTCCGCTTTTATCTCAATGGCGCTGCCTTTGGATCGCATTGCGGACGGCTCGTAATTGTTCGACAAATGGCGGAGATGGCGACGGTAGAGCCGCCTGGTGGGATGGGGCCGCAGCACACTCCAGGTTTTTCGTGTGGTGGCCACTTTGCTCTGCGATCGCTATCTCCAAGAGATTTATTAAATGCTCCCGCGGTCCCGTGTCGTCATGGTGACAGGATCACGCCATCATATCGCAGCGAGCGATTATGACTATTCGCAATTCTCGTCATTTTCTTTTTTTTTACAAGTGCTTAATTTTTTTTATCGTTATGGAACGTCGAAAAATGTCGCATTAGCACGAGTTTTTTTTCATTTTTATTTTTTTTAATTTCCATTTTTATGAAGACCTCCTTTGCGATTGACAGCTGATTGGTCCAGACTTGGAACGTGATAATACGTGCGAGCTTTTGGCACATGCTAATTGGTCGAAACTGTGTCAGGCGCCGCAGACGTGTCAAGAATTCCCGTTTTCAGCAAAATTCGATCAGGACACGATTTCGACGTCACAACCCCTTTTCTCCCCCTCCCCTCCCCCCGCTAAGGTTGCTCGCTACTCTCAGGGGCGCCATTTTCGTAATGGTCGCATAGCCAATGCAAACAGACATCGCGAAAGAGCGCTTCGGAAAACAAACACGGTCGAGAGTATTTCACGGATACGGTCAGAATATAAATTAGCCAGACTAGAATTTTCAGCTTTATTTACATAGCATTATGTGCGGTTTGGGAAGCGTACGAATGATCGGTACATGAAATAGACAAAAAATACAATTAGTGCAAAATCACTCATTGTAGCCCATATGGAATTGAAGTGGATGGTGGAGCCTTTCAATTTGAAGTGGTCAAGTTCACGTCCTCACGTGGTCACATAGTTTCAAGCTTCACATAATAGTCATTAAAAATAATGCATAACACTTCCAACTGACCTAAAGCCTGAGCACGCGTGCATTTCATTCCCTAGAGTTGCACTGTTTTATGCCGACCGATGTCACGTTCCCATTGCTTAAAACCATTCATTGCCAAATTCTGAACGAGACACTCACACAAAACTAGGCGTTTTCTTGAATTTGTAAAATACGATATCTCGTATATCTTCGAATGATAAATACCTGAAAATGATGTAATACATGATGAAACCTTGTACTGCTAAACTTCTCCAGTGGAAAATTATTACTATTTTTTCTACATTATGACCGAATTCCACCACATCACTCCTGATACTATTTAGTATCTTCGAGTTTTTATTAAATATATTTCTTCGTTCCTTGAAGGAGATGTTAATTGTAAAGAAATGTTATAAATGTTTGCGCAATGAAATGAAGTTGTTCTTTCGCCCCTACATTCGGTGGTAAAAAAATTTAAATACCGTAATTTCAGTTACACCTCTTAGTTATGTAGTTAACTAAGTACAACTATAAATTACTTGAGCAGTGTATTGAAATCAACACGTGGGCCTTAAATTTTTCAGCTACTCAAAATATTCAATAAAATATGATAGTGAGAAATAACTTGTTAAAAGTATTTGATACATATGTATTAAAATTTTACAGCACCACATATGTACATTAAAATGAGTGAAAAATGCTAAACTAATGAATATATTACCACAGAATATGATTTCCTATATATATATATATATATATATATATGTGTGTGTGTGTGTGTGTGTGTGTGTGTGTGTAAATACATATGCATACATATGTACACACACACACACACAAGGAGCCTGCAGGTGGAGTAAAGAAACCAATCCACCATTCTCCCTTGGAGGGGAATTTGCGAGCCAGGCATGACCCCACCTATTTCCCTCGTATATAAAAACACCATTGGTTTGGATAATACCTTCAAAACTCCCACTTATAAATCATCAAAATAAGTTATTAAAACAACTTAGAGTAGTATAAGATGCATTGAAAAGTCAATTTCTTCTTCCATTGCAAATAATGTATTACGTCACAATGTTATGTGGATAAATTTTAATCTTCAAATGTTTCGGTAATTATATAAATTGATGTTAATGAGGTTAATCGAGTAATTAAATAATAATACTCGTATAAATTACAGATTTAAACGTGATGTGGTGGAACTGTGTCATAATAACAGAGACGAAAACTACTGCAGTTTTCCATTCAATAAAGATTTATTTTCGCCTATTTTCAATGTACTACATCGTTTCCAAGTGAAGCTGTCAATTTCCAGTGTAAATTGAAAAATTGTATCCTGTTAATTGACAGCTTCACCTGAAAATGATGTAGTGCATCTCAAACTAGCCGAAAATAAATCTTTATAAATTGGGAAATTGCAAGAGTTTTTGTCTTCGTTAGTATGGCACTTAGTTTGTATTGTGTTTTTATTTGCAATAACGCACTTGTCTTTGATCCCAAGGCTATTCAATAATCATATCTTATTAATGTAAAATATTGTGAATATATCATTTTAATAGCAAAGCATGCTAATCAATTCTATGAAGCAACAAGTATGTTGCACAAACGGCGACTCTAAGAGATTTTTTTTTCATGTCAAACCTCGCGATATTCCCGAGAAGCCTTGCCCTCCGAGCCGGAACCGGGGCGATGGCGAACCCTCACACGGAGAGATTTCGCGATGCAAAGATGCATTCTTTTCATGCGGCATCAATTCAGACGAGCCAATGAGACAGCTCTCTTATTGGTCGTTTTTCGATCCGCGAAGTACCCCTACCACGTGCCCACCCCGCTTCCATCTCCTACCAAAGAAGTGCCTCCAACCCCCTTGACGGGAACACCCTTTATATTTCTGTCCTCCCATCTCCGGAAGAGTTGGAAAATGAAGATTTATTCCCCCCCCCCCGACCTCCCCCGCCGCCATCCCCCGGCACGCCCTCTGACGCCCCTTTCGGAGCGCATAAAAGGACTAAGAGGAAGGACACTTTGGGGCAGTAATCCATTTTGATGGGCATTAAATCCTTGAAAGGGCCGCTCGGTCGGTGGGCGGTCGCGGAGAGCAAGGGGAGAGACTCTTTCGGTCCGAGTGACGAATGGCCTTTAGCCGGCCGGCCGACCGGCCCTACAACGCCGACAAACCGCCGCAAAACAGAGGGCCTGAGTCAGCAACGTGTGTTTTCTGGGGAGGGAGGGGTGTCGTGGGCAAGAGCGTGGGAGAGCGGAGGGGAAGGGGTCGCACCGGGAGGCCTCCCCGAGGGGGTGTCGCAGACCGATGAAAGGCGCTACATAAGGAAGGAGAAAAGGAGATTCTGGACGGTTATGAAGAAAGAAACGGATTGATTCCCGCCCCCACTCCCCCCCTCTTGTTGTGTACGGTGAAGCGGGTTGAATTGGTTCCCCCTTAACTGGAATCGTTCGTTATTTCTATTTATTTGCGTAATTTAGCTTTGGGGCGAATTTGCCTTTATGTCATGCAACTGTTATTACATAAGACATACCGTCGCAAGAGAATTTTAACAAATTTTTAATAAGGCTGAAATATTTCATTCCTCGTACTTATTATACAGGTCCTGTCCAGGAAGTTACTTACGTTTCGGCCTAGCGTGGCGGTGGGTGGGGCCAGAGCAACCATCTTGGTGTCTAAAGGTCCCTGCACTCAGTGAGCATCCTGCTGTAGTAGTGTGTAGACTGTGGTTCTTTTATTTAACTCACTGCAAACTGTTCAAATGCGCGCTGCAATAGAAAATCCCGCGAGTTGTGAAGTGTGACCTGTGATTAGGTTTCTACTGGCAAGAAATCACTAGACAATTCAAATTCATGAGCGATTCAATTTGTGAAGTGTGCGGAGACGCGATTATGAGCGAAGGTGTAGTGCATTTGGTTTTAAAATGACCGCACTTGTGTTTACGGCGTGGACCCCAGTGGTCAGCCTTCCCTTTTGACAGATGATCTAACGGTGAAAATCAACGGAAAAATTCGTAAAAATCGCTGATTTACGATTATGGATCTCTCGCTAGATGTGTCTTGCAACACCGAACTTTGACATTGGCATCGCATGCTGGTGAAAACAACTGCCTAAAATGTAAGGTGGCAGATTTCTTCAAGCACGGAATTTTTAAGAATGTGTATTGTTATGAGAAATGCTTCCATTTTAACATTGGTTATGCAGAAAAATGATTTAAGAATTTCTCTTTCAAATGTACGAGGGTCATCCGGAAAGTAGTACCCGTTCGTGCCGCATGAAGTGCTGACGACGCGAGTAGCCGCTGGACGAGGTCAGATAGCTTCAGTGGCTTGTCTGCCTTCTCTGAGCCAAGTTGCGTGACGCTAGCATTGCCTGTGTTGTTTCTGTGATTGTTTACAATGTTTAAAAAAATTGAGAACGCCGCCAGTTGTGAAGTGAGGGCAGTGATTAAATTCCTCAATGCAAGAAACGTTCGCCCATGTGATATTCATCGCCAATTAAAGGAGGTGTATGGAGACAATGTAATGGACGAGTCGTCTGTTCGGCGGTGGTGTCGCAACTTCAACATGGGGAGGGGGAACACACACGACGATGAGCGTTCGGAGAGACCGTCTGTCATTACAGACCAACTGGTGAGCTCAGTTGACGAATTCGTGAGGAACGATCGGCGCGTCACAATTGATGACATCTGTGAGCATTTTCCCAATGTTTCTCGAACAATTGTTCATGAAATTGTTAAACACCATCTGCATTATGCAAAAATTTGTGCAAGATGGGTCCCTCGCGTATCTCAATGAGCTGGCGGCGAAGGACTATGCAGCAGGAATACAGAAACTTGTCACACGTTATGACAAATGCCTTAATTTGCTTGGAGATTATGTTGAGAAGTAGTTTAAAGTATCCTCTTTCAAATAAAATTTTTTATGTTTGTTAATATTTACTTCTGTGTCTTTATTTCACGAACGGGTACTACTTTCCGGATGACCCTCGTATATAATAATACTTTCTCTTGTCCCAAGGCTTATATTTTGCTTCAAAACGTTACCTACTTTCTGAACAGCCATCGTAATATAGTGTTGGTCCGAATTCGCTGTTTACATCCCAATAATTGCGCAATTTTATTATCATATGAGGTAACTTACCAAGTTGCAAAAGTTCCTTAGGCCGTTAGGTCTACATAGTGTTACTCAGTCTTTAACGATTTCTATCTAAGTTGAAAGATAAGACGGCTTTTAATGAAATTTATTTCACATTGTTCGTACTGGTGATATTACAATTCCAGAGTACTACTTGGTCGCGGTACACATTGTATGTTTCTTGAGAAGAGAAGATTGGGTAGGGGGCAATGGCGTAATCTAATTGTACTCCCAGCATGCAATCCTTATAGAACAGAAACAAGAAGTTGAGTGCCTGAGACGGCATCGGGTACTTGGAACCTTACGGTGCTAATAATGTGGGATTAAAAAACCTGCGGATTGCACCAGGTACAAATGGCAGCAATAAGGTGCTCTCCTTATATTCATTATAAAATAGCGTATCGGAATGCGTACATCACCTCTATCCATAAAGGCTCTCAGTCAACAGTTCTATAGTTTGATTCATCCCATACGCATTCAAATTGATATATAGCACTAAAACATGAAATATCACGCAATTTTCGAAGTTATAATATAGGAAAAATATAAATTATTAAATTAAAATGACGGTATTTGTGTTACAAAGAAAACCAATGACCAAGGAAAACAGCAGTAGATCGTGAATTTGAGTTACCATGTGTCAAACAAAAAATTATTCCGTAAATTCCATTAAATAATGTTTATTACAGGGGGACCATATATTTTTACGCACTTTTAAGTCAAATACATCCTAAATAAAAAAATTATAAATTTCATCCCTTTGTGTGGGAAAAGATTTGGTCTTACTTTTTTTGCAACCGACCACTGCCTTCTCATACGGATACAACAAGGAAACCACATCGATTGCAGGAAATATTTTGAAATTATTTCGTTACAGCGGAAATTTTATTGAAATAATGCATACTGTTTGTTGCTAAGGAACTTACTTGTTTGATGTTCGTCGAATACCAGTATTACATTGATCGTTACATTTGATTAGCTCCTACTGGGAGCAGTAGTGTTCTTTACGTTTCTCATTTCTTTGCTGAATAAAACCTCCCCCAGTTAAAAGTTGCCCACGAGCATAGACTTTAAAGAAGGACGGACAAAAGTTATTCCGTTTTTTCATTCACCTCATTAGACTACTAGACGTTGGAAAGGTGGCCGATCACAGGGACGATCAAGAAGATTAGATTGGGGAAATAGAAATAAGTAGTTGAGTACCAAGGAGGGCACCCAGTACGGTACGGTGCTAATAACCTCATCTAATAAAAAAACCAGAATGCCCTATTTACGAATGGAAACATAAAGGTACTCCCCTTATCAAAGGTTTGTGTCAAAAGTATTGGTAACAATTTTTTCCTGAAGTGCGGTCATGCTCTCATCTCTTATATGTGAGTGAGTGAATTAATATGCGACTGTAGCGCTCCAAGTCTCCGATAACTTAAACTCCTCACGATTCTTCAAGTGCAAAAGACAAAAGCAAAGTACTGTCTTTTACGAAACAGGGATGGCACCCCTCCCCATTATTAAACGTTTGTGTAAAAAGTATCAGAAGCAATTTTTTCCTGACATTTACCTGAAGTAATGAATTCAAACCGTCGGTTAAGTGAGCGCATAACCTCAGATCGTATTGGCATTGATAAGATGACAGTGCACTCATCATAATCGGTGAAAGTTAAGCGATGCTGAAGATCTACGTTAAACTCCGCTCTTGACGGACGGCCAAAAGTAATGTCGAGTGTCTGCTTGCAAAGACCTCCTGCAAAGTTACCCCTACGATTCCCCAACCCCCTTTAAGTTTCGATTTGGCACCAATACACTCTTTCCTATTCCCAAAACTGAAATTCTCCCTCAAAAGACCCTCCCATGGGACCCTAAGTGTCGTCGAAGAAGCTTGTAAGTAACCTTGAAGACCATCCTGAATCCACGTACCAGGAAGCCTTCGAGTCGTGGAAAAGCCCTTGGAAAAAGTGTAACGACACTTAAGGGATGTACTTCGAAGAATTTTGAGGCATTGCGGCAATATCTGAAATAAAATTAATTTTCCAAATCTTTTCCCGATACTTTTTATACAATCCATATATTCATATCAATCCAATTGACCAACCTAATTCACTCGAGTGATAGCCCCACGGGTCCATCACTCCCGCAAGCGTGGTTGAAGGAATTCATCGGGGCAGGTCATCTCCGAGGAGGGGGAGGACGGCGTGGGCTCAAAATTCATCTGGACCGCTTCGTCGTTGCAGGCACCCTCGGACCCCCCCTCCCCCCCCCGATCTCGGGCGCAATTGCCCCGCAGACGAGGGGGAGCGCCTCCCCTGGTCCCGCTCACGCACGCCTCCGTTTCCCCCTTCTCTTAAGCCATTTATTCCCGAAGTACCCCACTATTCCCTCCTCTCACCTCGCCCGCACCCACCCTTCCTCATCGCACTCCCACTCTATCTCTCACCGTGCAACACGCCCCCTCGCCCTCCCGACATCTCCTCCGCTCTCTCCCCCCTCTCTCCCTAGCCCACCGACGCCGCTACGTTCGGCCCCACCACGTCCAAGGCAGAAAAGACGGATATTAAAACTGCGGTCGCAATATTGCCTTCGGGCCCCCGTGGTTATTCCTCATTCTCGCCCCTCATTTTCGCCTCCAGCCTGTCTGTCCTCCGCCCCTCCCGGAGCCCACTCCATTCTCCCTTCCCACCCACCGGCCATAACCTTATTCGCATCCCCGCTCGCCGCCGGCAACACTCCCTCACTCCGTCCCATTTCCCTCGCCCGCCCACGAACACATTTGCTGAGAGGATCCGCGAGTCGTCTCGGCTGGTGCACGCATCGCCACATGAGAACCCTCCCGCCCCTCGCCCGGCAACACCCTCATCCTCCCCATATTAACTTGGGCTCTAATTTTTTGCCCGTTTCTTCCACCGCGTTGAGTATTGAACGAGTGTTGGGCGAGTGAATATCATTATGAATGATTTAATGACCCCCGGCATGTGTATTATGGTGTTAAAGAAAATTGTGTGAATTCTCAATATGAAGTGTATTCTCAGTGAATGGATCAGAGAAAATTTTCACGTGAAATATATTTAATCGAACTCGTAATGCCTCTTTTCTAATCTAGGTCTATTTTTATTACTTTTTTATAAACCAAATGCTACTCACTCAAAATACTCCACTCAAAATTGTTTTCCCCGGCGTAACTTTATGAAACTTGCATTAAGAATTGAGATGAAATGAAAGTCAATAATTTCTTTTAACTTCAATGTACTTTAATCGCTTTAGCATAAAATCTAAATACATTGAAAAAATTCAATATGAAATTCATCCTATGTCACATTTTCAGAGTTCAAGGGCGTCATTAATTTCAGTACGCAATCGATGTTCGATGTGATGAAATTGTTATTTTGATGCCTTTTTAATCTTTATCTTAAATATAAACGGACTTAAGTGGTATGCACAAGGTGTATCTCTTGTGATAACAGAATGTCAACGTTAGTTTAGCCGAGGATAAAACTACGGTCGTAAGAATTAAGATGATTTGGAGAGGCGGAATTCCAAACTCTTACTCTCACTCTAAACCATGATGAGTATAAAAGTAAATAAAAGTCCTTTTCTTTTATCTGATATTAGCTATTTTCCTGATATTTCTCTCCGATCGTAAAAAAATCATGTAAACTATACCCTGCGTAGGCTTTTCTCTGGGAATCTTTGACGGAATCTCATACCGCACATGCTAACATTTTACGCCTGAGGACATGACCTCGATTTCCCGTCCAAGTTGTGTTTCTTGGGTCATGCATAGCTGAGGAATTCGAGTTTCTTTCGGTCTCCAAATTTTCTAAAAAATCTAAATAATGAAGCTGTGGTAATTTCTGGAATTAGCTGGTTACGGTTTTCATTTATTATTCAGTTGTCAAAGAAACAATATTTTTGTTCCTCTGTTAAAGGTTTGTTTAATTCACAGTACCGAAATTTAAATTGTCCTTACTTTGGCGGTACCCTTCAACCCTGGACGCCATAGTATAAGTTAGCAGGCTAGAGCACACATCCCGTGTGAAATTAAATCCTTATAAACCTCTTTGAGTTTCCTGGCGGTTTGTTTCTTCCTGGTGGAAAATAAGTGTACTGAGCTCAGGAAAAAAAATTCATTACACTTTTACATATCTTAAGCTAATATTCCTCAAAATAGGACCCTTGTGAGTCGATACACTTGTTCCAGCTGCGTTCCCATTCCTGGAACGCTCCCGCGAAGGCATCATCGGGAATCTCTCGAAGACTCGTCGTCGACCTCTTCTCTGCCCTCCACGAAGATCTTGTGCCACCGAAAGATCATGCTTCTGGACATGGCTGACTCCCCGCAAGCCTGGTTAATCATAACGACAGTTTCGGTAGACGATTTCCCAAGCTTTACCGCAAATTTGATGGAATAACGCTGCTCCAAAAACTTCGGCATCGCGTTCCGTGACGTGGGTCGAAGCGTGGAGGTTCGCGTTAACAGAGCTCCTCACTACACCACAGCTCAGAGCCGACTGCCTTTTTCAGCGTCGCTTGCCAACATACCCCCCTCCAATCGCAGCCCGTCAGAGCGGTGCTGGGCGCGCCTGGAGCGGCGCGCCCAGCCCAGGAGTCAGTACACTTATTTTCCGGACGAACTCTGTATCAGAGTGGTAAAATGTTTCCGTTTCATGGCAAAAATAACAGATAAGGGACTGATTTTTTGCCACTGTCCTTTGCAAATTACATTCGACGACTTGATCAATTTAAAAGTGATAGACCTTAAATTAGCCACATTGAAAGGGTAATAAAAAATATTACGGATACATTTCGACTGTATTTTAACAATCTCAGTATAATACCACATATCAGAATTTTTCCTAGTATATGTAATACCACCGGTCACCCTAGCCGAGTTTAAAGCGTATTTGGTGCACAGACTATGATGCCGGTGGTAATGGTATGGGGTGTTTATTTTAATTAGATATCTCTCGGCCCTAAGGATGAGTGAATTATTTTTGTTATCACAACGTATACGTGAAATGACTACTGCAAATAAAGTGGCAGGTGATGGGAGTGCCCAAATATTAACAAACAAATTGAAGTGAATGTGAATGGCTAAAGCTAAGAAATATGTTTGCAGGACTCCATTTCAGATCGAAACATCAATGCAGCAAAATTCTTTTCAGGAACGATTTTCATCTACGCAAAGAGCTTGGTACTTATATTTTCTGGCGGAATGAAATATTTTTAAAGTTAACAAACGAATGAAATAAAATGAAAATGTTTAATGTTTTTGGGAAAATTTTGAATTTAAATCTTTGAATTTTTTCAAATATTAGGCCACAGAAGGCGGTGCTTTCAGCACCCTCTCAGACACTGAAATATAGGAAACGAAAAGGGAGAGAGAGCGAAAAAAAGAGACTCCTCCGTGGAGGGAGGGAATGCTTGGTTAGCTGCGAAAAGGAGTTAATCAACCACACATTCTCTCACAATGGAAAGGAGGCCTTTGCCATATCCCCTACCACCGCATCGCTTTATTTGCATGTTTATCTCCCTTTCACCCCTTTCTCTCGACTCCTGCTTCCACTCGCCGTGTCCCTCCGCTACATTTCACCCTTTTCCCCACACCCCATCTTGTCTTCCGCTTTCCCTTCTCCTTTCCAATTATTTTCCATCTCCCTTTCCCTCTCTCTCTTCCTGTATTTGCGATTTTTTCATTCCTCCCTCTACGGCTACCCCGCCGCAACCAAATAGCTTACTCGTTTCCTCTTCTTCCACCGCGCCCCGCCCTCCCTCCCAACCCCCACCGGCCGTGTCCCTCTCCTCCTCTGGATGTGTTGAGCTCGTGTGAGTGTGGCATCGTTTTCGTGCGTGTGCATGAGGTAGGGAGTGGGGGAGGAATGGGTCAGCGTGGGCGTATGAATATTTAAGAGTTAGCCATCCACCCATCGCCTCTCGAAAACCCCCTCCCTCCCTCCTCACCCCTCTCGAACCTCGTCCCCTTCCCTCCCTCCTCGCCTTCCCTTTGTTTCCACCCAAGCCTCCTCCTCACCTCACCCCTTCCCTCTTCCCCGACCCCCCCTCTCTCCCTTCCCCGTACTCCGGCCGCTTTACACTCACCGACCCAGACACCTAATTACATGGGTGCCGACTGACCGCGAACGAAAAATAAGTGAAATCGAATCGATAGATTTGAAAAAATCGTTCGCCATCGTAAACTTACCCGTTTGGTTCCATGTGTGTATTTGTGTGAGTGTGTGTGTGCGTGTTTGTGACAATCTCGCGCCGCATTCGCGTGTTCGAGTCCCGTCGTCGATCGCCGCGGTCGTCTTCAACAATTCCTTTTCGGTTGTTTGTCTTGGTGGACTCAGAATAATACCTGGTGCAAGCCTGAACCGTCGAAATGCCTTGAGCCGGGTTATAGCATCTGCTGTCAGTTTTGGAGTGGACAACTTCGTAATTATGTAAACACAGAATTTCGATTAATAAATGATGATATTTAGGTTTTCTTTTAGGCGGCTTGCGTATATTCTTATTCCACTTTACTTTTCCCAGCCTCCATAGGAGAATATTGTGCATCCAAGATTACTGCGTGGGTAAGAATTTATATCGGTGCAGAAAAGTTAGGCGGCTAAGTTGTAATCCCTGAAAAATGAAAATAGTATACCAAAATACGTGTCAGAGTGGAATATTAAAAAATTCAACATTAATGTGACTTTACAAAAACTGCTTTTTCGTTGAATAGCCAAGCAAATGTATAGTAAGTTAGAGTTCACATTAAAATCCTATATGGTTTCTGAGTTTACACTTCCTTTTCTTGGTACTTATGCATTGTTTTAAGGCAGACTTTATTTGCAATAAGTCACCAAACTTTTCTGGGGGAGTCCTGAGAGAGAATAGGCAAGTGTTGAACGGTGGCAAACAGTGGTACGTCCCCCTCGAATGTGGCCGCGGGGTCGTTCGTCGGATGCGTCTCTCCTCAGTCTTCCCCTTGCCCACCAACCTACTCCACCCCCGCCCGCCCCCATGGAATCAGTCCCCAGGAAATAACTCCTCCACCCATCCCACGGGATTCCCTCATGTAGGGAAAGGCAAACCCACCTACCCACTTTTCCCTTTCCCCTCCCACAACCACCCTCCCAATTTTATTTATTCCTTTTCCCCTTTTATTCCCTAACTTTATTCTTCACGGGCGGACGCCTCTGAACCACTCTCTCCAGTCGATTCTCAGCCCTTTTCGGACACAGATAGTGGGGCGTGGTGCACTAGGGAAGGGTTTTCGCTAGAGGGATGGGAAGGGGCCTGGGTTCCGGAGAGTTGAGGCAGGGAAACGGGGGAGAATTCACCCACCCCCGTGCGTGTGTGGGTGTGTGTGCGTGGTGCGCATGCGTCCTCCAAATGGGTGGAGTGAGAGAGGAGGCGGGAAAATCACTGCCGCGTTCCGGCACGTGCCTCCCTAAACATGTTTGCCTTCCTGCCCTTCTCCCTTTCCTCCTCACTCGCCTCTGTCCTCTCGAGATGAGTTTGGTTCTCACGAGTGTACACAGGAAAGGGATGGGAATTCCTTCCTTCATCCACCCTCATCCCTCTCCGTCGTCTTCGTCGCCCCTACTACCTCCTTCCACCTTGGCTTCCCTTTGCGGGGTGCATATCGAAGCTCTTAAGACCCTTTGCCCCCTGACCTACTTTGTTTTGAATTGTTTATTCGATTTCTTCCACATCGCCGTCCCTTCGGTAGTTTCCTTAGTTGAATCTACTCACCACATTTGCCATATTTTCGCATCGTCCGCCAAATCATTCATCAATAAATGCGTTATTTTAAATTTCAATGGTTCTGCTATTTGTGGGTGTTGAAGATGTTGATCATGGTATACAATTATTCCCTTTTGAATAAAGGGAAAATAACTGCCATTTCCTGAGAGTATTACAAAATTAATTTTTCTATTGTGTATTTTTCTGCATTTACACGGATGTTTCCCTTAATTTAATGTTGAACAAAAATGCACCGCGTAACTTTCCAACAGAAAACTGTGGCTTATTGGTGATGGGTGATTGTTGAGTTGATACATGTCTGTTTGAGTGAAAGCGATGCTACTCATCTGATGCACTCTGATGTACAATATATCTGATTTTTTCAAAATATTTTCTTGAACTTCTCCGTGCTGAACTAAACAAGGAACGGTTAAAAGTTAGAGAGTTCTGTGCAAGCGTACCTCTCTGCCTTTAGGTTTGGTAGCCACCAATTTTTGAATAACGTGAAATTAGTAACTTGCTTCATTAAGAATGATGGACATGAAAAAATTGAAATTCAACCATGCGAAAATGATTTGCTTAGCATTAAGCAAAGTTCTATTCATCTTTTAATTGTTAATTATAGAAATATTTAGAATTTATAGGTATTTTTATGCATTGGACTCTTTGTTTATTATTAATTTATGGCATAAACTCGGTTTTGCAAATTTAATCCACTGGTTTTTCTACAATGGTTCCCAAATAAATTTTAATTGTTTAAAAAGTCATAAGTCTTGATTTTCATAAAACGTTATTTAGATTTATTATTTAGTTGGTCAGGAAAACCTATTTTACAAATAACTTTGTGTGTGGCGAATGCCGTGACTGATACTGTAGAATATTTAAGGCCTCGGGTTTTAAAATTGAAGATGCAAACTTGTTATAATGCAAGACAGCATGTGAGAAAGCCCTGATCAGATACTTTATACCCTTATTTTTAGAAATAACCGATGTGATGCTTCGGATAGGGTTCATTGTCAGGACTTATGAATGAGGCCACGGCACCATCCAACCCTTCTGGTTTTTGCCCCTCCTTCCCTGTTGTAACGGCCGACCAGAAACACTCCGTTTCTCTCCCGTTACATATTTCTCGGACATTTTACCTATTTATCGCCTTCCCTTCCCCAGCTCCTTCTTCCCTTGGCCATTTTCCACCGATCATTTTCGAAACCCTCTTTCCTTTCCGTCGAGCGTAACCCTTCGGCGTGTATTTTTTAACGTCCCCGGCAAACCCTTTCTCGACTTCATTTTCCTCCATCCTCTCGCCCCCTCTCCTACTCCTCTCCACCCCTTCACTCCCCTCCCCATCTTGCGTCCGCATAATCCACACTTTTCCCTTATTTTACCCGTTTATCAAATTTTTGCGAGCTCTTAAA
This sequence comes from Hetaerina americana, assembly GCF_022747635.1. NCBI lineage: Eukaryota > Metazoa > Arthropoda > Insecta > Odonata > Calopterygidae > Hetaerina > Hetaerina americana. The sequence goes on from NW_027286093.1 coordinate 778,204, forward strand.
AACCCTTTTCCCCTGCATTCTCATCCTTGTCAACATTTTAACAGTTCCTGAACATTCATATTTTACAATAGCTCTCGCCTACTTGGGAGGGGATAAAATCCTTGACCGGAGTCCGTTCGGATTTTGCAATGAATCTTGCGCCCAAGTACTCTGTACTGATGATTTTATCGTATGTCGATGCTGGGCTTGTTTAATTTCAATCGAACAAACCCCTGATATAAGGTAATTTAATGCTTCCAGATTACTCAAGCAGACGGTGATTTTTGTGTTGATTCTATTGGAAATATCAGTTTTTTGGGAAAAAATTAATTTCAATGAAACATTATCTTGATTTCCATTTTAAAATATAAGAGCAACTTGCAAGAGAGTTTTGTAATCAACAGTAATCTTAGACAAACTTCTCTGTCAGTTTCCTATTATATGAGTGACTACGGTTATGATGCGATAATTACGGTCTCATAATCTGGTAATTAAAAGGTATGCTGAAGGTAGAGAAAAAACTTACTCCATATAAAAACACTTTACATTTTTTATGGTGGAATAGAAAAGTTTTTTTCTTTACCTTTATCATTTTAAAAATTCCATCTAGTTAAGCCTGAAATTGTTTTTCTTATAAGGTATGCTCCTTATTACGCGTGCAAAAGATTTTAACTTTTCACATGTTTGACTCATAAAAATGTCGAGAAATTTATGATTATCAAAAGTGTATCTCCTCAAAAATTGAGAATGTAATACCTTCATATTTTATTGAAAAAGACACATTTTTCCTAATACCGTAGGCATTACCCAAATCACAATTAAATTTTCATTTTAGTAGATATCTACCTCCTGAAAATTCCAATCCGGATCAATATTTACGCTTAGAAAAACACTTTTCCCCGTTCTGGATAGTCGTGGTGGGTTTCATCAGTCCTGAATATTTTATGCGACTCATACAGCAAATTGTAACCACATATTCATTTATTTATAGAACTCATTCCATGTTTATGCACGCAGATATTATGTATCGTTAATAAATGAAAAAACAATATGCTAGCTATGTCGTGTTTTAGGATTAGTTCAATCACTTCTATTGTGAGAAAACGGGAGTTTAAATAGATGCGACATATTAAAATGCTACCATTGAACAAAAATTAAAGTACATTTTTCTCTAAAAAATTTCCCATTTTCCTAAAAACTCTTATCCTTTTGCAAAGAGACATTAAAGATTTAATATGTCACCATAAATTTAATAATAAACCAATCCATAATCATTAAATAATTTTTAAATTTTTTTATTGCGTATTGCAAAATAATGGATTGCCAAATTCATTAAAACGTAAGCCTATGATTAGAAAATATGTTGTTTTAACTTTCCTGAACTTGGAAAAAGCAGTTTTATTTTTCTGCTGAGAAAGTTAAGCTATATTTTGAATCTGCCCTATCACCGGTGATACTTTATTTGTGACATCTGTGGCCATTAATTAGGTACAGATCGGAGTCTAATCCAGCCGATTCACAAGCATTAAGAATGCATGTGAAAGTATCACCATTCATCTAGCGCTAGGGTAGTTAACACACTATTAATCTACCGGAGATATCTTTGGAAATATTTCAATAGCATTTGAAATTTCTTTATGCAATTTCGAAAAATTAAATTAAATTAAAATAAATATTTACAATATAACACGTTTCTCTCAAATTGTAGATCATCTCAAAGCAACCTCATCAAACACTAAAGCCGGTGCCATGTCGTAATAGCCAAGCCTCTCCTTTCACTGCGACTTCCTTCAGGCTACCATATGGTCTGAAGTCCATCTCATGCTCCATGTTCTCTAAGGAAGCAGCTCTGGGATGTCCTCTTGGTTTCTTTCCTACCACTTTCTTTTCAAATATGCTCTTAAGGAATTGGTTATTTCTTAGTAAATGTCCGATTAAGTTTGCTCTTCTTTTTCCTGTTGTTCCTAAGAGCGATCTATTTTCTTTCGCTTCTGCTAATACTTTTTTCATTACTTTTTCTTTTAACCCAGCTTGCTTTTATTAGTTTCCCTCAAGTCCACGTTTCCACTGCCTCAACCTTTTTTTCACTCCGCAATCTCGATTGTCCATGTCTCACATCCATATGACAATGCACTCCAAACGAATGTTTTAATGAATTTTTTTCTGGTTTCTTTGTTTACATGGTTATTGACTTATAAATTCTTCTTTTTTTGAAACGCTTGTTTTTCCTTTCCCTATTCTTCTCTTAATCTCAATCTTAAATGTATTTTATTGTTAATAATACTCCCCAGGCAGAAAAATTTTCAACCTTATTTAAGTTAGTGTTGTCTATCTTTATGTCAGTATTCACAATTTCTTATTTCTTTTACTATTACCATTGTCTTGGTGTTCTTCTTGTTTATTTTCAATTTTAATTCTTCTTGGTGTCTGGATAGTATTTTTAGCATCTTATTCATGTCCTGTTCAAGAGTCTTTCATTATTGTTAAATCATCAGCAAAGTGGGCACTCTGAATTCTTCTTCCATTTACTTAAATACCTTTAATCCTTTCTTTAAATTTTGTAAATGCTTCTTCTTTGAATAAATTGAATAAATAGAAGGGCAGAGGACAACCTTGTCCAACGCCTCTTTTTATTTTGGGTGCTTTCTTGCACGCCATTTTATCGATTTCGGTGTCTTGAACAAATTTGAAATCATTCTACTATCTTTTCAATCAAGTCCGCTTTTTGTTAATATTTGGCATAGTATTTGAGAGAAGTCAAAGCAAGAGGTAAATAAAATGTCTAACAATATTGAAAATTATATAGCAGTCACCAAACCATTTTCAAAATGATCAAGTTTTAGTCGCAAGAAACCGGATGAAAAGAAAATATGTAAAGAATCTATCATCTATGTCTGCATATTATAACTAGGGGCAAACCGGGAATGTGATAACTCTAAATCCCTCCCAAAGGTAGCATAATACTTCAGTGAATAGAAAAAGTCACCTGTTATCCGTGACCTATAGCTAATAGTAAGTTATGACTTGACCCATGAATGCCGTCATAATATGCATCATGTCGAAATGCATTATAAATTACCTAATGTCTGTTTCTTCTATCGGATATCTGCTTCAATATTTGAGATAACGTCGCAATATTGCAAACCAATTATCGGTGCAATAATTTTGGATTGTTATTTTCCCACCTGTGTTTCCGTCTCTGTATTCCGAACACAAACTTTTCTCGGATTAAATTTTGGTAATTATGTATAGATGGCAATGGGCGGCTATAGTAATAATAATAATTGGTTATAATTCTTCTTGAAATTGATGAAACATTGGATTGCATGTTAGAGCAAAATATGATGGAATACTTTTGCAACTTTTATTTTCCAGCAAAAACGTTATCGAGATTAACTTGTGTGTAAATGTATTACCAAGTATATAAAGTTATGGTGCGAACGGGAAGGTCTTTTGCGATGCGATGTAATGGTGATGAAGGGCACGTATTTGATATGTCTCGAACCTATTGTGTGTGTGTGAGGGAGTGGTTTCGATTTGGATCTGGCACGGAATAGCTCCCGAAACTAGTCTTTGTCAATGAATTGTAAATGTTGTCAGGTTTTGTACTCAACTAGACAACCCAACGGTCTTTTATTTGAACCCGTAAAACTTAATAAATAATCTTATCTTTGTTCTAGAAAGAGGACTTGTGTTAGATGTTATAATGTAAAATTTAACAAGCCGAAATCTCCTGAAGAAATACTTCAAGCCAAATAATCGTAAGACCCTAAGAATACAAATCAAGTCAAAGGTGAGAGTAGAGTAGAAGTAAAAAGAGAAACGTGATTGCATGACTAGGGTGAAAATATTTTCAGGTGCAGCGTTAACTTAGAGTGACTGCCTTCGCCATAAACTAGGAGTGTAATAATGTGTACTTTTAGGTAACAAAAGATTGGAAATGCCTTTGCCTCATTAACTCTTAAATAACAGATCCTTGTCTGCTATGGACAGCAGTAAACTTAACCGAAGCAATCAAGATTTAATATTCGTCACACCAAGATCTTGTCATCACCAAAAACCTTGTGGGGCCCTGGGGTGTGCGGAATTCTCTGTAAGTTGGGTTAATATATACAACCCTCATGTTTGGGAGGCCACGCTCTCGAGGCTCAGCGACCTCGGTCAAATTTTCGATTCACGTATGCCATCCCGTGCAGCCTCTTTCGTTTGCGGGTGTCCTCTCACCACCCCGTTTCTATTCCGCCCCCACCCAGCCACCAACCCCGACTCTCCTCTTCCTACCCCCTCAAGTACTACCCTCCTCCCTCTTGCCCCTCCTCCCTCACGAGTGTGTTTCCGAGCGGGCCCTCCGACAATCGATACGCATAGGGAACATTGTCCCTCCTCCGCCCCCACGTTCTCTTACCCCCGCCCGCCCATTCTCCCCTCCCCCCCACCCCCTCGCAGGCCCACCCTCCGGCCCAATCGTTGCACGTACGTGCACGTGATGCAGGGCATGGGACGACAGGAGGGGGTGTGGGGAGTGACGGCCCCGAGGGTAGGCAGTGCAGGGGACCCAGGGAAGGTGGGATTAGTACGCGGTGAGGGGATGGGGGTTCGGGTGGTCGGTGGGTGGTCCGCGGAATGGCGAGTGTGAGAAACGGTGGCCAATCGGTGTGACGCCTAAATGCCATTGATATCTCCATTGCAGCCCCGGCGCGAGGTGGCGCCCTAACGGGGGAGGGACGAAGGAGAATGCGTGGACGACGGGGCTGTGGAGATCGTGGGGGGGGGGGGGCGAAGGGAGTTGTGCGCGCACGTACGTGCGGGGGCTGATAAGACGCAGGACATTTTATTTCTACTCTGACTATGTTCCTTGAGACTACAACCTCATACAAATTAGCACAGTCGAAGAGAGGAATCTATTTACATTTCGAACAATAGTGTTTGTTGTGTCTCAAGAAATATTGAATCATATTTGTATGAAACACCTAAAATAGCATTAGTAATAATAATCACAGCGGTCATCTGGCTAGCTGGTTTGATAGGTGAGAGTAGATAGCTAACCTCCTATCAATCCAACAGCACGACGTATGAAATTTCCGCATCAGGGTAGGGGGCGTAGTTCTTCAACTTGTGGCACGTGTTTTTTTTAAGGGTATCTAATACTCGAAAAATCTTTCATCTCTGTTTAAGGTGTTATAACTCAGCATTTCTTATTTCATTTTTTAAAATATGACCTGCGAAAAAGATTATTTTGAATGCAGAAACAGAAGTACAAGAAGGGAGCACTTGGAGTATGGGAAAAAATAAGTTGAAAGCAAAAGAATTAAATATATAAATATAACCGAGATCACTCTATGGTGTGGGTGGTGGAAGTTAGAGAAGTAGCGAGAATACATCAATTCAGATGGCAGGACAAGCAGGAAATATGCCCTTCTGTAGTGGAACCGAAGAGGGTTTGCGATGAAAGGGAAGGACAAGAATGAAACAGGGCAGATTTTCGAATGGAAATGCGGGAAGGCCCAGATAATACACCGAGCGGGGGTTTCTCTAGAATACGAGGAGGACGCGATTGCACGGCTGGCCGCGATAAACATAAAAAAGCGCTGTTATCTTGTCGCAGTTTAGAGCTCAGAATCCAAACATTAGTAATAGTTAGAAGATTTGTGGAGGTACCATTTTCTCTTCGAATTTCATTTAAAGGCGCACAAATCTCCCTACGTTTTAAGAAATTACAACAAATAATGAATAAAAATGGACACAATAAAAGAAGCGAGTTAGGGGAGATTACGTTTCACGGGAACAGCTTGGAAGAAGGCAGGTGGTGCTGATTAAAAACTCACCCAAGAGAATCTCTGCACGAAGATGCTGTGATATACCTAAAAATACCTCAGAAAAAATTCATTAATACTTACAGTCATTGCACGTCCCTTCATCAAATATTGTAAGATCTTATGCAGCAAGGCTTTTTTTTCGTGCGAAGTGCTACCCAATGCCTGAGATTTTTTGAAGGCGTCGCAGGAAGGAATGAGCATGTTGATGGATGAAGGAGGCATGAATGAAAGCTATATGACAGGAATATTGTGTGGAAATTCGTCGTTTAAGATTTAAATGCCAAAAGGGGAAAGAATTAATACACGATCGTCTTACACCTTCGATAGTGCAGTTAAGCAAATTATTTTCTGTTCCCGCCTTGTTGAAAGACAGTCGTTGAAGCTCCTTTATAACGATTTTCTTCTAAAAATAAATGTTTTAATGTTTAACTACTGAATGTTTTTTTATGATTGCCTACTCACTGTAAGCGCAAAAAACATCGAGAGACTGTTGATTTTTAAAAACTTATTTAGATATTTCATCTTATAAAATGCAGATTAGCCTGCTATTCTTCCAATATATTCCTCCTCTGCAATTCACTCATTAGATTTTCCCAAATCACTAATCAAGCGCCTTTTCAAAAACTACGAAACAGGCAAATGCCTCTTCCCTTCCTAAACCCAATCCGTTCATCCCCTAAGAGATATTATGTTCAGCTCTCCATCCTTTTATTGATAACCCTAAGAACCTTGTTAGTTTCCGACGAAATCAAACCTGCAAGTATTTTATGGGGTCCTCACTTGATGTTTTACCTTTCGTGGAAGAGGAACTAACTCTGATCTGAAAGTCTTTCGGCCAGATTCCTCTCTGTAATAAATGCTACGAATTATTTCATAAAGTCAACTCATCCTCCCAAATTTTATTAAAGCTTTAATTCATCTTGATGAAATGTTGTCTACCCTACGGCCTTATTTGGTTTTAAACTTCTGGTACACCAATTTCCCCCTTCTCTTTAAATTTTCCATATACCTGCCATGCGTCTTCCACAACTATTTTTACCCCATTTGTTACCATTATTAATTTGTGACTTAACTCTTTAATTTTAACTGCTTGAATAGTAAAATCCTCGCAGTTCGTCTTTGTTTTACTGGTTATCCGTCTCAATTTATGATTTAACTCTTTATACTTTCTTCTATCTAACTCTGTATTTACATTCTTTTATTTCCTTCTCTCATATATACATATATTCCCATTCATCTCATCGGATATCAATGCTTTCCTTGTGCTTTTCAAACTAACAGTTCCTATAGTTTCCTTTGCGGGTTTCGATATCCCTTTTTTATATATTCCTATTTTTCCCTGATAGTACCCAGCTCCTTTCCCTCACCCATGAATTTCTCTAAAGTCTGCTGATAATCCTTCATTATCAGATCAGTTGAACTTTTGAAGTATTGTGTGGAAAAATATTTGGCTAAACCGTCCAAAGGTAGTGATATTCAATGTAGCAATTTGTTCATTTAAATAAAGCTTGCCTTTTTAAACAAGCGACAGATATTCATTCCTTTGGTGGGCGTCAAATCTTTTGTAGTTCGGGTCGATGTCAACTGTTGCAGCACCAGAGGATGCGATTTAGTGGCTTTAGTGCTTAAAGACGGATAGGTGGTGACTGGAGGAAGGAAAGACTTCTCAGTTAGTTTCATACGTCTCAGGAGAGCAGGTGAGACTGGAGTCAGCGGGGAAACGCGCCACCCTGTGACGCGAGCTTCGGGCTGTATGTGCGAGATACGATAGATTGCCAAATGTTATGAACGAATCGGTAAGTGGCCGCCCGTACCCGTCCTACCCCTTAGCCGAGGGTGGATGGCTGGCAATTGCCGCGAATTGGTGACGGGGCAATGTGCGAGATAATATGGCGCCGTCGGGGAGGCTCGGGGAGGGGCGGAGGCGATTGAGGCGAGGAGTTTGCGAGGGAGGCCCCTCAAAAGCGCGCGTTTACCTCTGGAAACTCGCGCGCGCGTGACTCTCAATCACAGCACTGTTTTCGATGCCGTCCTCTTCCCTTCCTCTCACCAACGCCAATTTCCTTGTATTTGCCGTTCTCCCGGAACACCCTCCCGGTGACTCTTTTTCCGATACCCCTCGAAGTTCACAGGGCACTCTCGTGTCCAGATTTATTTCCTTTTTATTTATGTTGTTGCATGGCTCTGCATTTTATCCCTCGCGCGACAGCGTAGGTAGGTCAAGTGGTGAAATCATGGGCGGGCAGAGAGCGGAAGTCTATCACAGTCTTCAGCATCCCAATGCCCATCGAAATGCTATGCATCCATTTTTCCTTCTCTCTTTGGGTTTCACCCAACAATCCCCTCTCCTCCCACACACAGCATGTGCAGAACTTCCTCATTCATTTTCCTTTCTGTCCTCTTCACCTTTTCAACCCTTCTCCACAATAACATTTCAAAAGTGTCTACACAGTCTGAGCCTTGCTTCAACGACCATCATTTTGACACCGTTAATAACCACGCTCCAAATCACAGTTTAGGTGAGCCGTGTCTTGAAATTCATACTAAACGTGTCTGCTATCTTTTTTCAGGAACTTTGTTCCCCGACTATTTGAGACACGTGTGCACACATATTAAAAAGAAGCGGGAAAGCAGTCTGAATTGGGTAGCGGTAGAAAGGCACACCGAAACCGAAAAATTAAGTAATTCCCAAAATTGGATATCTCAAGGTATTTTCGCTTTATTTTTAACCGTTCCCTCGACATCGTCTTGTAGTCAGTAGCTCTAGGCACATTTGGCTCCACCCAGGCTGTATTAATTTTTGGCTACGAGATCTTCCTTGGAAGTCATAGCCGTCACAGGGCAAGTAATGAGTAAAATCATGCATCAACACGCATACATCCCAATATGTTATTTCTTTTTTTATAGTAGCAATTATTTACTTTAATATTCACTACTGTGAAACCTTGATACCAAATTTGGTAACATATATTATTAAATGACAAATGAGACAAAAATTTAACAAATTCAGAAAGAATTGTGGGAGATTCCGTGACTGTAACCTTTGACGGAGTCATTGGCTAATATGCATTTAAATTTAAATTTTTAAGGTGTAAAAATCATTCGCCTCAACCGGGATCCTAGTAAAGCAAATTATTTTTAATGTTTGAAATCCTACATTTTACTCTTTGAAAATCCGCGACAGAAACTGGGTACGGACCAGCTTTCGGCACATGAAGTCATTTACAGATGAATCTGGGTTGATAATTTATTCAATGGGTTTTCGGGTCTTCTGTTTCATTTTCATGCTGAAAAAGTCCTCGAAACGGAGTCTGAGGGGGTATTATTAATAATATAAAAGTGCTTATGTACATTCGAAATCCAAAGCCTTTTCCTCAGACCCCCCTTAGTGCTCTAGTTAGAATAAGGATAAAATGATCATATTTAGGCACAGTTGAAGTTAAAAGTCAATTTATTACTTTGCTCGGATAATCTATTTATTTTTCTAAAAATTAGCAAATGGCAAATTATCATTGAATTTAGGCACAATGCTACCGGCGTCTCTGCTATCCCATTTGGATTATAATTTTACATTTATACATATACACACACACACAATAACACACACACACACACACATATATATATATATATATATATATATATATATATATATATATATATATCCCTCCCCAGAGTACAACCTTGACGTGGTGGAAGGGCTTGTGCGTTCCGATGACCCCAAGAGCTGTGCTGGCCAGATAGGTAGAAGGTTAGGAGCCAGACGAAAGGTAGTCCACGCAGCGTCTGTTCCTCAATGAGGCGGCTAAAATGGCGTCCGCCCCAGTGGGCCGGCCAGTAAGTGATGGTGTCACGTGAAAAACACTATTGAGGAAGGCAACAATTTCCCTATCCTCATCATTTTCCTAACATTCCACGTTCCCATTCTAAGTAATTTAGTCTTCTTCTCCTGCGTCTTCTGTCCTTCTGCTGCTGGTTTTCCCTTGCAAGGGTTTCGTGGGATGAGGGCCACGGAGGCCTTAGCTCCCCCGCTGCCGGGCACGACACACGGCCGAATGGGCCGAGCCCCGTAGTTGCCAGGACACAAAATCTCTGTAATGTCCATCATTTAAATCTTAGGAATGATAATTGAGGTGGTTTCCCGTTGCCTTCCTCAATAGTGTTTTTCACGTGACACCATCACTTACTGGCCGTCCCACTGGGGCGGACGCCATTTTAGCCTCCTCATTGAGGATCGGACGCTGCGTGGACTACCTTTCGTCTGGCTCCTAACCTTCTACCTATCTGGCATGGGTGACCCTACCAGGAGCAATTATTATTACTCCCGCCAGCTCAGCTCTTGGGGTCATCGGAACGCACAAGCCCTTCCACCACGTCAAGGTTGTACTCTGGGGAGGGATATATATATATATATATATATATATATATATATATATATATATATATATATATATATATATTTATATATATTTATATGTAGAAATATATATATATATATAAACACAGATGTAGATTTTTAGAATATAGAGACACAAAGAAAGGACACTCACAATTTGTTATTTGACGTTTCGACAGCACGGCTGTCGTCTTCAGAATGGCGTTCTCGGGGAAGAGCGGAGAGGATGTGCGGGGGAGAGGTGGGGGAAGGAGAGGTAAAGGGACCAATAGGAAATGAACAAGGGGGTTAGGGGGATGTGTAGGCAGCCATATGATGCATTCAGTGGGCTTGGTTCAGCCCGGGCGGTTTGAATGATTGGGCCACCCAGATATGCGCCATCTCGCGGGTCTCACCTCTAGTATACTCGCAGATTTGGGAAGGATTTCAATCACCGAAACGGAGAACAAGTCGTCAAAAGATTGATTGTGGGAAGCGGTGTGAGTAGGGATGGGATTATTAAGAAAGGTGGGAGATTTGGTGGAATATCGGTGGTTATTCATGAGGAGGGAAAGTGCGGTCGTGCATTCGCCCACGTAGAAGGCAGGGCAGAAGTTACAGGAGAGGCGATATATAATATTTTTTGAGGTACAGGTGGTGAGTGGTTGGGAGTTGGTACTGAGTGAGGGGGAGAGTCTTAAAAGATGACAGCATTTGCAGCGTGGGCGGTTGCTAGGTGCGGATAGGGGCGGGGGAGAGACGGGGGTGCTTGAAGTTGGATTTGTGGACTTGAAGATGTCTCGCAAGTTCGATGGGCGTTTAAACGAAACAGAGGGACAGTGTGGGAATAAAAGTGATGTGGACTGAGTGTTATTGATAATTGGGAAGAGGTCACGGACATCTGTGTTTTTATATATTTGTGCGTCGCCGAAGAGCGTTCCATTTCGAAGATATTATATATATATATATATATATATATATATATATATATATATATATATATATATATATATATATATGTATGTGTGTGTATATATAAATATAAATGTGTATTATATATATATTATTTTAATTTTGCCAATTCTTACTAAAAACCACGATGTATGCCATCAAAGGCTTTCGCCAGTGTTTCAAAGTATCTTCATCTCCATCTCTCATAGCGTCCAAAGGGCTCTCTTCAGTCCGCAAAATCTGTTTTATGTCCTTATCCTTTCTTCAATTCTGAGTAGTCCGCAAGCAGTACCATTCTCTAGTCTAATATAGTCTTGTATTTAGGTTCCTACGTTCCTCCGTCCGTAGATAAATGGAGTCAAAGGAACTAATCTGAAAATAAAAATTTTTAAAAAGGTATGAAATAATAAACCAAAAATCACAGGCTAAAACTATAATAATTTAGTTATGGGCACCATAAAGCTCTCATTGAGGTAGGGTTTAGTACTGATTAATTGGTCAATTTTAAGGTGATAGAATATAATATAAATAGTATAACAATGGTGGGGGCACAGTACTCTTGAAAAATTGGTAAATCACGTTTAGTAAGACACCGTCGTCTATGTAATAATTACTCCATTCGTCGCTTCGCGATTACGATTGCGATTTGTGATTGTTATTAATAACAAGAAAAAAACATTATTCCACATGGTCCCATGGGTAATTAGGCGTTTATTGTCATTTTTGTCGTGGAATTCGACATTGCTTTCCTGATTATTTTAATGGATGCTTTTCCTCTGGGTATGGACGCACAATTAATTGTTATTAATATCACAATATTTATTTTAATTCATATGAAAAATGTGTCTCAATGACAGAACTCGTGTTTTTCCGTAAAAGCGCAAAACCCAAATTCCCCGTTGTGAATTGAGGCTTATTTGTAATGTTGAAAGGCTGTAATTTACTCGTTTGCCCCTTGATTGATATCTGTTTTCATCAAATTTTTCATCTACTAGTTATACACCTAGGGAAATATTTCCAGAAGTAAAGGTCCTGCTAACATCAACAAAGATCATATATATGTATATATATTTTTATATATACACATGTATATATATATATATATATATATATATATATATATATTTAGACTCCTTATACAACCCTCCTGATGCTCCTTATACAAGCATATACATACAACCTTGGGAATGCGTCATTTTATATGTCTTAAGAAAATGTTTATTTTTAAATATCAAGATGTCATCTTCCGAGAAATTCAAATTGCAGCAAAATGGCAGTAGTTGGAAGGGAGATATCATGTTGATACGATATCTCGTATATATATATATATATATATATATATATATATATATATATATATATATATATATATATATTTAGACTCCTTTATTCGTCCATGCAAGGATTTTCACAGAAGTCGCGATTTTTTACCCTAATTCCAAGGGAATAGCTAACGCATACATTTATACGAGATATCGTATCAACATGATTTCTCCCTTCCAACTACTGCCATTTTGCTGCAATCTGAATTTCTCGGAAGATGACATCTTGATATTTAAAAATAAACATTCTCCTAAGACATATAAAATGACGCATTCCCAAGGTTGTATGTATATGCTTGTATAAGGAGCATCAGGAATTTTTTTTGAAAAATGAACGAGGTGAACGTGGTTCGATTCCCTTTACTTACAAAATCCTTGACCATGGATCTGTCAGCCGCACGTTATACATATATCTTGGGAGAAAAAAGACCTTGATTTTCATATTTTTTCCCCAAAGACGACTCTTTTTTTAACATTTTTTTCCATTATTTGAAATCGGATCGTTTGTCTTATCAGTGAGGAGTGAGTCACATGGTTCCAACTTCGCCATAATGAGCCTTCTGGCTTTTACCCTTTTTGCGACTTTTTTCCTCCATCAATTTTCTCCATATCATTATATCGAATCGATTCTTTCAATCTTTAGAAAAGTGCCGATAGTAAAACACCAACACTGTCTTCATGTGTACGTTAAAATTATTTCAGAGATTTTTTCGCATGAATTCTGTTTTTAAATGAGTATCTTTTACAGGTTTGGCTCAAAAGTCTATGCTGATATGCATAAAAACACCTAGTTGACAATTTATCTCTTACTCTTCTGTTTTCCAGATCAAAATTGTAGGAAGATTTTTGCATTGAATAGTGTAACATTTGGTGAAAGTCTCTCTGAGATTTTTAAAGTTCCGGGAAGGAATATTTAATCAACTTTTCAATGTCATCGAAACTATCTTCTCGCTTATAGATCTACAGTACATACATTGCCCCATGCAGGATAGTATATTAACCAATTTAGTTTAACTGCTAATGGCCTATCTTGTACCTCGGTATGACGGCACCAAGCGCATTATTAATCACTGCAGAACCCGCTCAAAGTCAATGTATTTAATTACGAAAACTTACTTCCCAATCAAATAAATGGAGACTATGAGCTGAACAAATTTAGAAGCTGAAGATTTTTCACTTAACTTGTTCTTTTAACCTTATTTTGAGATTACTTTACAGGAGATCAATTTCCTGATTTCCACTGGAATTAGTATTTCCGCATTGTTTGGGACTGACAATTTTTACTCATTTAAATGTCAAAGTGGACTTAAATACAGCTAAATTCGAATAATAGGTAGCAAAAAGTAAATTTGGACAAATTAGAGAATACTTCTGGCTTATTTGATTTTAAGGGATCGATGAGTTTGCAATGAAACGGTGTTAATTTTCAATGTTTGGCTCTTAGATGTCTGGGCGTCTGTTTCCATTCTTCGCTGGTGATAAACTCGTGCGCTTTGTGTTCTGCCGCGTATTCAAGAAAGGATGCACTTATTGAATGCAAGTGTAATGTGCCGCGGTTGAAATTTTGCAAAATCTATTAAATAACACACTCGCATTCCATTGACGGAAAAAAATTTTAACCTTCAGTGTGCATTCATTTGTCAATTAAATGAGAGCCGTGCTTCAAACCACAAATTTGAATGGAAATACTTGCCGCTAAGGTTGCACCCATCATGTGAAATGGAACCTTTTTTATCATTGCTTGGTTCTTAATTTTTATCATCATCGGTGCATATTTGTGTCCCCATGATAGGTTACACCGGCAGTGTTCTCTTTATCGCGCCCTTTCCCGTTTTATTTCCCCTAAAATTTTTTGTTCTTTGTTGTTTTCAAGCTTCTCCTTCCTTCTTTCGTCTATCTCTGTGAAAGGAGGGGGACACCACACGCCGTCAGCTGCCTAAAGCGGCGTGTCACATTCCCTAACTGTGACTTTAGGGGCGGTGACCATGAGTTACATGTCCACGTGGAAGTGCAATTCCCCCTCCTTACTTTTTAATTCTGCATGGCATGTCTTATAAATAGTTTTAGTTCATTTTTATTCCCTTTTTTCGCATAACAAATGACTAATTTACTAGGCGAATTAACCTTTTTTCCGAATTTAGTCTTTCTCCAGAATGTACTCATTTTTGCACTCTATTTGAGAGTTTTACATTGAGTATTTTTCCTTTCCTCATCCATATCCTCCCTTACCATTTGTCCTTCCCACCCGGTGCTTGCACTCCCTGCCATAAATCTTTTTGGTGGATCGCGGGGTATTTATGTTGATGTCAAAAATAAATGCTATTCCTATCCATAATTGGAGCCGTCATCAAATTCTCTCTCTACTTCTTCTCTCTCATTCCCTCAGACTATCCTTCTATTATTATGGTTCTCTCCGGACATACTCCCACCATGTGCTCAATCTCACTCAAATACCTTTCCGTCATAATCACTCTCGTGAAACCAGCGCTACATTTTTTTTCCTTCCCCAGTCATATAAATTTTTCCTCTCTTCTCCTTGGGCATGTTTCAAAGGTGTCTCGAGATTCCCTTCATGTTAGTAGCACTTGGCTTGGGAGTGGGTGGGTGCGTACAGTTTCCCAAGTGGATCCTGTGTGGGTCGTCATTCGTGCTCGCACCAAATTCGAAGGGGTGGAGGGCCCCACGGACCTATGGGGGTGGAGGGGGTTGATAACGGGTGGTGACAGCATCGAATTGTTTCGGGGGTCCTCTCTTGGCGTGTTGCAAAGGGGCGGCGGGGGCCCCTTCGATATCCGCGAATGCATTCGCAGCCTCTCCAAATCGATCCAAGGGGGCGTGCGCAGGGTCGATTCCGTCACGCGTGTGTACTCCAGCGATTCGAGTGCGTGCGCTTTTCGCTGATATCCGTGCGTGCGCCCGTGGAAGCCCCCTCTCGAAATACCCCTGGCCCTACGTGTTATGTCGTTCGTTCCTGACGGCGCAACCCCTTGCTGCTCGCCATAGAAGTTAGCACGCGGCGCATCTTTCGTGAAATATTAATGGACCCAGAATTGGCCTTCATTATGCAGTCAGGAGAACTGTGAGGGGGGGGGGGGGGAGGTTGAGTGAAGGTACTGCCGGCCGCATGGCGGAACGGGGGTGGGTGGAAATTTTTATCAGAGGATGGTGGGGTGCGGGAGGAGGCTTGGCAAAACGGGAGATATTTTTGTGTCCGTAAAGAGGATTCCTTCCCTTGATAAAAGAATCCGTTAAGCACGTGTCAGTGCGCTGTTATTTTGGAAGTTAATGTGCGTGTTATTCCTCTGTACCGAGTTTCATCTCTTTCGGTGCGTGTGTGTGTGTGTGTGACATCGGCGTTATTGTAGGTGGCAGTTGCATCGGGAGGGTGGGGGGGGGACGATTGAACCATAATTCCCATCGAACTACGGGGGACAAATTGTGCGGTTGATTTTGGAAGGAGCGGAACCGAACGGGGAAACGTGTTTGACGTTCGTGTTCGGACAGGGAAAGTGCATCTTCATAATGATTGAGACAGTGCAAATGCGGAACAATTGGTTGGATTAATCAACGGGTATAGGATCAGTGTTAAGCCTAATTATTCCCATGAGAGCAGAAAAAAATATCAATGTATCCACCAAAAAAATATCAATGATTCCTTTAAAATGTATTAAGAATGCAAATATACATAACTTATTAAAAAAATTATTTCGAATAAGCGTTTGGTTTCTCTTTTCTTGTTCATTATAAAGGGTTTTTATTATCATATCACCCGAAAATGTCTCGAGTACTTGTGTAATCACAAAGTATTCGATTTTTAATGTTAGTCTTGCAATCTTCTCTTGGTTAAATATCTATTTATTGGTAGTATTTCGGTTCATTTTAGTATTATCTAATATAATTGAAGTGCACCCGCTGTATTGAGCAATAAAGTGTTCATTTAGTTTTCTCCGCCGTTTGCACGTAATTTACTAATTTCAACTTTTAATATCACCATTCAGGGTTTTCAATGAATTTATAGGTAGGTTTGAGCTGTTTCCAACGACTATGTACTTTAAGAATCGTGAAAGTTTCCCTTCTTTTTGAGCCTACATTATATTTTTCCTCATTTCATTTCAGCTCTCTCCACCTTCCATGCCGTCTCTCCCTTTCTTCTTCTTGCCCCGCTAACCCATTATCCCTCCCTCCATTATTCACTCAAACCTGTCAATATTCCTTCCATCTAGTTTCACGACCATTTTTCGAGTTACTGCAGTGATAGCCTATCTTCGTCCTTCTTAAAATATTAGTTTTTCCAACACTTCTCCCCATATTGTTTCTCTATTAAGCTCCGCATCCACATGTCAAGAGTCTTCAATCTACGTTCATCCTCTTGCCTCAAAGATTAGACTTTATCTTCGTAAAGCACTAGCTCTTTTAATTAACGCTTTTAATAGTTTTTCCTGTATTTTTACAACTCATTGTGCTCGTGATCAGCTCTTTGTTTCTTAAATATTCCTTTTCTTCTTGCGCAATTCTTATCCTAATATCGATCCTCCGAAGTATATTTTCTCTAAAATACTGCCTGAATCCTGTTCCTCTCACTTAAGTTTATTTTCCCACACATTGGCATTTAACTTAACATCAGGACAATGCACCGCCAGCCACCATTATACAGGGAGAGCCTACCTTTCCTACTTCTCGAGATGTTCATTACTTTTGCTTTATTGCGCTTAATCCTCATTTCATACCTTTTACATTGTTCCTGAAAATGACTCAATAATTACTGCAATCCCTTGGTCTCTGGATCACTCGTTTGGTCATAAACAAACTCAACTAACTTAATCATCACTCTGACCTCTCTCATCATTCCCTTCTCATACTGTGCTTATAATTATCTCAGCATATCTGCTGAAAAGTACCCCCGAAAACGGGCAATCTGCCAATTACTGCAATTCTCGATCGGCTTGAGCTGAAATCGTTGGGTTGTAATGCAAATTAGCGGAAGGATTCCTGTAAAAGTTACTGTCGCGGAACTTCCCAAAGTTTCTCTAAATTTATTTGAGTCTACTTGCTAACATATATCTGCATAATTTTATCAAATGGCCTTGTCTTTGATTAATCTACATGGCTACGCATGTTATTCCTGGCATTATCTCTACACTTGCCTTTTAATCTAAAAAATCGAGAGAGTTGCTTACTATTTCAAGGTATTACAACATTAATCATGGATCATTGTAAATTTTCTGCCAACATTATTATGTTTTTTATATGACTAATTGCCAAAAAGAGATCACTGGGCTTTGCGGAGAATATTTGCGAGACAGTAAAAGACAGTTGAATATTTAAGCCACATGCGTTTTTTTCATTCTATTTCTACAGTAGCCTTTGCGGTATTCTCTAATCTATGCCCATTAATTTTGATCACCCACAGCTTTGACAAAAAAGTGGTAATGATAGGCTAGAGGTGTATATTTATACTAAGGAAAGATTAATTTAGAAACATTGTCAATTTGAATGGGGCTCTCGATACATACGAGGGTAACCTTTCATATAGGGTAACGTAACAGGGTCTGTCCCTAAAAGTAAGTAAAACGATTTTTCCTGGTGACTCGTGGGACGACTTGTGGCGGAGAAAAATATGAGACGTCTTGGAAAAGTAACACGACCCGTGTAAGTTGACTACGGGCCGTTACAGTCTACGGATTGCTGCTAGACTGAACCCCTGTTCGAGGTTTCCGTCACAAATTCACGATGCCATTTACCACGGAGCAATGATGTGCGATGAAGTGTTGATTTAACCTGGGGAAATCGGATTCGGAGACCATGACCATTGTTAAGGATGCTTATGAAGATGGATAAATGTCCCATTGATGGTTATCTGTTAGCGCAGGATGCTCAAGGAGGCTGACGAAGATGTTGAGGATGAGTAATGCCCTGTACATCTATCCAAAAACACTGTGTGATAAAAATGGGCAAAAAGTGATATCATCCTCAATCCTGATTGACCCTCAAGTATCAGAATGTTAGCAAAAGAATGCAATATTCTAAAAACCACAGTGCATTGCATACTTGCAGAAGATTTAGCCATGAGAAAGGTGAGCCAAGATGGTCCCCAGGGTGCTGTCAGAAGTTTCCTTATGTGACAATCTTACTTTGGACCTCTTGGACCACCGTAAAAGTGTCGCGAATTTTTTATAATTGTTGGCAAAGGGTGACGAGACATGTTTATTTGAGTACGATCCAAGTACAACCCCTTTTGAGTACAGTTTTGGATCACTGGATTATGTCAAAGAGGGCGTGACGAGGTGCCCGGACGAGATTCCCGTCGACGCCTTCCAGTAAGCGTACCAGGAGCGTGGCAGAGGCGCTGATATCGGTGTGTTGATGTACAAGTGTGCTGTTTTGAAAAATTTTAGTAAAAATGCACTTTGATCAGCAATAATTTTTTCAACCCGAAAAATTGTTCTTATATTTTGGGAAAGACAATGCAATTTACAATCAATTAATTTCTGCCCCATTCCTTTAGACAGCTACAAAATGGTTGAAAAAATTTTCATTTTGTTTTAGGCTCTATATTCTCGGATCTTGGTGGCTTAATCTCCCAAAAAGAAAAAATAAATACAGTCAAATAGTTTTAATCCTTGACCTTATATTTTTTAATCCGATCACATGAACTAGCGAATTAAAAAAATCAGTACCATTTCTATTCCCAAATCCATTGTATAATATCGTAATAAGAGGTCAAGTAATCAAATTTAGATAATTCCATCACGGGTAGGGGTCACCAGTCATTCAAAAAATAAACTCTTTAGCCATGACGAATAAATCCAAGCCTCACAATAGTTTGGTGCGTCACTTAACCGCCCAACAATGCTATGAATGAATGCATAGTTAGAATGCGCCAACTTTAATGCTTTTGATGAAAGTTTAATCGGATCATACGCTTTTAATTTCAGGTACGTGGGAGCCGACTTCATTATTGATATCTGAGTTTAATAAGCTGTAATTGTGGCTGCATTTGAGCTCTCAACATAATGCGTAAGTTTTTTTCAATTATTTTTAATAATGCTTATTTGTGCTCCGTTTGCATAGGGTGCACACAAAACCGATTATTTATTCTTGCTCCAGTGAAATGCATTTTAATCTAGGTCACTCAATGCTTTATGGATCGCATAATTGATGTTTTTAGAGCTTATCTCGCATCTGGCGAATGAATATCATCCATCAGAAGTAGGAACCTCATGTTGTTGTTTTGAAATGTCAAACGTGCTGAAAAATAATTCTGAATGTAGCAAAAAATCATTTAAATTTTGATGGAATATGTTTTTTCGGAAAAACATCCATGGATTTTGCCTGGATTGCAAGATTGGCAATTCCAGATTATCTATTCTCATAATATTGTAATTGTAGTCAATGTTTTTGGAAGCCTCCTCATCCTTTAATTAAGTATTTAACGGGAAACTCCTTCGTTTTAAGTTGCCATCGTTACTTGTCTTAGAATTGTAATGGTAATTAGGTAATTCTTATTTACGTTTCGTTACAATAATTCAAATTGCCCGGGGGCATCAGTCTACTGATACACCCTTATAATGCACATGAAGAACATATATGAAACAAAATTCATTTTAAAAAAATATTTCAGAATGATTCTCGAATTTCCCAATCGTACCAGTACCATCATGGCCCAGGCCCATTATGGCCCAGGTTTACACCATTCAAAGCAACTCCAGCATTACACTCGGTCCAAAATCACACACTTTTCTATATCATATATATCATACCCCTTCCAAATTCACTCACAGTTATGACAACACACACTTTCACAGCTCAACTATTAACGCCATCCACATTACATACAGAGTAGTATTTTTAATAAATAATATAATATAATAATCGCCGGAAAATAAAGTATTTTACCCATTACTTTGTCCAGAGGCCGTTTTACACTCCTAAACTTTGATGAAAGGGGCTCAAACAACCCTCCAGGTAGCTAGTTCCATTCAAAAATACTATATTTCTGTTTAAAAATTAATATTTTTTCTGATTTGTTTTTTATGTTCTTATTTTTTTTAACCGTGGTCGTTTTTTTCTCTGAAAATGTGGTTTTTCTACCTCATTCCATATTTATTGTTATGAACAATGACATTAAGAGTTCACCATCAAAAATAAAATTTGGCTTAAGTTCGGAGAAATATTTTAATAAAAAGCGTGACACAGTGGGCGCTGAGAATATTTATAGTATTTCCCATTTTCCATTTGCCGGTTATTGTGCTTCCGTTTGTAGCTTGATATTTGATCAAATCTGATTACATTGAATAGTGCAATGAAAAATAATATGCCTACGCTCCTTTTACGAGGGATTTGCCATTATGATTTTATTGACGAATAATAGAGTTATCGATGAGTTCTCTCGACATTTATGCCTCACAGAATCAACGAGAGAATATTTAATTATTTGTTTTTGCAATGCCTCTCCAAATTGAATGTTTTGAGTCACTTTATTTTAAAATCATTGCCCTTCGAAGAAAAGAGTAAAGTGATTTTCCTGATCGGGATAACTTAGAAATCTTGAGCTTATTCACGAGAAAAATATTCATTTCATTTTTTTTCAAATTGATTTTGTGTGTAAATACAGCGTGCGCAGCGCGGGTGATCGGATAGAATTGTATGTTTGACACTGACAGGTGCAAACCCCCCCTACCAATCCTTCCCTATATCTCCCTTCCGCGACTTCGCCAGGCTTGCTAATATAAAGGTTTGCAAAAATGGTATTTTACCGTCGAATTCACGATAGAGAATTGTTTCAAGCAATGAAATTCGACTTGCGTCAGATTTTCAACCAAATTATTGATAAAATGGAGCAATAAAAGATCTTGAAAGCACTCCATGTGAGCGACCTCAATGGAAATCTCATGTTCGGACATGGCACATAAAAAGCAATGGTTATTCGTATGACAAAGACTGAGATTTTTTCTTCCGCTAAAAATACACAAGGACAAAACGGAGAGCTTTTAAAATTGTGAAAAAAATCACTCCCACTGGTTTGAGTTTAGTGAATGTGATGAGTATTTGTCCTATGCAATTTGCTGTTTTCATAAATATAGTGTGGTGTAAGGTTTACTGAGATTTATAAAAACAGGCCAACCTCTTTTTCGTCTACTTTAGGGCGGGAACAATTCAATTCGATTTGTTTTATAAAAAGTGACATTGCTTGATGGAAATACTTTTCATTCGTAAAAATTAAAATCATTCAATCTGATTTCATTCATCAATCATTTAATGATTTAACGCTGTCGTGAATGCAATTTTACTTTTTTTTAATATAATCGAATTTATGTGCATCAATAGGAAATTTAATAAATGCTCGATTAAGTTTCCAAATTCTGTTTCATATTGTTATGTTAATTTAGTTTCCAACGAATAACATGTCTTTGTAAGCAGCAAAAATGCTTCACATGATGCATTTATTTCCTCTTTCAGTGTGCATTTGAAATAGACTTTGCTTTGTACATTTATTTGTGTTTTATACTTGTATTAATCCACTATTGGCTAAATTATTGTTATATTCCTTCCAACAACTCTTTTCCAGCTGAATTTTAGCTTATTAATGTAACAAAATGTTGGATAAAAGAATTCAAAGGCTTTTACCATTTGGTAAGAGCTATTGTTTAAATGTTTTTAGCCAATGAAATTTTTTCTGAAGTATTAAAAACTAGAGTAAACTATCATTTACGTGCTCCCACGGATAAGTTTGTTTATTTCCACTTGGCGACGATCATTTTATGATAGATTGTCATGCAAACTGATGAATTTGACCAATGCAGTCCCCCGGAATCCCCGGAATATCTTGACTGGTTGCATTCTATTTTATTATTGGTTAGTTAACCTAAGTAGGCAATACTTATCATTGTATCTATTCATGGGACGTGGAAAATAAAAGAGTTGACAAACATAGATTTTTCATTAATAGCTGAGAACCAAACTGATAGCCAAACGCTCTTACTTTAACATTTAATTCCTAAAGTTATGATAGGATTTCTCAAAGAAAATCCAAATGGATCACTAAATTAAATTATATTAAATAATTAAATTAATAAAGTTGGGATGAAAATGCATTATGGTCAATTGATGTGTGGGGTGCGTACCTTTTGGCCTTTGTTCGTACACTATTGTTCATCGGCCGCATAGATTATACTCAGGAAGCTGTTCACAATGTTGGAGCTGATCTGGCAGAGATGAAGGCCCTTCACAATGCATGAGCCCTCAGTCCACTTAGACATGGGTTTGTTGTACCCGGGGGACATTCAAGAAGTAAATATAAATGTTATTAACAGCGCGAGTTTTTAATACAACCCAAGATATTTTTTTGAAGAGTTTATACAGACATTTTCCCTGATATTTTGAAAATTTTTATGAACGGAACCTTAAGTCAATCATAATTTCATCCGCTATTTCCCAATGCTTTATTACTTCGCAATTGGAGATATAAGGCAAAATGTGCCAACTAATCGCAGCCTTTTGGTTCCTGCAAAATTGAAACACTCCCTGTAATGCCATGATGTATTCTAATGTCGAGTCTGCCAACAATTTATGAGGTCAAGTAATACGGTCCTTATTACTTGACCTCGCAGAACGAACATTCAATTTAAAATTTTCGCGTCTACAGGTCACCCTGGGTCTCGCAATGATGTACTCGTTCGATTGGTCGAGGCAATTATGAGTTTAATCAGCCCTTAATCGTAAACCACTTAATCACGTACTCGTAGATACAAATCGGAATTCAAAATCAACTACCTTTTATTTGGCGAAGAGTAACCATAGTTCTAACATCGTTGTAGCCATTTTCGCCAGCGTCTAGCGCAATGTAATGTTATCATCATTTATCTGGCGTTTCCCTTTTGCACTTGAACTCACTATTTACCTCGACGTAAGTCAAGTTATTTATCGGTTATGAGGGAATCTTTTATTGAGTCACATAAATCGCCATTCATTTATAATCAATAACATAAATTTAAAACAGTTTTACTTTGAGGAAAAGTTTTGGTGGTAGTTTTTTTATTTAAATTTCAGTTTTGTTTGTGTAAAATATTTTACTGATAGGAAGTATATTTTAATACTAAACGCAACGCAGATGGATCTACATAGGAGGGATCCCGGTAAAACTGGAAAATGTCCACCTTTATTAATATTATTCTTGCATCCATTGACTATCAATTCTTTTGTCGCCCACGACTAACAATAACGTTCTACAAAATGTGTGATTGTGATAAAAACAGCAGCAAAATTGGCGTAAACGATGACACCGCATTGTAAATACATTATTGAGCTTTTTTATTTAAAAGTAGTAAAAGTAATTTGCCTTAGTATGTGGATAAGCAATGCTCTTTTTATTCTAAGGGGCATAACAATCAAAACCGCATTTATAACCAGCGCCGTGCGATTGTATTCGCTGGGGCTACTTACTCATTATATAAGTTCTAATGATCAACTATTTAAATATTTTCTGCAGTCCCTGGTTACTCTTTCTGACTTCCTCCTATAATGAAACCTTTTTATCGTTTTAGGCATATTTTTATTCATTTGGTTCTTTTCATCATCCACAGAAGCGAGGGCAGTGGCTGTTACAACTCTTTTGAAACATTATGAATGCACTCTCTCTTGTTAAATCCATCCGAGAAATGAATAGCCCGATAAGTTGGCTTGACGGAGGTTTTAGAACTTTATTTCAAGAATGTACGTTTTATGTTTTCGGGAGATTTTATTCTAGAAGTTGGCAATCAGAAGGTGGAAATCGTAGTACCCTGATTATATCTAACTGTATAGAATAGATTATGTGTAGAATAACTCCATCCCTTTCTGTACACTGTTTAATCAAATGGCGTTTAACACCTGCTGAAATCTACCTGTCTACAAGCTGAAGTCTACCTGTTTGTTGGTCTCATTATTCATTAATATTCCCATAGATGGATTAATATGTACTTGCAAATGAAAGACGCTTATTGCGAAATTGTATCGGTATGGGTAAGAAAAAGTTGTCTCTTTGTAATCTCCGCCATATGATTTATGGTGAAAAATTATGATCAATTTTGGGGGGCATTAGGGAAGGCTCCTTATTGGTTTGTAGATAGTGGAAATTGTACAGCAGTAAACGTCCCTCCCTGCGTGAAAAATTTCTTTGAACGTGAATTACAACCTAACTGACCGCATCATTTCGTAGTATCTGTAGAATCGAATAAAGTATAACTAATTTAGTCTGCTGTGAAACTATGGATCTTCCAGTTATACTTGTGACATTCATAAGCCAGAATTACAGCATTGCACTGCAATTTCAGCTGGCAAATTTTAGATTTTCATTGCATGAAAAAAGTAGGAATGGGCTTTTTAACAGCTATTCTATCATATACTATATACATTTTATTTCTTCTGTAAAAGTCAAGGAAACAACACAATGAAAGTAGTACGCTTTTGTATTAGAATATGAGGACATTTTTCCTAAAGCAGGCAGAATTCTTTTCATTTTTCATTCTGGGGTACTAATAACACGTTGAAAATAAACCCCTGTTTGACACTTCTTGGGTATAACGTATGGATTCCATTTTTAGAAAAACTATTAGTTAGAGAGCAAAAAAAGCAAACAGAATCATAAGATACAATGGTGAGGTTTTTAAGAAGCTTATTTTTGAAGACTCCACGTCGATATTAATTTCAGTCAACGGAGTTTCAACAACTCTCCTGATGACTGGTATATTAGAACGGTATTTACCACAAGACATGTCAAACGGATGTGCCGTATGGCAGGAAATATTTGCGGCAGAAAATTTTCATCTTTTTATGATTAGAAACATGGTTTTCCATTCAGAGGATAGACATTTATCTTCTATTGGCTGACCCCTTTAGTACTCCTGCCTCTGTTTCGGCCGTGGAGGCGTGCCCGGCGGATTTTCATCGAAAAATTGATGCTGAATTATGGCACTGTCATAATATTTAGTAATATTACTCTCGTCATTATTGTCTATTTCAAAAGTAACCGTAAGCTCCCATGGGAAGAAAACCTTCTCCTCCCGTCCCACGCCTGACTATTCCTCCACCATTACCCCCGAACTTTCATTTCCCCCACCCACACCTCCTTCCATTCGCCTCCGCACCCACGCCTCTTCTCAACACGCCCCCGATTCCTCCATTTTCCATTGAATCTGTCCGCCCCCAACTTCTTCCCACCATGCATATCCCATTCACGCCATTACTCAATATTAGTTCCCCGACTTGATTCCGTCCTCTGCAGGCGCCCCCTCGGAGTGCTCGGGAAAAGAGGAACCCTTTCCCGCACCTCGCTTCCCTCCTTTTCCTCCTCCGCCCGCCCTTCCTTCCTCCCACTTCCTTTGCCCTCGATTCTCGGCACCACGACACCCGCCGCAGGCCGCAGCAATCATAGGCGCACAGGAGGAAGCGTAGGCGAGGCCGTGCACCATTCGTATGCGGGAGGGGAGAAGGGGTGGCGGCGGTGGATACCCGTCCCAGCCTGCATCCTTCGCTTCCCCCTCCTTTGGTGTCTCCCTCTGAGGCGATACGGGTCCGTAGGGGTACGAGCGGACCCCGGCGGTGTATGTTAGCGTGCGTGCCTATATGAGTTTCATCGAAACGAGTCACCAAGGGAAGCAGAAGATATTAAGGCGTCACTTGGTGAACACCTGATATGCGCATACTATGAATGATTTGAAAATTTTTAAAAACTCTAAAGCCAACAATAATTTTGATCCTGATATTTTTACCCAATTGTATACTCTAGAAAATCTAGGATATAACTCAAAAGATCCACACAACCATGGGTTTACATTTAAATTCTGTTGTAATTTTTTTCTAAAATTCATTAGTATGAATTGCTGTAACGGGTATTGTGGATCCGTAAAAATATTTTAAATAGTCTATATCCAAATGCTCATCAGAAAAATCGTTTGAAGCATAAATTAAATTTCAAAATTGGTAGCAATTCTTGGTAGGATATGAAAAAGTTGTCGTGAATGGGTGGATAAAAATGAAGGTTTTTTATCAGCAAAAATTCAATCCCTGAACGGACTAAACAATTATCGTGAATTTCAATTGTATTGTTTGTTTTGCCTCTCCGCTTTGAACAAACGATGAGTGACAGGGTCTTCCAGCCACTGCAGTTCGAGATATACTCATATACTGTTAACGTCAGTACAGCGATCATTCGGCTCCCTCGACTAATTCTCACGCTACACGAAAACTGAAAGCCCTTGATGTCAACTTTACATTAGTATGCATCAGGTGTTTTTCTACTAAGCTTCTTTAATATCCATTTATGTTGTTTGCAAAGTTCGTGAAGCATTTACGTTTGGAAATAGAAAGCTGTATTTCCATTACCTTCCGCAAAGCAAACCATTGCCGAATATTTTTATGGGACGGGTTGATTATGTTTAGGAAATTTAAAACCAATGCGTTAAAACACTGATATTTTCTACTTATAATATACTTATCAAAATTGTTGGCCAAACGTAAACGTTATTTTTATGAATTTTCCTGGCTAATGGAAATGATTTCAAAAGTGTAATTTTCTTGTAATTAATTCATTTTTTTATGAATTAATGCTAAGTACTCCATATAAGTACATTACATTTTGCTTGAAGACTTTGATAGATATTTTGTTCATGTAAACACTCACATATGTATTTACATTACTTATACACACATATATACATAGAGGGAATATCATTCATTTTGAAACCTTTGAACCTACGCAATAGGGTGAAATTTCTTTTTTTCCTTGGGTAGGTATGTTATGTTATGCATTATTAATTGACAGAAATATTTGAGCGCGCCTTTAACCTACGGTGTATATCTTGCTGCTCCCGTAAAGAACTCTATTTAGAGGTCACTCTATTTAACTCTTGTTTACTGTTAGGTAAACTTCCGTTCCGTTGAATCCATTCACGTTTCTCGCTAGAGTTTACTAGGGGGCAACACGAAGAATGCGAGGGAAGAAGTCGAGGTGAGGTGGTAGGTCTCCCGAGATGGCAGTGAGTAATGGAGGGAGGTGTGTTTGTGTTTGCATTTGAAAAGTTGTTTTTCCTCTTCGCGGAGCGTTATGGGTGAAAGTAGATGAAGTTGAACGCCCAAACCTTCACATCTCAAGAGAGACGTCCGTCTCTTGCTGCAGTTACGTTGTCAGGGTCATAATTAGTTTAGAATCGACATTTTGCAGAAAGAGTACGCCAAGTTGCATGTCACACACTTCCTTATATCACATCTTTTTGAAACTATAATGAATCATTGTGAGGTATTTACAATGTTTGCATAAAAATTATCAGTAATAATATTTTGTTGACTTGTGCGTCAGGTGCTGAGTTCAGACCGTTGGTTAAGTATGCGGATGATTGCGAATTATATATTGACATTGATAAGATGAGAGT
This sequence comes from Hetaerina americana, assembly GCF_022747635.1. Classification (NCBI taxonomy): domain Eukaryota; kingdom Metazoa; phylum Arthropoda; class Insecta; order Odonata; family Calopterygidae; genus Hetaerina; species Hetaerina americana. The sequence continues at coordinate 806,054 of NW_027286093.1, forward strand.
GCACACCATTATTCCTGCAAATTTGGCATTGCGAAAGATCTGCGCTAAACTCGTCTCGAAGGTCTTGACTGACGACCAAGAGCAGAGTCGAGTGTCAACGTGTACTTTCGAAGACCTTCTGAAACGACATCGCGACGATTCCCCGCACCCTTTTACAGTCACGACTTGGCACCAGCAGACTATATCCTATTCCAAACAGTGAAATCCTCCCTCCCTCTAAGAACACCACCATTGAACCCTAAGTACCATCAAAGAATTTTCTATGGGTATCCCTAAGGACCTTCCGCCTTCCAGGGAGCCTTCGGGTCGTGGAAAAGACGCTGGCAAAAGGGTGTCGCCTCTCAAGGGATGTACTTTGAGGAATATTGAGGCATTACAGCAATATCTGAAATAAAGCTATTCCGAAACTTTTACCGATAATTTCTATGCAAACAATATATATTTTAATGCAATTGTGCAATTATCTATGAACATAGATAATAAACTATGTTCCAGAAATATTTCCTTACTTCTGGATGTTCATAAAAAAAAATGTTTTGCCTCAAAGTGCGGCAACACAACATACTGAATTGAAGGTGGTTAAAATTAAATTCAGGAAATTATACTGCCACACACCGTACTTAAATGGAATGCATCTAAATAAGTTAAAAAGTAAAAAAGACATAAACGTTGCATAGAATGGTCTCACACCCAAAGCATTTCATTTTTAAAGGTCTTCAAAAAATATATCGACCGTCCCGGAAACATGAGAAAATACGTTTACTAATTTGTTCCTTTTCCCTTGATCTTCCGAAAAAAGTTAGACAGTGCTGAAGTAAATTTATACCCAGCAGTGGTAGTTCATATTTTCCTGGAAAGGGAATTCGAGAGAGAACGGGGCGTGAACGAGTTTTAAGGAAGTGTGGGAGTGGCATGTCAGAAATCGCGGAGTGGTGCGCGGAGGAACTTGCGATCGTGAACTAGGGGTAGACGCACGGTCTGGGTGAAGGAGGACTGTAAGTGTCGTCCTCGCCAGGGTGTCGCAGGAGGCTCTGCGTTACGGAGAGGTGGGTCGGTGCGAAGGGAGGGCAGGGGGAGGGACTTAGTCGAAGGGAATGATTGAATTAATAGGTGGCCAGGGAGAGGGAGAGCACGCAAGTTGAGGCACACGTGTGGGTGTGGGGAGTGTTGTGAGTGCCGCTTGCCCGTCACCCTCTCTCAGAGGCGTGGGAGTGTGAATTAGAGGGATTGGGATGTCTGGATGAATATTCGAGAGCTAAGTGGGAATCATGGGTGTGCCATGATGACGCGACAAAGCGCCTGGCTGATTAAGTGTCGCAGCAGACACGGCGAGCTTAATGGCAGCCTGAACTAAAAGCTACGACGCCACGCCTTCAATTATGGCTTAAGTTTGTTACCCACCGTAACTTTTTCCTTAGTGCTGGCTGCATGGTTGTATATCGATATCGTGATTTATATGTCCATATTCTTACTCCAGTTGTTTTCTCTTTTAAGGAGAGAAAACAAATGTTAGGTTGGGGTGAGGTGGTATGTTGTGGCAAAAATGAATCGATACGACATGCAAGCCTGCCAAATTCAAAGCTGGTGACCGGATACCATATGCACCTAAAATTGTGGGAAGGTCGATCTAAGTTTGAGCAATACCATCTTTAGGGATTTTATGAGTCCTATGCGTAAGCATAAACCCACACTTTTATGCATAATTGTATTATATATATATATATATATATATATATATATATATATATATATATATATATATATAACACTTAGCACTAGTGGACACAGACAAAAACACAGAAACACACAAAAAAAGAGACTCACTATTTTTCGAATTTTCGGTGGTCGTTGCCACCTTTATCAAGGAGGAGAGGGACAGAACAGTCAGTTCTGTCCCTCTCCTCCTTGATAAAGGTGGCAACGACCACCGAAAATTCGAAAAATAGTGAGTCTCTTTTTTTGTGTGTTTCTGTGTTTTTGTCTGTGTCCACTAGTGCTAAGTGTTATACATTATTATTCACGTCCGTGAGCCTTTCAAAAAGTGTTATATATATATATATATATATATATATATATATATATATATATATATATATATATATATATATATATATACACAGATGATTTCGTCGACGTAACATGGAAGTGCCAAATAATAAATTGGACAGCAACAAACAAACAATATAGAAACACATAAAAAGATAACTCACACGTTATTTCTTGATAATTTCGACGGAATTCCGCTCCGTCTTCATTGGAAGATAGAGAAGTAATGACCATTACTGACTATAATGGTCATTACTTCTCTATCTTCCGATGAAGACGGAGCAGAATTCCGTCGAAATTATCAAGAAATAACGTGTGAGTTATCTTTTTATGGGCTTATATACTGTTTGTTTGCTGCTGTCCAATTCATTATATATATAAATACATTTGTGCACATATAAAATATATAGAGTTCTCCAGTAAAGTCTAATGGTGTGTGAAATTCATACATCAGGGTAGGGGGGCCGGGGCCTATCCCTGTCCCGACTATGGTTTCCCAGGGAGAGTTGGTACCCAAAAAATCACGCATCTTGGGTGGAGCTGAGGATGTCCAGAGAGGCTTGTCCGGGAAGCGAACCCGGGCCCTCCGGTTCCCTACATCTAAATTACCGTGACCCATTTAAAATTACGAGGTAGTACCCAAATAGATGACCAATATAAATTTATTTACCAAAAAATTTAGAATACAAGTGCGTGTGTATGTATATATATATATATATATATATATAATTATATATATATATATATATATATATATATATATATATATATAATTATATATCATATATATGTATGTATGTATGTGTGTGTATATATATATATATATATATATATATATATATATATATATATATATATACATTTATCTATTTATTTATACACACCCAGTCATCGGCCGGGCTGATTACAAAAGATTGTTAATGTTTATATGCTCTGAAATGTTTAAATAATATATTTATCCATCCAAACCAACTAGACGTAAACGTACCAACTAGGCTTTGGTACGTATCCTTTATGCAGAAAATTTTGTGGGAGCATCTTAACTACGCGCGGTAAAGTTCTTGGAAATCGATCAGAAAAACCATTGAATTCGCCCCAACGAACTTATTATCAAAGTTTTAAGATCAATGAAAGCCATTCCCCCGGGGGGCCCAAGGTAGCTCAAGATCGGAGGAAAGCAGTAAGTAAGTTTGATTTGAGTTGAAAGTATGTATTGGCACCGGGAGGCGTGGGAAGAAGGAGGAAGAAAGCGCGGGTGAGGCTCCTCTCTTTTGCCCTGTAGCGGAGGGCGTTCGGTGATAGACCTCGCTGCGTCTGAAGGGATGAAAGGGGGCGGAAGAGGGGAGGTATGCGAGGGGAGACTGGTTGAACAAGGGGTGGTGCGGTGAGAAAGTTGCACCGAGGAAGTGCGTCCGATGATTAAAAGAGCTGTACGGAAAGTTTATGCATGGGAAGTGGAGTGAGCGATTTGCTGCCTGTGAGGAGAATGTGAGGTTCGATGGAAGACTTCCCTCCCGTTCCTCCTCTCCTGGTTAACCTCGATATATTAATTCATCTGAAAGCCATTTAATTGAGCTGTCTCTCATTTGAAAATTGCACCCACATTACGCGGTATGTAAGTATGTGTATCCGTAAACATTTTTCCATTTAAAATTGAATCTTAGTATCGTCTATTGAATCAATAATACTGCTCCTGCTTATAAAATTGAAACTGTTTTCTTCTTCATGAACTAGCTCAAAGCATTACAATTGGAAATAAAAATACACTTTTGAGTGGTCCACTCAATCCACTAGTAATCGTTCATCAACTTAACTATCTTTGGTTAATTATTTTGAAAATTATTATTTTGTTTATGTTTATTCTGTGATGACGTTTAAGATTTTGAATGTTTCTGCTTAAGCCATTTCAATCTTAATTTAATACAATTTTTTTTAATTGCAAAGGGCTATATTGAGTACGCGTGTTACGTATCACAAAATTAAGAACGAGTATTAGAAAGCAGAATATTTGTAAATAATAGTTAGTGTTTTTCCGTATTAAGCAGCATATTTTGATTGATAACTCGATGCTCGACACAGATGACTATCCGACTAAGTATTCAAAAAAGCCCTTTCTAACGTAGCAAATTTTATGTTCATAGACAGTATACAGGCGCGTATTTCAAGCATCAATCTGTGATCCAAGTGAGACACTGAAACGCTTTCTCTCTCCCTGCTTCCGTTAGTTCCTTATCTTTTTTAGGGGTGACGGGAAAATTTAAGTACGAAAGTTGTGTTTTCCTCGGTCCGGGGAATGAGAACGTCCTTCCAGCCAAGACGGGTAGCCTCCCACTGGATTGGTGAAAGCGATGGTCGACGGAGGATGCGAGGGGAATTAAGAGGCGGATTTGGGGGCGCGGTCATATTCTAATGGTAGAACATGATCTTACACGAGATTCCTATTGCAGCCGTTTGGGCCAATGAAACACTTGTGATATTGAGACACATTTTACCCTTACGTCTTTCCCCCAAGCCGTCTTTCATCCAAAAAACTACTAAATATTAATGTATTTAACATAATATCTTGGAGGGAAAGGATACCAGAAATTAATTAAAAGCAAGACGATGAATCATAGTATCTATCTCCCAACCCTTAATGTGGAATATCTACTTGGAATTCTAGTAGTTGTACTGGTTTGACTTACATTAGTAATTCAGTTTAAATATACGCTTCTATACCCTGAAAGCATGCAAAAAGTAGATGGACGATTAATCTACCTCAATTATTAATTTTTACCAAGATTTTACTTAAACACGAGACACTGCCAGTTGGTATATAGGTCAGGCAGGAATGAGTTCAAAGAGCGAAACGCACAAAATGTCATCAGACAGACGTTAGAGAGTTCTCTTATTTACAGTCATTAGAAGTCGATTTGATAAAACCTGAACTTATAATTCTAATATATTAATGATGGGTTTTAATTATTGTCCCTCAAATCGCAAGGAAAATTTATATCGAAAAGAAGAACATAATACTTTTTTACTATTATTTTATGGCCTTCCCCTGCATTAAGGTTTTGGATGAACAAAAGTCGTACTAATATATGCACTCCCAAATTTCTTAACCTCAGCTAACAAGACTAAGCCTATAGCATAATAAATTGTTCTTTAACGTCGCATTATTTGTATCTATATTCCGTCCAACGTCCCTATCCTTTGCCCATCTCTTCCTCGCTTGCCTATCATACTCCCATCTGTCACTGTCTTCGGTATTCCAACGTCAATCAAAATACTCTGCATCAATATTTCCTAACTTCTTTGGATTTATCCTAAAAACTCTCGGTCTTCTCCCCACCAAACTTCTTTGCTTGATTTCCTTCCTGTCCCCTACACCGTTTTCATCCTTCTTCAATCCCTCATCTTAGTAGCCTCCATTTTACTCCTATCATCTTGCTTAAAAGGCCAAGATGCCACACAAAATCACGCTTTATGCTGAGCTTTCCCTGGTAATCTATTATCCTCTGTACATTAAACCCCAGCCATTAACTTTCTGCTTCTGGTGAAAACTTCTTTGTCTTATGCTGTTCTTCTTATATCCCTATTACTGTGATCATCTGGGTCCAAAATACCTTCATAATACGTTAAATCTTCCACCTGCTCTAGTTCTTGCTCTCCTATTTTGAAGTTATCATTAGTCTTTCTCCTTTCCTATGCTCTCATAACCTTTTTTTCATTTGGCATAATTTCCCATCTCATACCAATCACACTATTTTTTTGATTATCTCAGCAGAATGACTCTAACTCCTTGGCCGACTGACTAAGTGAAGCTTGATCGCGTACCGCATACGTAATTAATGTTCGTTTCTACCTACATTCCCCTACATGACTCATTAAGTCCATCCTCTGCATATAAGTTGAAATTCCGGTTGGTAATGAGCATTTCAATCTTTATTCTTCTTTCTAACCTTGCCCATCATAACTCTCCACCTGTCACTTATACCTGAGAGGTTTGAATCATGTATAGTTTACGAGTAAGGGCCGTTTATCGCCTAAAATGTATTACTATCTTCTGTAATACGTTCATTAATTCTACCCAATCACAATACACTACTCTACCGGACGTCTTCTCAAAATACAAACAAATACATACTGGTTTTATTCTTTGTTCATTTTTATGAGTGATCTCATCACTGAAATGGCATCAGGCGTGCCTCTCCCCTTCCTGGACCAAAACTGATCATCCATAAGTAAGGGTATATTGTCCTGCTCTCCATTCACTTATTGATGATCCTGAGTGCCTGTTTTATGCGTGCGAAGGCAGATTTATTGTTATACAACCCACACGTATTGCGCCATTTTACTTTTTTTGAATGGGAAATAACATTATTAAATCGACACCACGAAACCTCAGAAAGAACATAATTTGTTGTTTCTTCGCCCCCTTTTCCTAATACATTGTTGTAAAATTTCATTTGCGATTTTCGATATCCCGTTCTTGATATGATCCCATTTTATCTTCTACTTTACCAGTTTCTCTGTCTAACTGAAACATTTTTCACTACCTATAGGTACACGTTTTTATAACCCAGGTAATGCCTCTACGGAAATTCCATTTCCGTAACCAACATTTCTGTTTTATTATCTTGAATCTTATTTACTCTTGATTTGAACTAGATTACGATCTGAATGTGTATTCGTTCGATGAAAACCAAGAAAATTAATTGTCCTGCTCCTTAATATCTGCCTAATCATAATATAGTCTAACCAAACCCTCCGGCATGTTCCACGTATATTTGTGCTGTTTAGACTTTTCATTGTGATTAGACCCTTCCACCAGCAGATTTCAGTATCTCTGTCTTTCACCATTATTCTTTGTTCTTACACCGTAATACTTTACATTATGCCTATCTATCCCTTCGAAATCACTACAATTCAATTCTCCATTTAATCAAACACTTCAGGATAACAAATACTTGAGGAGCAGCTTCAATTGATTTCTCTTAAGATCGTATGCTCTATCGACTTCTTCCTCCTTATGATTGTATATTGGTATGTATACATGAACAATGACAAAATTCGTCGATTTTGCTAATACCTCTACTAGTAAATATTCTATCACTTGCTTGCTCTATGTTCACTACACTTCTTCCTACCTTTAAAATCAATATTATGGGAAACCCTCGTTGGCACTCGTCCCCTCCGCAGTACGTTACTGTATAACTATCACTTCACCAATCCCGGCTATCCTTCCATCTCACCTCGGACAGTCTTAAAATATCTATATTTCCTCTTTTCATCTTTCACTTTATGTTTTCTAATTTCCCTTCTCAACATGGCTCTAACATTCCATATCCCTAATATAACTGTGTCTTCTGTGCTGCGGCTGCTGGTTTCATTTGAAAGGCCTTTGTTTGATGACGACCGCGGAAGCCTTGCCTCTTCCGCTATAGGACACGACATACGCCGAGTGAGCCGGATCCCATAATAACCAGATCTCATTTCTGTGCTCTTGTTCTTGTGTTAGGAATAACTAATTGAGAGTCTTTCCCGTTCCTTCCACGAATATTGTTTTTAACGTGACACAATTGTCACCCACAGTCGTTATCCTTACGTTGAAATAAATTTTGGAAAACAAATTCAAATTCCGTGGAGGGGGGCAAGTTCCATACCCTATGGTTTCCGAGAAACATTTCTTTTCCGAAAAATGGATACAGCTTTTGGGAAGCATGGAATTAAACCCGAACCGTCCACTTGTGCGCCCCATGCTTTACCGCAGGATTCCAAAGTCCATTTGCTTTTTTTTAAAGTTCCGATGAAAGAATGCTTAATGACTTGTCTTTTACACAAATCGAAAGGGAAAGTTATAGTCAAGTAGTTTTTATTTTGCACATAATTTTCCGCAGTCTCCGCAATTGATTGAAAAAAATAAGTGCCATCAGAAGCACTAGTTAATGCGTGTAGTAAATTCAACGTAATTTATAATATGCAATGAATTAAGCGTACGCAAGATATACGAAAATATTTGGGCTTTATTGGCTTTAAAGGCTCGCTTTTCAGGGTTCGACATTTCAATACAAAATTAATTACGTGCTGACCAGGAGATGTTTAATGCACGTGGTGCACGTAATGAGTTGATTAATTTGCGCGAAAGGTAGGCGAAAGATTTTAGTGACAGCTGAATTTTATTTATCGTTTTCATTGTACTTCTTTTGCAATGATTAAATGGCATGTGCAAAATACGCCCGGAGACCTCGTATTTGTTAAAGCATGTGCACTCAGTGACACTGTATCAATAAGAGTATATTTTATGAATGATTTTTCCCTGAAAAATCCATACATAAATGGTTACCACGGTTATTGACATGAAAATCTACTTTTGGGAATTTTTCTCGATCTGAGGTGTTACAATACTTTTCAGATAATTCATGCAATAGATAGCAATGAAATTAATGTTTCATCTGTTTCATAGAATTTCACAATTTCAGTGATGGTCTCACTTTGGTAATAGAGTCATTTAATTCGTGAAATAGGTAATATATTTCCTCTCAGAATTACTCATAATTAAATACTTTAAAAAAATGCGACACTAGCTCTATAGTGAATGCTTGGCGTTTTGTGGTTATCGAGCTATCAACGAGTATAACAACTCATTTTAAATTTAATATAAGAGGACACTGTAGCGTTTGCTATAGCAACTTGACTTGTGCACAGCGACATCAGCAGCCTTAGTTCTGCAAGAACATTATTATTGCTATGTTGTTTACGAAATTTGACTATTTGTTTCTACAAAGAGGCGCTCTAAACCAAAGAAATGTTGTTGAGGTCCTTCTATGAATTCATGTGGCCAAGAGACTGATGTTTCCACTCACTATGACACAATATTTGACTACAAAGACAGTATGCGGAAACAAAACAGGTGATTTAAGAGCCAAGTATTCGTGTATTATGATAATAATTTTATCAAATTCATGGAACGAGACCATATTCTTTAATAAAAAAATTCGTTATTACAGTGACATTATAATAATTTTAATGCATCTTTATACTATAGTATACTATTTCCATTTTAAGCATAAAAAGCACTCGGAAATTTTATTTCATAAATTAAGAGGAAATTTAGTTGCTTAAGAAATAGTCGTTGAAAATCATTAATGTTCATGTCATTTAACAGATACTTTTAATCCGAGGTTCGGTCTCTTTTGAAGATATTTAAAGCATAATGAATTGGCGAAAGTTGTAAATTTTGAAATATAAAAATCTTTCTTTTTTATTGTTATTATTAGGTAGTAAAATTCTGTGCCTTCTTACCAAGTGGCAATAACCGACCAATTCACAGCTTCTTGTATTAAAGAGAAAATTCTAGTTTTTATGTCCCACAAGGGAAAATATTTTTAAAAATTGTTCAGTCGATTCCTTAAAATGCTGATCAATAATGAAACGCCAAAGAGCATGATTGAATCTATTGAATATTTGATAAAATCAGCCATGATTGAACAGTGGATTACGTTGACTCAAGTGTCATCAATAAAAGGTGCTTCAGTTACTTTTTCAGCATAAATCAGCCGGGCTAGTTTCGTGCATAACAAAACCTCATATTGACATCAATGTGTGTGGCCCAAGTACAATCCTTACTGCATGTTATATGTCACTTGTTACTGTTTTAGTTTTCCCAGGGGGAAATTGATAACACCAGGCTATTGATAAAAGATAATATTAGTTTGCAGACAAATGACAATGTAATATTGTTAAGAAATCAAGGATTGGAGCTTTTATAATCTCACAAATAAAATTTATATTATCTTTTATATGAGATAATATTCCGATATAAAGATAATCAGCAGGAATATCTATTGATTAATTTATGAGCCTCAAATATATTGAAATTAGGAGGGATATTCCTTACATTACCTTACCTTATGATATATTTATTTTTTTCAAAGCAAAAGATAATTGAACTAGGTGAAACATATACGGAAAAGTATCAGTTTTCGATTGACAAAATGAAAACGATCTCTATAAATCATAATGTCATCGAAAATAAACAATTAGCATAAAACTTCAAACTTAATTCCAAGGATGAATGCATAAAATTTTATCTTAGTCATTGTTTGCGTGTGTATGAGTGTATATATATATATATATATATATATATATATATATATATATATATATATATATATATATATATATATTGTTTCCGTCGAAATATCAAGAAAATACGTGTGAGTGTTCTTCTTTTTTTGTTTTTCTATATTATGTGTTACTGTGTATTGTACTATTCGGCACTTCCGTGTTACGTCTACGAAAGCATTGCAACTGTAGTTAATATTGTAAAAATAAGTCTCTTTCCACTCCGTAATGACCTCTTTCCTCAAACCATAAATCTGTTTCATAGGTTAGGTTGGACATACCCTCGTACCAATTCTTGTGGTGACTTGTGATGCTCTCACGTTCTCTAAGGATACGTTTGTCTACTTTCTATTTGCCTCTTGCAGTCCTCTAGCAGGTATGTTTTGAGGCCCATTAAATGGCGCGCTTGATGGATGGATGTAGCTAATATTCCTAAAATAAATAGCTCAAATTTGAATCCAACGTATTTTCCACCAAGATACCACGCCGAAAACTCTATAGTAATGATTTAAAATGTTAAATTAGTAAGATGTAGTGACTCGTCACTTTTTTGATTACGTAATTGCCATTTAAATAGATTTAGAACGAAAACGTACGCAACATCGGTACTCTATTTCGAAAAATAACCAAGTGGCTTGGTTATCTCCAAGTAATTGATGCGGTTAAAAAATGTTATTTTTATTTCTTTCACGATGGACAAAATAGCGAATGTAATTTGAGTCCCTTCGCATTCAGTCAATTGGCTAGGTTATGCTTGCCCATTCGTCCGCTCTCCGAAATAGACCACTTAATTCCGGGACTCAATTACCCTAATGCTCACAATATAAGCGCGGATTTAACCACGTCAAAACTGCAGAAAATGTTCCAATTCAATGTGGATTAGAATAGCACGGTAGGGCTATTGTTAAAGGGAATCCAATGCGACGGTATCCTTAACAATGCTGACTCTGAACCCTGGGTCATTTTCGCGTTTTAAGACCTCCCGCATTTTTCATTCCGTTTCCTACGGACAACCGATGCTAATGCCGTCATTGTCGTCATGGCGCCAAAACCCACTCCCATCGCGTCGGACCATTCATTAAATGCGATTCTTCAAATGGAAGTGAGTGGGTGGGGCGGGGGGAAGGGAAGAGATCGGAGGCCCCCTTTTTTCCTGCGTGAGCCGTGCGTATTAAAGGTAATTCTCGTACCTCGTTACATAAAAAAAAGGTAGAAAGCCGGTCGGGCGAGTGTGAAATCGCATTACAGTCTCTATAGTTTCCGGGATGGTGGCAACAAGAGAGAAGCGAGTGGAAAGGGAAGGAGCCAGGCACTAGCAAGCCGAGCGCCGATTGCAAAGAAAGGGGGGGGGGCCTTCCACGGGACCGCCAACCGGGGAGGGGTTGGGGTGTGTGTGTGTGGAGGGCACCGCCGTGATAATTAAGCATCCGCCCAACCCCATCCAACCAAGGTCTATCTCTCCGTATTTCCCGCCTCCCTTCCCCCCCTTCCCCCGTCGACGTCCTGCGCCTCTACACCGCATGTTTTTTTATTTGAGAAATTTCTCGCTCATCTTCCTTCCATTTCCTCGTGGACGTTTTTGTTTCCGTAATTTGCACGCCCGTCGTCTTACGAAACAAAAAAGTGACGGCGGAGAGGGAGAGCGTGAAGCAGTTTAGTTGGCACGTTAGCTGCTAATTGGCTTCGGAATGGAGCCCATTTTTTTTGAGTCCGAACTCATAATTAAATGGGCGCAGGGGGGGAGGGTTGGCATGGGGAGGATGGTGCGGGAGAAGGTTGGGTGTGGAGAGGGGGATGGTGGTGCGGCATGAGCTCAGGCTCTGCTGCGAGGCTTTGAGTCGAGGGGAAATTATGTCACTTATGCTTGAAAAATTTTGTTGCTATAGAGATCCCACCCTCAAAACTTAAATTTCTTTGTTCAAAATCACATATTTCTCCGAATACTTTCTGGTAGTCTCCATCTTCTGGAGAGGCTAATGTGCAGGTTTTTGTCATCCTTCCACGTCGGAATACCCTGCCCGGTTCCAAAAACTTTTCTCTTGCCCTCAGCTGCAACGGTTGGATCCGGGCCGGGCTCTTTTCGATCTGTAACATTGATTTCTGTTTAAAAGGATGCCTTTTACCTAGAGATGGAGCTAAACTTCTCTCCTTACTCATAGACTTTCGCTATCTCTAAGGTGGACAAGAGTAAAATGAATGCAATACCGGAGATACGGCACACGTTGAAACGCAATGAATTTGTTAGAAACATATTGCAAGGGGTGGGTCCATGTATGGGGAAAAATGCAAGGGCTTGGTAAATAACTATGATTTTTTATTGGAAGAGCATTGATCAGAGCGGAAAATATTTTTCAGGGGTATCCCGATCCCTACTCGAGGTACTTTGAGGAGAGCACTTTGAGTGAGTACGCCGTCCGTCGGATGGGACGTTGAACTACGGACCTCATGGTTCCTTTCGTTAAGAGTAGGCTAATACCACCACCGGGTTTCTCTCCACCCTTCATCCTTTTCCTGTCCATTCCTAATGGTGCAAATGACCTCAGCTGCACGTGGTCTCACATAAACACTACTACTACCAATCATGTTTTCATTGAAATCCACTGAAAATATGAAAAATCACACCGCAATCAATTACACGGAACACTCTTTTTTCCTCTTTCTCTGAAGCAAATTGAATTTCTGGATTAAATCATCTTTTTAAATGCCTAAATATTACTGAGATTGTACATCTTTTGAAAAACCAATCATTGTGGCGACAAACTGGATTTTTAGTGCGTTTTGTAACCGCTAGGCAAGGTTATTATGCAATGACACCGGAGTTGTCTCTCAATTTCAGGTGCAATAATTTTAAGCTCAAGAGGATTAAAATAGAGCCTTAGGTGAAGAATTATCCATGGAATCACAACTGAGGCCAAAAATTAAACCAAACTACCCTTCCCTACCTACCTCTTACTGTGGAAATATCTGCCAGTGACAATTGTTGCAGAGATGTTCCATAATGTAGCAGAAAATGGGAAATAATGAGGCCGTAGCATTAGTTTCCATCTGTGATTGTTACTTCCCGTTTATCCAGCCCATTAGGTAGTCTCATGATACGACTAAACATCAATTTATGCATTAAATGATTGAGAAAGCCGTATGGATTAATGTTACCAGCTAAATACCGTTGTGCTGCCGAAAGCGTGGTTTTGAGGCGAGTGAATTATGGTCCATCACGGCCATTTTCACTACAAATACTCATGGCTGTGCTGTTGAAAATCCTTCAGGGTGACCCTCAGATTTGATATTCGACCCTCGTTGACTCATTGTTTTGCGATGCACAGCCCCAAATTCTGCGGTGATAATTAATTTTATAATTGCCAATAGTTGTCTAAGTATGGGCAGGCCTGATTATTTTCGTATTCTGTCGATTTCGAACGACGAATGACGGGAAGAGAGTAGCCATTGTGGAAAACCATCGTCAGAGCATTTCCTATTTCGTGGGGCTTAATCATCACGCTTCAAGCCTTCGTTCGCCGGGGCAGGGAAAAATCGCCTAGGAAACGGTACGCAGGGGCCACGGCGTGGAGGAGAAAAGGGGTGAGGAAGTGGGAATGGGATGGAGGAAAAAGGGAGAAAAAGAGGGAGGGACGGGGAAAAGGGTAGGAGGAGTATCTGCCGACGGCAGCGCGGTCAGGACGGCGGTGGCGAAGGGGGGGCAGGGGGACGAGGAGACCGGAAGTGACTCGTGGAGTAGGGAGTGAAGGGAGAGAGGGTAGGTTTGTGATGGGGTGTGGCAGGCAGTTGGGGTGGGCCTGCGAGAGTGGGGGGAGAATGAGATGGAGGCAGGAAGATGTAAGATGCCCCGCGGAATTGGAAAATCTTTTGTGAACCCCCTTCACTTGTTGAGCTCGGAGAGGGAGAGAGGAGGGGTGGGATTGAGGGAAGGGGTTGAGGGTGGGCGCCTCTCTGTCTCCAACCCCTCTGCTCCACGGTGGATGATGCTCCTCCTCCGTTGTTGGTCCTTCGTGAACCCTGAACCTCATACCCTGAAAGGGGACCGGTCGGAGAATTGCTCGTTCTCGTGTCATCTGCACCCACTTACACCCTCTTTCTCCCATGGAACCCACCCTCAATTTGTGCTACGGATGCTATATGGATATCTTGACGGCTGGAAAATAATGAAACTCATTTATCAGAGAAGTTCATTTGAATTCATTAATAGCTATATTGTAGGAGCTCCATACCAATTCAAATGGGGTTGATGCAATGGCTATGCATAATGTGATTTCTTCCTGGGCTGAGCGATCGGCTTCGAGTCTCATTGAAACCAATTAATCAACACTCCAGAGTTACGAAAGGAGAATCGGTAAAAAGAAGAAAAACTCCTCATAAAAGGCAGAAAGTATCTGAAGGTAAGAAGGTGTTACGCTGGGTAGAAAATATTAAGAACAAATAGAACTTGCTCCTCCATTGGATGTAGAATAATCCTCGGAAAACGTAAAATTTAGAATCTTTACAGCAAAATATGCCCTTTACAAAGATTACCCCCTCAAAAATGCTAAAAATTACTCCATGAAAATGATTCCTCCCACAATTTTTAAAACCTATACATAGTTCCGCGGGAATGTTGTTTTCCCAAACGGCTTTATTTGATTTTACGAGTAATTATCTTAAATATGCGTAATAACCTCGTAATTACCCTAATGCGCTATCGATCCCACCGTCAAGTAAGACTTGGCCTAAGCTATTTTAATCTACGTCATATTTTCTTTTTATGTCTCATCTTGCTGGCCTTATCTCTTCATCAAATAATTTTTCTTTATGTTCCTTCCATCTATATCGGATATATATATAATATGTATATATATATATGAACTTATATATATGTATATATATATTGAACTTATATTTATATATAAAACTTGACAACACTCAGTAACAAAATAGTCATAGAATTGGTTTTTCAATATTTCGGTTCGGAACCTTTTTAAATTGAAGTAAGAAAACTGAGGATGTATGTGATGGACAGGGTGGACATAGGGAGGACGGATGAAGGAGAGAGGGAAGGGAGAGTTGGGGGTGTTTGGAAGCGGTAAGGATCGACGGGAACGAGAAGGGTGTAGCCTCTAATGTGCAAGGTTTACGATTAGTTCCAAGGCGACGACAAGGAGTCAGATTTATCTTCCAATAATTGAAAACCTGATGAACTAGCGATTTATTCAATATTATTTTTACATATGGTGCGATTTCCGACGCAAGATCCTTAAATATACGAGCGGGAAATTGATCGTGCCAGGAGGATTTATTAGACTTAATATTTTTCTCCCAACAAACCATTCAATTAAATGAGATTTCCATTACGAGAATCGGTTGGTCGGTACGATTTCATAGGCTACCGGAGATATTCGTGAGACATTGGTGAAGTCGCTTTGAAAGATGGAATGTAATAAGTTCGCCTTTTTCCAAACCGCTTTTTACCTTTCACCTTTATCGTTTTTGATATAGGTTTAGTCACATGTCAGATAGGTCAGGGTGATCTTTCTCAAGTGTAACCTAAATATTTGCGGAATTTCTATTCAATTTTCCTCTGATCTTTTCTTTTTGAATTCGCTTAACACTTTCCTTAATTCCTTCTTTTCATTCACCTCATATCTGTTGTAATCATGAGTGGTTTCATTCTTTTGTCGCTGGAGATACGTATGTTTCCTAATATTTTTTATCTTGGCGTGACATAGCCGCTGTCATCGCAATGATATTCAAGCTTCCACGTTTTACCATCTAGGTTCCGTGTTATATTTTATAGATTTACTTGGAATAAACTCATTGACTTCTGAGAGCTTTATCTTAAGGAAGTGATTCCGTGCATCCTAAATATTTTGGTAATTACTATATTTCTAAAATATTTCAAGGTGACTCTATTGCACGTACTTTAGACAATTATAGCCATTTGAATAGAGTAAATTTCCCTTTTAGGCTTCTTATTGCTTGCCCCATAGCAAAAACTGATCATCTTCTGCCCTGTGGTCACTGATCCCTTTTAATAGTTTCTAGAGTTTAGCCTTTTTTTGCAAATGTTCCTTGGTAAGAATCAAAAATATCATTGCCCTAAGTAGACAAAGTGACAAGCTGATTCAATGAGTTCAACGTAAAAGAACCAATCTGGGTACCTGCAGCTGTACCCAAGCTATGCCATTTTTCGGCTAGCTGATCTTCCTGGGAAACCATAAACACTGGCTCCCCCTACCCTGATGT
Source organism: Hetaerina americana (assembly GCF_022747635.1). NCBI lineage: Eukaryota > Metazoa > Arthropoda > Insecta > Odonata > Calopterygidae > Hetaerina > Hetaerina americana. Next base: position 822,443 of record NW_027286093.1, read on the forward strand.
GTAAATTTCACAAACCCTTGGGCTTAGTACAGGGTGAATTCTACCGCCACCTACCAAACCGGCCTTCGGATTTATTACTGTGTTTATGGTTTATACATACATAAGTAATGGAAGATTTTAAACACAGAGCTGTGCAGAAGGAAGTGAAAAGACTTAAATGATGAATTGAAACGGGTAACAAAAAAATTAAAAATTATGTGGTGGAAGACGCAGTGTGTAGATTTGGAACAAATGAAGAGAAAGGCTGAAATTGGTTCGCTCTACAAAAATGCTAAACCACTATCGGCAAGTAAGAAAGGTGGATCTGTGTTAATAGTTAGAGAGAGGTCAGGTACGATAATAGTAGACAAAGAAAAGATCCAAGGGAGATGGAAGAATTATTTAGAAGAACTCCAAGGTAAAGAACTTAAGTCAACAAGGCTAAACATAGAAAGAGAACATTACGTTAATGTAGATGGCTTAGATCCAGGCTTACACTAGGATAATATAGAAAGAGCATTAAGGGAGATAAAACTGAATAAGGCCTTGGGGGTAACAAACATTCCTGCGGAAATACTGAAAGTTTGTTTGGAAAATCTGGCAGGAAAAGTCTATTTATGGACTGATTCGTAGTATCTATAAGGAAGGAATCTGGCCGGAAGGCTTTGTGAGATCATAGTTCCTAATCCGAAAGGGGTAAATGCTACACCATATGAGGGCTACAGAGCTATAAGTTTGATATCCAACGCTGCTAAAGTTGTTCTCAGGATCATCAAAAAAGTATATAGAGTAAGTAAAATAATTACTTAGGGGATCATCAATTTGGGTTTTGGAAAGGAAGAGGCACGCGCGATGCTATTGCAGTAATAAGATCACTAATTGAGAGGAATATAGAATACAACCAGGAGGTATTGCATGTTTCGTAGATTTCGCAAAAGCATTTGATAGAGAGAATTGGGAAAAATCAATGAATACATTGAAGAAAATGGGAATAGATTGGAGGGAAAGGAGGCTAATCCACAACCTGACAATGTCTCAGACTGCACAGGTGGGAGTGGGGAACGGGGAGTCCGGTTGGGGAGTGTTAGGAAGAGGTGTAAGGCAGGGTTGCCCATTATCACCGTTGCTGTTCAACCTGTGTGCAGAGGAAATGATTAAATAGGCATGGGAAGAGCTGGAGGTAAGAATGAAAGTGGGCGAGGAATTCATAAATTCAGTTGGGTTTGCTGATGACCAAGCTTTACTTTGTCAGTCAATCAAGGGGTTGCAAGCATTGCTGAGTGAATTGGAAATTCAGTGCGACAGGCATGGGATGATAATGAATATTTAAAAAACAAAGGTTATGCGATTTCCTAGAAAGATAAAGACTAAGCTAAACATTAAAATAGGAGGTCATAAACTCGAGCAGGTAGAACAGTTCACGTATCTCGGAAGCGTTTTGGACCAACACGGTCAAAGTAGTAAGAACGTAAGTAGTAGAATTTCTCTAGACAAAGAGGCTTTCCCAAGGAGGAGAGAGTTGATGACAGGAATTTTGAGTATGGGCCTTAAAACAAAACTCGTAAAAACTTTGATATGAAGCGTAGCTTTGCACGGTGGAAACGTGACCACTAAAGCAGGATAATATATATAGATCGGAGGATTTTGAAATGTGGGTGTGGAGAAGCATGGAGAAGGTGAACTGGACACCGAAAAGAAAACAAATGAGGAAGACGTAGTTATGGTGAACGAGGAGAGGGGTTTGTTGGGAGAAATCCTGAGGAGACAGGAAAAATGGAAAAGGGTGTATTTATAGGGAGTGGGATGTTGAAGACTGTAATAGAGGGGTGAATGTTAGGCAAACGAGGCTTGGGCAGGAATAGGATAGGGTTGTTGGACGGGATGAGGGGAGGAAGGAAGTACACGGAGATGAAGAGGGATTTATTGCAGAGTAGGATGTGGGTTGTGTATTGTTAGGAGTAACAAAGTATTTGTATTATAGCTGTGTCCGTCCTAAACCCACTGTAAACGGTAGATTACCTGATGAATAAAATATATATAAGTATATACACATTCAAATTTCAGAAAGTTAAGCCTATGGCCTTCTTCGGGTCAGACTATACGTATAAAGTGTGACCAGATTTTGATTCTGATGACGACGGCCGTGCCGTCGAAACGTTAAAACAACATATGTGTCCTTTTTTTTGCGTTTTTATGCTTTAAAAATCAACGTCTTTGTTTTTATATATTTGTGCGTCGCCAAAGAGCGTTCCATTTCGAAGATATATATATATCTATATATATATATATATATATATATATATAATATATATATATATATATATATATATATATATATATATATATATATATATGTATATATATATATATATATATATATATATATAGATATATGCACATATATATATAATATGCATCCATACATATATATATAATTGGCTGACACAATATAAAACAAATAGAAAAGAATAGCAACATTTTAGAGAACACTCACACGTTTAATTGTTCGAGCTTTCGGCCCTTTCAGAGGCCTTCTTCAAGGACTCTCACTTGAAGGCCTCTGAGAGGGCCGAAAGCTCGAGCAATATACCGTGTGATTGTTCTTTTAAATGTTGCTATTCTTTTCTATTCGCGGTATATTGTGTCAGCCCATTATTGTGCCGCTCGTGTGAGTTTTTCCGTCAAATCGTTATAAATATATATATATATATATATATATATATATATATATATATATATATATACAGGGTATATTTTTATATGTGCATACATGAACGCATATAAACATATATACGGATAGACGTACACATGCGTATTAAAACCGTGTTTATTCTCTCCCTCACCCCGCTTAGACGGGCACCTTTTTCCTCATTCACTCCAATCTTGTCTCCCTCGCCGCCTCAACTCTTCCAGGTTACCCCTTTCTCCCCCGCGCCCACGATGTCAACAAGTGCTCCTCTCTCTGCAGCCAATCACAGCGCGGGGGGGGAGGTGTTTCTGAAAGGGATGGAGGGAGAGTGGGCTTCTTCTCCCTTCCCTCTCCATCGTCTTCCTCCTCTCTCTCCATAAAGGGGAGCTCCCTCGCACGACTCAAGGATTGATGCGCCGTCGGTCTCCCTGACGACGTCTCCGGAGCCAACGCCCCTCTCGCTGTTACGCCGCTCTTTTTCCCTCCTTGGCCGGCCTTTCTTCCAACTCTTTCTCTCCCCCATTTTTCCTGCTCGCGTCGTTCACTGAAATAATCACTGCACACCGTGTTTGCCGTGACTTATATCAAGATGTTGCCGCTCCTCCGACGTGCAAGTCTTTCGAAGCCGGAGATTCGTCAGCTATTACCCGATCCAATGAGGTCAAATGTGCCCAAATACCCTCCGTGCCAATTCCAGGACTAGAATCGCTTGGGTAGGCTTGCAAAGAGAGAATATTGTGAAAGATATTGCTGCCTCTTCTTTCTTTCGGCTATACACCACTACCTTTATTTTTTCTTGTTTCGAGAATCAATATTCTCATGACTGTGGGCTGTACTATTGTTATCTACTGGTTTTGCTACTAAGTTTAGAGGAAAGGAAACTAAATGATCGCACTCTGAGACACCGGAGGTATCTGTAAAAGAGTTCTGCATTCATAGGCCTGGAATGGATTACGATACCGATAACAGATGTCAGCTCAAGGATTTACGAGGGAGTGAATAGATTGGCAAGTTGCTGGGTAGTTCGGATAGAGTGTCTACTCACCGTGCCTAGTGCCTAAGATTAGATGAAACATAATATGGGACTATTGGATATTTCTATGCATTATCTATTCTTATTTTTATCAAAAGCACATTTCTTTATTAACGTGAAACTATTGAGTATTAGATTTTAAATTGTAGATTTTTTAAAAAAAGGACCTATTTTGACATAGTATCTGGCGAGGTGGTTGATTCTAATTGAAGACACTGCCCCGTTCGAGAACCGCCTAGAGTCACTGCACGCAGCCAGAGTGGCACAAATGGCAAAACACGGCTGCATGGCCGGGAGACCGCTATCGCCTCGAACTGAAGAGGAAGGTGCAACTAGATGCCCAAGTCGTTGGCTCCCTCGGAACCTGGGGCAAAGGCAATGAGAAACTCCGATCTTGGCAACTCCCGCCGCGGTCGCGTCATCGCTACGCTGCGAAGAATGCTGTCTGAGACGGTGAAGTGGTCAAGGGGTGAAAATATACATCTACATGGACAGAGACAATACGCGGACAGTCCGATGTTTCCTGTTTTTAATGTTAAGTCTGATGTTTTCCTGTTAATAGTTAACTATATCTTACCCCAATGTCCTCTAGTATATAGAGGGTGCCATGAAAATTGTCTTTTTAACTTACTAAAGCCAGTATACGTACAATGTAAAATATATCATCATATTATTAATTAATTAATACCTTGAAAACGCTCAGAAAAATTAACAGGAATGGGTAAATTGAGACAGCATTTGGTTCCTTTATTGTGCATTTATGGATTTGGCCAGGTATTGATTCTAGGATAACAAGATAGGTAATATGTATGTACATTACTAGCTACTCACCTAGTGGACTGAAATCTCGCCTAGTAGACCAGTAGACTGAAATCACAATTTAATGCTGGAAGATTTTGCCATTTTTTGGTGATAATAATTCTAGTGAAGAGCTTTCTCAATCACGAAATATTCGCGTACTTGGTTTATTTAAATAATTAACGTAAAGAAACATTGCAATAATAATCAGTGTTCTTTGATAATTGCGTGTCGCCAATTACAAGGTTGGTCCCATTAAATTCAACATGACGTAGGCTACATGATCGCTCACAACGGGCGAGGAATTCCATTCCAACGACCGCACAATTATATACCCTCGCAATCCCGACCGACAGCCCGGCCGAGAGCGAGCACCATTCAGTCATAATAGCCCGAGTAGGGCCACTGAAAACAATGGCGCCTGCACAAAACCTTGTATTTCTCACGGTCCGCAGCCACTGACCGTCGAAATATCTCACAAAACTCGGTAATGACAAATCCCGTAATTTCATCCCGAGGATGGAACGGCAAGCCACTCGTTGGCCGGGCCATCACACTAAGCGGGCCGGCATCCGAAGGACGGTTTCGCCCTTCGCGTTATAGGCACCTCACTAAAGCCCCTAATGGGTTTCAAAAAGAGGCATATTGCTTCAGTGCTGTTATTTAATTTGCGCTCACTTCCATCGTTGGCCGGGTGCTTTGTGCTTCCTGGGCAGCTGTCGCTCCGCTCTTATTGGTCAATTTGCTGATGCATCTATTTAATCTCGAAGGATTTTGAATGAAAGAAGCAGCTTTATTGATGGAAACAGTTTTTCAGTTTATGGAAATTTTTCTAAGAAATATTATTTTTAATTTGAGCTAAATTTTGTGAATGGAAATTTTTTTGCCAACTCAGTTATCATCATTCGAAAGATAGAATAACCTTAAGAGATTCTGTTTTCTAGAAATGATATAATTTTCTCACTTGTGCCTAAATATGTAAATTCTAACTTAAAAAGCATATTTATATGAATCAAACCTTAAGGTTTCAAAGAATTTGTTACCGTTTATTCACAATTTCACGCCTATAAAAAGTTGGGTTTCAAATACTTAAATATGTGTTGTTTATACGAAATACATGTTCTGTTCAAATATGAAGCCTTTAGTAACATTTCGCTTGAAATTCACTTCGGCACATTTCCGAATTCAGCAAATATAATAGATGGGAATATCAAAAGCAGTTTGAAAAACTGGATCAAGTAGTTACCATGAAGAGAATTGCGTTAAGGAATGGGAGGGAAACGGGCTGCCCCACAGTCATAAAATCATTGGAAGAATAGAATCAAGTGTCCATGTAATCACTGGATGTCAAGGTGCTTGACATAGGAAGTAAGAAAATCAATCAAATGTTGTATTATATGAAATAAGATACCCTAGATAACTGTTTAGCCTGGAAACAATGCATTGAATGTGAAAGCCCTACAATAGGTTATGGAATATCGTAGACTCGAAATAGCAAGAGTAGGTAAGATGTGCCCGATGTTTCCACAATTTTGAACATACACATCGAAAAATTCATAGAGAGGAAGTGGGTGAAGATATTAATTCAGATTCAAGATGCCCTTTTTATCCGCTGAACCAACCTAAAGGCTTCAGGTTTTCCCTGAAAAATTTAATGTCGAATTTACATGTGCTTGTATGAACTGTGGAATTGTGATTACCATAAAAAGTGAAATTGAAGGTTTTCATGTACGATTGAGATGGTTAAGTTGGAGAAAGAGTTTAAAGGAACAAATTAATGTAGAACACGCGTTAAGATGAAATGTTAGATAATGCTGGAAAAGTGAGAAAGATGGTGGAGGAAATTCGGAAAAGACAACATGTAAGTTGAGGGATGCTGAGGTTTTAATGTTTTTTAAGGGATAGTGTATAGAAATCTTGGGTTCCATGAACGGGAGTGTAAAACAAAGGCGGCAGTAATTTATGTGCGGAGGAAATTTATGATTTCACGACGTTTTGCACTGATTTCCTGAGTTCGTCGGTTACCTACCTCACTTCGAAAAATGATGACCTTTTGTTTCGCATTGATATCTTCAAACTTTGTTTGATCCCTTCTTAGAGGTTGGATAGATTGTTTCTGGTATCACAATTCGCCACCGATGGCCGTGCGATGCGTTTCAATGTGATTAACTGCATTCCAGCTGTTGGGAACGAAATGGATTGTTGAAAATAAATAGACAAAATAGTTAAGGTTCGTATCGAAAAGTTTTGAAAACATTGCTTGATTTCTCGGTTAAGCCATGTGTGTCGGCACCGAATTCTCTCGCTTCATCTCCTCTTTCTCGTGGAAAACACGCGCGGCGTGTGTTTTCTCTGGAATCAGAATCCGAGTGAAAATAGAGCACGTCGCCGGATCTTAGAGACATTTGAGAGAAAAGCTTTGCCGAATCGATCCCGGGGAACTGAGAAGGGTTCGAGGGGTAAAAGGAGGAGACGTGAGCGGGGTTGTGGTGCGACTATCGGACGACTCGCAGCGAGGGGGGGTGGTGCGACACCAACGAGAATATGGGTGGCACAGGGTGGGCGTGGGATACAGAGGATTTCGGGGGGGGGCGAAGAGGAGTAACTGAGCTGTCGCTGGCTATCCAGGGAAAGACGGAAGGGGAGTAAGAGAGAAAGGGTTGGATGGAGTGACGAGAAAACTACAAAATGCTATTTCAAGATAAAAGGAAAGCCAGGATTTGGAATGAAAATAGCAAATAGAGAGTAAAACTGACCACTTTCTAAGCGCTGAAGCTTGCTATGCGCCGAGGTTATGACGATAATAAGAAAACTGATTGTTAATGGTATCCACATTATTTTTTAATTAAAAGATTTGGAGGGGATGTGTTCTTGAAAATTTGTTCACCTTTTGAGTCAATGATCAAATATTGCTGACTGTTCTCGATGATTCAGTTATTCACCAGCCCAAAAACTACAAGTAGCCTGCAATTTCCTATATCTTTCCTCATTCCATAAGGATACAAATTAAATTAATTGTCACTGGATTTCAGAGAACTTTAAAGTGCTAGCTTTGCACGCTAAAAACCGATATATGTAATAATACACTTCTAGCAATATAATCATTCGCATTACCTACTTAACTAGTCATTAACACTCATCATGAGATTTTGTGGTATTTCTGAAAATTCTTAAATTAGCTTTGAGCGATGAACAAGATTGATTCTTTGTCGGTATCATTTTCAAAGTTATTCTTAAATAAGGACAATCGATCCTTTTACATTATTTTTTGGTCTTGGTAATATTCCAAAGTGGTTCCGCTCAAATGAATAAATCAATAAATATTTTTAATTTAGATAATGGTGATTTATTCCCTTCACAAAATGGTAAGTAATGGTAAAATGGTCGTTAGAAAGGTAACGGTCAAGGTTTCGAAGAATGGCCACCATAAAAGTTATGAGTAGTGTCGTGATAAGTACCTATTAGCCCTTAAACCTTAGGTTTTTAAGATTTCTTTCAAAGCGCAAGCACCTGTGCGAACTACGGCCCTTCGGCACGTTGTGTGCCGTCGTTGACTCGCGGTATTCGACTCCATCCATCATTCAGCATTCGGCTTGTCGACCACCGTTTCCTTTCTTACAGTTTCACTTTCATTTATCATTCCTTAAGCCAACTTTCTACTCTTCTCTAAGAAAATCTTTTGCTCTTTTCACTTCACCGGTCACCATAATCAATAAAATGAAAGACATCCATGTCCTCATTTTGGCGCAGATTTCAAGGTGCGTCGACAACAAACTTTTAATAAAACTTTTTACCTCTTGCGCAAACGCATGATTTTTTTGTTCTTGACATTGGACCACGCTTGATATGGTTTGCATTTCAACTTCTAATTTACTCTTAACGGGATTCAGATAGTTCGACGGAGGAGAGAAGGGGACAGGAGGAGAAGTGCTGAAGGAGGAAGTCGGTATAACTGGTCATGAAGGAAACGATGGCGCCGAGATTCGGGAAAAAATCGAAGCCTTGGAATGGTCGGGAAGGAAGGCAAGGGAGGGTCTTGTGTGTGTGTGTGTGTGTGTGTGTAGCTGTGTAGCTTCCTACAGGAATTCCATCCACGTGACAAACATTACGGTCGGTCGTCTTTCCCTGGACTCATGCCTACCATTATCTTTATCCCTATATCCCTCCGCGTGGATATATCCTCCTCCATTTCCCCGTCTTAAAGAAGCGTAACCCCCTCTTCTCCTTCACCTTCCCCCTCGCTCCCCAGCATCACTCTTTGTTTTCCCTTCCTCCCCCCTCCCGTGCCATTCCCACCCCCCCTTTCTCTCCCCCCTTGCCCTTTTATTTCCCAGCCAGTTGCCTCCTGCCGCCGACGCCCGATTTCCCATCACCATCATTTCCCACAGGAGGGTAGGACGTGAAGGGTGGGGAGGGGGGTACCGCCACGGGCGAGAAACGTTCTCGTATCCAAGGGGAGAGGGGCACCAGGGGAGGGTGGGGGCTCCTCCGCCGTCCCGCTTCTTGCGGAGACGGGGAGGATTGGTTTTCTTCCCTCCTTAACCGGGTGAGGGGTTCGCTCGAGGGGCGAGTGTCTTGAGGAGGACCGGTTGTGGGTGCTCTTGATGAAAAATGGAACGGGGGAGCGAAGCGAGCAGGAGGGGATAGGGGGTGGAAGGGAGTGCGAGAGATAATTAAGTAGAATGAGGGTGGAGGGGGGAGACGGGTGCCCACGGGGTGCGAAATTTAGGAGATGGGGTGGGGAGGTGGTGTCTCTCCGCGTGGAGCCCCTCCGTGCGGGGGCGCGGTTCGGTGGAGTGAGGGTGAAAGGGGGTTGAAGGGGCCCTCGAGCCAATCATTTAATATTTTCCCACATTAAGCTCAACTAACAATGAAAAGGGTTAAACGCCTTCTCGAAGCTGCAAGTCAGAATGCGTGGTTTTATATTTCAAACAAAAATTCAATATTATTTTGATAAATCTTAAATTTAAATGTAACAATTGCTCCTCCCTGGTCTTAAACAAGCATAGCCACTCTGCACGTAATCAAAAATTAAACCATATGCACAGGGTTTAATTGCAAGAAATAAAGCTTAGTATTATTTTATTTTTGTAAATTACTTGGTTTTTTTTTTTTCATTTTTTTCCTTTGGTTCTGTTAGATGTAAATTACAAATAATGGCCAAAAAGATATTTACGTCGTAAAATCATTATTCATATTTCTATCTACGTTGAAGCATTTTTTTCTTGTGAAAGACACAAATGGAAAACGAAGGGGTGCAGAGATGAAATATACATATGTATGTATATATATATATATATATATATATATATATATATATATATATATATATATATATATATATATATATACACACAAGGTTAACATTAAAATAGGAGGGCAAAAACTAGAGCAGGTAGAATAATTTACGTATCTCGGTAGTGTTTTGGACCAACACGGTCAAAGTAGTAGGGACGTAAGGAGAAGAATTGCGCTAGGCAAAGAGGCTTTCACAGGGAGGAGGGAGTTGATGACGGGGACGTTGAGTAAGGATGTTAAGAAAAGACTCGTAAAAACTTTGATATGGAGCGTAGCTATGTATGGTGCGGAAACGTGGTCATTGAAGAAGGAGGATAGACGTAGACTGGAGGCTTTTGAAATGTGGGTGTGGAGAAGAATGTAGAAGGTGAAATGGACAGAGAAGAAAACAAATGAGGAAGTACTTGGTATGGTGGGCGAAGAGAGGGGTTTGTTGGGAGCAATCCTATGGAGGCAGGAAAAGTGGATGAAGGGGGTGTTGACCGGCAGTGGGATGTTGAAGACTATGATAGAGGGTAGGATGTTGGGTAAAAGATTAAAGGGAAGGAACAGGATAGGGATGTTGGACAGGATGAAGGGAGGAAGAAAGTACTCAGAGATGAAGAGGGACCTGATATAGAGTAGGATGATGGATTTTGTGTTTTGTTAGGAGTAATAAAATATTTGTTTGGTAGTTGTGTCCATCCAAAAAAACCTACCTTAACCGGTAGATTACCTTAAAAAATATATATACATACATATATATATATATATATATATATATACATATATATATATATATATATATATATATATACATATATATATATATATATATATATATATATATATATATATATATATATACATATACATATATATACATATACATATAAATATACATATATATATATATATATATATATATATATATATATATGCGACCTTTTCATCGGACCTTTAACAATAATGCACCATAGACGATTACCCAAGTCCTAGATGGAGAAAGAAAAACCCATTTACGCGGGAATCAAACCCGTGATCCATGGGCTGGCAGGCGACGACCCTACTGTCATTCAACTATGGCAATATACGCTGAATATATGAAAAATGAAACATGCGCCGGGTCTTTCATTGCCGTACATTCTGGTACAAGTGCGACGAAACAATCAAGTGCATTATATTATTGCAAATAAAGCCTAAAATAATAAGTACATTCATACACACATATATTATACGGAATTGAAAGACTTTAGGTCTTCATTCCAATATTTCCCATTTTATCTCTTTGGTAAATATATTTCCGAGAAATGTTACTGAATACTCTCAACAGTTCTTGCATTGCCAACTCATATTGCTAGGATACATTTTCCGCATTATATCCGCGAGGTATGATTCACAAAAGTTTAGGATAAATTAGGTCACCACATCATTAGGGTCCTAGTTATTATACAACACTGTCACTGATATCAACCAATATATTGATCCCCTGAAAATCGCAGTAAACTAGGTGAGACGTCTTATAATTCCGGAGTTCCCTTAAGCGAGCATTAGTCGAGAATGAGAATGAATGCTATCCGTCTGCATTCAATGATTGCACGTGTTTCTCCGCCATGTCAAGAGAACGGGGTAATTCGTATACAAGACTTCCAATTCTTCCGACGACCCGCCCGGTATGCGCGAAGGAAGAGGAGGATGGGGATAAAGGGATTGAGGGGGGCTGGAGATGTTAGAGGAGAAGAGGGAATGGGGTGAGGGGGCGCCCGGGGAGGCCTGGCGAAGTCGTTTCCCGCCTCATTCCCGCTGGGGGTCGCGGGGAATATTTGCCGAGCCCGGATTCCGAGAAGACACTGGAGACCGCCTGTGAAATCGCATAATGGGGATCGAATCTTTGCACGAGATGAGGTTATAAGGCATAGCGGGGGGTGGAGGGAGGGCTCAAGGGGAGATGGCAGGATAGCAGTTCAGAGCTTTCCTATGCGAGTTCCTCCGTTGTTTCCAAACTGAGAAACCCCAGAGGAGTAAACCCGCTAGAGTTAGTGCCCTTAGCTGGCTCATAAATCTTCTGAGCACCATTGCAACTTTGAAGTTACTAATATACCCTTAGTAGTAAATCGAATGCCTCGTTTTTTTAAAGTACTAAGTGAAAAGATGTTTTGTGAGCCAACTCGTATTTTTTATTGCAATTTGTTAGCAAAAAAATGCATGAATAACCCAGTGGTTAAACCGCCGTTTATTCTCTTGCAATTGGAACTAAAATTTAATAAAATTTTTACAAAAATATTAGATATCAACGCTTACTTTAAGGATATATTGTCCTCCGCACTTCTGAAATTGTTTTTGCTGGCACGTTCTCCGCATTGCTAGTTAACTTGTGTTTCATTTATGAGATATGGACTTGAGAGTTACGATTGCTTTGGGCACTAAGTTGACGTGCGCATGGTCCATGATTTTTTTTAAATTTATGATTCTTAAGCAAAACATAACACTGGTTAAGTAAATAACTTCAGAGAAAATTGCAGAGAAAATAATAATTATGCGCACATACATGGAGCAGTAAAATTAGTGTCATTTTCCACGCCATTTGGATATCAAGCCATTTCTCAAAGTTATACATATCCGAATTTCAATCGACGCTTCTTTACCCAAAATTGCGATAGTGGAAAAACTCAAGTAGAATTAAGTTCTCTCCTAGTTACACACTTTCTTCCTCCGTTCAAGTACTCCCTTAACTCCATTCCCTACCTATGCAACAGACTGTCTTCTTTGAATTGGCAATTTCTTGCATAGTTCCCTATAACCACACAGCCTTTCTTATCTGCGCACGCCCGGTGACTCACACTTTTTTCTTATTTCCTTCAAGTTAGCCTAATTAAAGTGTGCCATTCGTAAACTTCCAGTTTGATCGAGTTTCCAATACTTTGCTCCATTCTTAATTGGAGAAGCGAAACAGGTCGAATATTTATAGGATATGTTGTCTTTGGCGGCTTTTGAAATTTGCACATATCAAAACTCGGCGTATGCGAGCCTCTTTGCGTAAGGTGTAACTGGGAATTTGTTTCGCGTAAGGAGGCATTTCGCCGACGAGGCACCCACGCATGTTTCCTTTCATACGATAGATAAGTTAATCTTTGGAGAATGAAGAACCAGAGAGGTTGAGGTGAGAGAAGAGTGAAGATTAGTCGGGGAAAGGCGGGGGCGAGCATGAGCGGAGAGGGAGGGGCCGATATCTCTACCTCCTCCCGGAAGAGTGGACCGCTAAGCCGGCTATAGTTCGCCAATTCACGCGGGAGGAAACCCTCCGAATCCTCCACCCCACTCATCCGCCTAACACGACCCCAGCCCCATCCATATCCACCCCATACCGATCTCCCCGCCCCGTATCCCTCCCCCCTTCAGCGTTCTCTTACTCTTTAGCTGAGCAAGCGAGATACGTGAGGTGGAGCAACTTCCCAGCCGCTCAGCCGGTGGTAAACCAACGCATAACATCGGGACTCCGCGCCTCGCTTCGAGGACGCATCTCAACCACCTCCTCCTTCTTCTCCTCCGACTCTCCTTCTCCCAAGGAGTTCCCATTCCCAAGGCCGCACTCTTCACACCCAACACCCCACCCTCCTTCTTTCTGCGAAGAGGTTCCGCTTCCCTCCCACCCCGCCCCCCAAGAATCCGACGCCCTGCAAATCCTTCTTTCTCTCTCTCTTTCTCCCGCGGGTGAAATCTCTCCCTCGACCCCTCTCCTACCCACGGGAGCTGAGAGAGAGGCGTGAGAAAAAGAGAGTGCGGGAGTTTGACAAGAAAATACGAGGAGGGAGTGTGTGACAAGGTCGGGTCGTAGGGAGGAAATAATTTGGGAGGGATTGGAGGCAAGGGTGGGGGAGGGGAGGTTTGGGAGGGTAAGAGGAAATAGCTAATTTTACGGTCGGCCGGATTAAGGCGACCACTCTTATTTCCCTCTTCTGGGAAGAAAGAGTGAAGGAATGGGGAGGAGGGTTTTGTGGAGGAGGCGGGGGAGGACACTTGCGGGACGAGAAGGAGGGTTGGGGGGGGGGGGGTAAGCGCAGGAGGTGGTGGCCCCGCAGCGGACAACGAAACAAAACAAGGGCATGCGCGGGGTAGGGCTTGCGAGTTCAGGGTTAGGGAGCGGGGGAGTGAGAGTGGGGGTTCTAGGAGATAAAAATGGACGACGAGGGGGGGGGGGGGTCTCGTCTCGGAGGGGAGGGCATGAAGGTTGAGGAAAACTCTCCATTGGTTTCATGGCGAAGAGGATTTTGCGGGGTAGTTGGCGGGAGCTGCTGCATGCGAGTGAATCCGTCATCTGTCGAGGTTTGAGGCGGATGAGAGGATCGAGATAATGCGTACGCGTTCACCTAGCCCCTGAAAGCAACACCGCCAGGGTTGCGTAGTCTATGAGGTTTGTTTAAACAGGATGGGTGACAATGTTTTCTTATCGTGTATGTGTGTGACTTTTTGTGAATTTTGACAGTCGGTTAAGTGTGCTCATGATCACAAATCGTATAGGTATTGATAAGATTACGCTGCAAACCGTTACCACCGAAAATTGGGCTATACGAAAGACCCGCACTTTACTTATTCCGAAGGTATTTGAACGGACGACCAAAAGAGTAGACTCGAGTGTCTGCTTGCGAAGACCTCCTGAAACGTCATTGCGACGATTCCTCGACCCCTTTACCATCCCGACTTGGTTCCAGCAGACTAATTTCTATTGTCGACAGTGAAATCTTCCTTCTCTTAAAGAACACACCACCATGGGTTCAAAGTGCCGTCAAAGAATCTGGCACGCGTACCGTTAAGGACCTCCCGGAATCCATCTACCAGGGAGCCTTCAAGTCGTGGAAAAACCGCTGAAAAAAGTTTGTCGACGGTCAAGGGATGCACTTTTAAGAATTTTGAGGCATTGTAGCAATATTTGAAATAAATCTATCTATCCGAAACTTACACCGATACAGTTTGTACGAATCACATATGTCGGGTTAGAGATTTTCGGGAATAAGCAAATCGGAGATAGCTATGCGAAAAAAGCTGGCATCGCGGGAGTTTTTACGCAGAGAAGGGGAAGCTCTCCGGCACCGCGAGTTTCTCGGAGTGTCAAATGGGGATGGAATGACGATGGTTATTACTAGTGAGTGAAGCTGTCACTTTTGGGTATCATGTCGCGTGTGAAAGTTTTGTCAAGTTGCGATGGCAATGAAGCCCTGCACTAGTTGAGCAAATCTTCCCCCAAATGTTGCAATCTTCACGAAGACCATACAAAATGTTGACTCCAAATTCTTTTAAAAAATGCTTCGGACCTGATTACCTCTGAAATCTGTTGATCCTACAGGCTTTATTCTCAAAAATGTCAGCTTCTGGCACGTAAAACTTGGGTGTTTGTGATGATTCTTTTTTGTAAAATTCAGCTAAGTAATTTAATGTAAAGTTTAACTCGGCACCTTTCATGTTGCGTTTTAAATTAACGACAAAATAAAACTATTGCTATGGTGTTGAAAAAGATATAATGAAAATAAAAGAGAGATTGGCTGTCAATTAGATAAGTAATCATTTTTATAGAAATCCCTCGTTCGTGTTTAATTGGCTGGGTACGTCTAACTTTAATATCATTTGGTTACTGACCCAGGTTCAAATCTTGTGAAATACAAGCAGACCCTTGCTGTGTGAATTTTAGCGTATCAAATCTCCTTGGGAATTCACAGGCTGCATAAGAAAAGAAACAAGCCACGATTCCACCATAGTTCTGATCTTCGCAGGCTCAGTAAAAAATTGAACCACACTCTCGCGTTTGATTCCTGCAGTATAATTTATTTCAAAAGGAATGACCTTTTAGCTCTACCATGCACTATAATGAGGTCAATCTAGGTACTTCTTATGCTGCATGCTCAAAAGTAATAGTATATAAATCACATGATTAACATATCAAACCGCTCGATCTCTTCACTTATGCTATTGAATCTTACGATGCCATAGTTCCCATAGCTTAAAAATTTTCTGAATGAAATGATAACGTGGCAAATGGTTTAGTGAATTAAAATTATATTTAACTTGGATTATTCACCTGGCAGTTGCTGTTTGATAAGAAATCTTTGGTTTATGGTTCGGTTGCATTTGAAATCACTAATGAGCAGAGGTGAATAATGGACTCCAAGTTAAGTCCACTTATTACCGGTATTTAAAAAAATCTGCCACTTTAACTACTAGATATACATTTTATAAATTTATATATATATATATATATATATATATATATTTCATATATTTTGACAAATATTTTAAAATTTCCTATAAATCTAAATATACGAGAGGTATATATTTTTTTTTAATCAGGAGGAAGAAAACTAACAATTAATACTCGGTTTACTTTTCAAATATTCGCTGAGTGTCGAGCCTAGAAATTGTAGAAAAATAGCAAATCCTAATACTATTTATATTCCCCTATTCTCTCTGATTTCTCCATTTGGCATGGATTTTCATAAAACCATCGAGAATTGCTCCCATTTTCAATATTAATGCATCCAGAAATAATTATGTAGCCATATTAACTATAAAGTTATTGTATCATTTCCTTGATTGCCTAGAGATATTAATAATTGAATGTGTGCAACTGGACAAGTCAATAAATTTAATTATTTAATATTCGAATTACGGCTGACTTTCGATAAAAAACCAATTATTAGCGTTTAAAAGTGTGGAATATATTTACCTTGTATTATCTACAACCGATGTTTTTAGCACCGCTTACGGTGCCATTATTTTAATTACAATTTTTTGCATACATTTTTTATTGCCTACTTGCGTGAGTCCATAAAATAATGTCCTGTTTAACGAAATTTCAGCATAATGCGTAGCTGCGCTGCCCGCCGCTACTTATTTATATTTTGCGTATTTTTGTATTTAATTTGTCGATTGGAAAATTATGATTCGCTAATAAACTTGAATAAAATATCATAAAAATGTATGTTAGAATTTTTCATTATTATTTTATTTTTTCGGTAGATTTATTTAGTTGATTCTAATGTTGATTTAATGAAAGTATAAATTCATGGAGATTGTATTTCTAGAATTCGATTTGATTATTATCACCGCGTCAGTCAAGTTTTCCGTTGCTGAAGTATCACGTCTAACAAGCAGCACATTAATTTTGTGAACACATAATACGTTTGATATGTAAACCCTTTTTCATAGGCTATGAGGAACGTTGAACTGGACGAATTTACCCATCATCAGGTGCTCATAACTCGTGTTCTGGGAAGAAAAACCATGGTCATAGTAAATTAGCTTCTATTTTACTTACTTCATCGTTTATTAAGGAATAAATCCAAAAAAAATCATTATACAACTACATAGAAAATAGTAAATAAATTCAAATAGCTCTTAGAATCCATTTGAAATTTTAACTTGATTAAATTTGTATTCACGATAGCGATGTATTTACATTGAACGTAACTTTCACTTTGCATTTTGTTTAAAATGAAATGTTACTGCTCTGATAACTTTATTCACTACCTGAAAAAGACAAAATTTTCCTTAGTAACCCATGATATACGTACGCATCCAGAAAAGCCTTGCGATTTGACTTCAAGAACCACAGCATTTGTCTCAGTCTTATATAGCATCAGCCGTTGGTTGACTGATAAAAAAAACAAAAATACAATCCCTTGAAATAAAAGAGAAAGGAGGAGAAATCAATGGAGCAGAAAATCCGATGTCTCCCGTCCAATCTCCGGAAAAATCACTGAAATCGGTTTAGTGACAGTTCTTTGAGGACCTTAAGTCATCTGTCTTATCAAAAAACAAGGAAGGAAATTACATAAAGTTAATTAAATTTAAGGGTACGGCGGTCGTCAGTAATAATAGGTTTCAAAAATCGAGTTATTTATATTTTGGGAGCATAGGGTACAAAAATTGCCATTTTTTATCAAAAGCGATTTGTGTTAAATGTAACTTGAACATATATATATATATCCTTCAGGGGGTCATGACAAAAGTTACTTTTCCTCTCCATTGTGAAAAGGATTTGAAAATATAAGAATTTGCGGGTCATTATATTACACGGAATCAATGATGAGGAGTATTACGAAAGGATGGCATTACCCTTTGTTCAAATGGTAGCATACTACATCCACAGTGCAGCTTTTTAGTTATTTAGAACATAAGGTGGTCAGATTTAGTTGATTTTGATAATAATTTCATCACAAAAAAACCTATTAAGTAGGAAAGGAGACGACTCTTTTTTAGCCTAATGGCTGCAGCCTAATGGCAATCATCCACCCACTTTACCTGAAAATGAATGTGGTTATGAAATACAATTTTTATTGAGTTGGTTGTGTCTGGAGAAATAGGCGTTATTTGAATTTTATATAACTATTTGATTCATAATTGACATAATAGGAGAAGCTATTAACTTTTCGGAAGTGAAGACTCTCCTGGCAGAATAAACATTAGTTTTCGATTTTCAGAAAACCACGATTGCCGGTGTAATCGCATCTGATCTTAGTATCGAGGACCGGGTTATTATGTTATGATCGAATGTGGAGTTCGATATTGGGCACGTTACTGCCCGAAGTCCATATCAAATTTAAAATTAGAAATAAATACTTTGGTTCATACATATTGCAGACCGTAATAATAATGATAGAGGCATAACTATTAATTAATTATACTACCAATCAAAACAGCGTATAATCAACCTTAAGGTGTCAGTCTCACCTGATTATGCGTTGTTAAGTTGACTGATTTGTATGAGTGCTCTGGTAGAACAAATCGACCTTTATTAGAAAAAAACACCGCTCATGGGTTATCTCACGCATAAATAGCTTATATTTATGCCTTAATCACTCATAATTTTATATATATATATATATATATATATATATATATATATATATATATATATATATATGTATATATATAATGTATAACACTTAGCACTAGTGGACACAGACAAAAACACAGAAACACACAAAAAAGAGACTCACTATTTTTCGAATTTTCGGTGGTCGTTGCCACCTTTATCAAGGAAGAGAGGGACAGAACTCTGAGTTAAGTGAGTCTCTTTTTTGTGTGTTTCTGTGTTTTTGTCTGTGTCCACTGGTGCTAAGTGTTATACATTATTATTGACGTCCGTGAGACTTTCAAAAAGTGTTATATATATATATATATATATATATATATATATATATATATATATATATATATATATATATATATTTATATATGTATATGTGGGTCGCGGTAGTCCAGTGGGTAGATTGTTGGACTGCTGACCGGAGGGTCCTAGGTTCGATTCTCGGGCAAGGCACTCTGGGCACCTGCAGCTCCACCCAAGCTAAAGTGATTTTTCGGGTACCAGGTCTTCCTGTGAAACCATAACCGGCACAGGGAAAGGAACTGCCCCCCTACCCTGATGTGTGAATCACACGCCGTATAGGGCTAAGTACTGGGTGATCTCTACCATCACCTACTAAACCGACCTTCGGGTTGATTACTGTGATTATGGTTATTTTATGGTTTATATATATATATATATATATATTTATTTATATATTTATATATTTATGCACGATGATACCCAGACATACAGTTACATGATTCGTAATATGTAATACCAAAAGGAATATAGTTATTCGTGGCGACGTGGAAAGACCTCTCACGTATCTTATATTACTGTGGGGTGTTCTATTTATGATCAGTTCAGATATTTTCTCCTATTTTTCATTATTTTAGTTTGAGATTATATTCATGCATTTTTGTTGACATACCCTTCAATTCAGTCCTTCAAAAGAATAGGCATTCAGCGATAAAGGCATGTACGTACTTGGATAAATGTACATTTGTTTATACTCTACGGCAGTGAACATTAGTTCTCATATTTATGCGAACTCATATTTATTGGAAAATGCTTGGGCCCTAGCACGCACCACCATATGCATAAGCACACGATACATAGTGTATATCTGGATAGCTGGAAAAAAATCCCTGTAAAAAGTTTACGGTCAAAAAAGCGATTAGCATTCATTATTTTGGATTCTGGTGACTGTAGGGGATGCTTACGTCACAGAATTATGTATTTTTTTCATTTGTTAGTATAAGTTAAAAATTTAAATCATCACACACAATATATTTCTCCTATATTTGTTAGTATAAGTTAAAATTTGAAGCATCTCTCAGAATATATTATTAGACAAAATATTCCTCTTCTCTCCTCCCATTAAGATACTCCTTTTAATTCACCTAATACAAGAAATCAATAAACGTTCATACACTTGAATTCACTGTACAATATCAACTTTTTGTTGATCGCATTACTATTCATACCTTTTCACCTTCATGTGCTGACTTCACTTTAAATTATCTTTTTTTTGTCAAACCGCCCCAATCTCATATGTTATTCTTTTCTTCCTCCGCCGCACTTCTAAATAGTCTTTCCTCTCTCTCTCTCCCTTCACTCCGTCATTCTTATAATTCCCTCTTCCTCCCTTCGCATGCAATTCACTTCGTACGCAATCGATTCCCCATAACAACGCTCAATTCCACACCGATTCCAGCCCAATCAACGGTGCGGCGAATGACCGAACTCATTTAATACTACCGAGAGCCCCCCCTTCCCTCTTGCATCTCCTCCCCCTCCCCAATGCCCAGCCTCTTCACCTTAGACCTCCTTCATTCTCCTCGCGAGAACATTTCTTTCGCTCGCACGGTTGCCCGGAGTAACTGATCTCGTCCGGGGTTGCAATGCAAATGCGACGCTCCGCTAGGTCTCGGGAGAGAAAAGGTTTTTAAGTCGTCCCTCCCTTCATTTGGCTTCCGCGAGGGAGGGAGAGGGTTGCTGTCATCGTCACGGTCCTTCTCCGCCCCCCCTAACCCACAGGGCTCTCCGCTCATTCTCACCCCGTCTCCTTCTCCTCCCCGTAAAACTGTCCCCTCCACACACATTTCAGTTAAGTGCGCGCCCGAAGTCCTCCACCTCACTTCTCCCTCTCCCGCCCTCCGATCCGAAATCAACCCTTCGTCTCTGCAACCCTGTGTTCCCGTCCCATTTTATCGGGAACTTAAGGGTTCATTACCAGTTTAAAATCAACTAACCCTTGTGCATTCTTCCTTTCTTCTTACACTCTTTGACTTTTTGTCCAGTATTTAAAGTTTCTTCCCTCTCAGTTTAATAATAGGAATTTTTAAATTTCATATGTCATCGGTGGGTCGTCTGGCGTCTCTTTAGCTTAAGTCGTCCTTGGTTAACCTCTCTTAATTTTTCGCACATTTTTGAGTAGTTAAATCGTATAACGACTTCTCTATTGCATTTCTATGTTCTCATATTGGAATTATGAGTTGAATGTAGTGGTTTTTTTTCAAATTTTTACCTTTATAGATGTGCTGCGCCTTTAATTATCCTTAGAGTGTTCTTTTGTTACAAACAACTTATAGTAACCGTAAATATGCTGTTTCATGCGTAACATGGTGGAAGTCCTTCATGATGAAAGAAGACACTTTGCTTTTCCACACAGATTTTTTTATTACGACCTATATTTCGTTACAGCGTAAAATCTTAAACCTGATTATTTTTCCCATTATATGGGAACGCCTGTTGTATTCACTGCTGAATGCGTAAAAGCTGTTGACCCTTTCGATATGGAACGGATTTCGTGTTGAGTATTATCTTGTGTTTGAAAGGATGATTGAGCAGTTAAATTTATATTCTCTCGTGATTTTATTCACCTTTTTGTAATATTTATCTTCGGTGGTATAAATAATTCGATGGACCTTATGATTCAGGGACGTGGTTGCATAACGAATTGTGGATTTGCCGTCTCATACATAACCTGCTAAATCTGATCAACCGGAATATGGTTCATTATTATTATGGTTTATATGTGTGCAATATACACACACATATAAGTCTCAGAGTGGACCACTTCCTTTCGCTAGAACGAAAAGTTAATGTATTTTTATAATTTGAGTGTTAGAGGCGAAGGTGGCGAAGATTCACCGCCGTGTTATACTTGGTATATCTGGTCATAAACTGAACTTTCTATCCGCTAAAGACTACTTTTCTTCCATCCGTCTAACATTTGTATCAATCCTTTCAACCTACCAAATTTGGGGTAGATAGAGAAGAAAAAGTCACTATTCATTCCTAAATCAAGATGTTTTGATTGATAATATGCTACCGAACATGTTAGGTTTTCGTTGCAACTAATGCCTACGCCCGGCTACCTTCCCAATCCGCTACAAACACGTCCTTAAATATAATTTCTAAAATCTTTATTGCAACAAACTATTTTTTATAATTCCACAAACTTCCTGACTCCCTTCATTCCCACCAAAATGCCTATACTTCTCCTGCTTCTGCCCCATATACCCAACATTCTACCCTGTATCGCAGTCTTCACTCTTTCATTATCACTCAATATCCTCTGTGTTCATTTTTTTCTGCCTTATTTGAAGTTCTCTCAGCAACCGTCACTCCTTTCTGGCAATATTTGGGACTTTTTTCTTTGATTTTTCTCCCACCCTTTCATGCTCCCATTTTCCTCCAAAACCAAATCTGACAAGTCTCTATCCCGCGCTAGTTTCTTGCCTCAACTTATTTCATTATTTAGCGAAAATAATTTTTTCCTTACGTAGTTATTTATGGCCCTTCACTTAAACTCCCTCTTTTTTGTAAAAGCGTCTTTAACCGGAGTAATTTATCTTTGCGTAAGTATTCTGTGAGCTCAAAAATCATTGCAAACCCTTGGTTCACTAGTTATAGACTTTCACACAAGTTTTATATATATATACATATATATGTGTGTATATATATACATATATATATATACACACATATACATATATACATATATATACACACACATATACATATACACATATATATACATACATATATATCGATTTCGTTTAACTATCCAGTTTACTTTCATGTCCTAAAATCAAATCATTAATTTTACAAAATTATTTGCATTTTCAAACACCTTTAAATCTAGGAAACGGGCAAATACATCCTAATTTTATACTTCTATTCTTTTTGCTGGTGACCATATTACTGCATCACTGAATCGCGTATGCATTCTACCTTCCTAAATCAACACTGATCTTCCCGTAACTACAAATACTTCTCCGTCTGTTGGTGTTGATTATTAGCCACACCTTATCTGATTGAGAAATCCAAACAAGGGTTCAATAGTCCTCATTTCTAGCAAATTTTCCCATATTGGATTGAGATTAATTATTATTTAACGACCTCTTCGCGCCAACTTCCTCCGTAATATATGCTACGAATGAGTCCATTAAGCATCTCTCTTCCATCTTTTCCTAAAGCTTTGAGTAATTATGATTGGGTTTACAAATATCCACTGCATTTTTCCTCTTCATTTTCCTCAATTTCTCTCTTTTTTTTATCAAACATGCATGCAAGATATCCAAATTGATTTCATTTTCATTTCTGACAAGTATCCATACTTCGACTCGAAGTTAACTTTATTCACTAGACATACAACCTTATCTTGAATTATAAAATAATATTTTCATATTGGCGTACTCTTTTCTGCTTCAAATAATAGTTTTCCTGTCGTATCTCCGATAGCTTGGATGATTTTTTCTTTCTTATCTTTTGAAATTTCCACCACCCGCCTCTAAGTTACATTCATTTCAACTTTTCTTTGTAATCTTTACATTTCCTCGCATTGCATTTCTAACAAGTTCTAGTGCTGTTTTTTCTCATAGTTATTATGATAATAAGTGTGCTGAGATTTGTAGATACAATTTTATTATATGTCTTCTGATCTTATGCTAATTTTTTTCAAATGCGATTAAAACTAGAGTTTATTCGTCGCTGCTGTAATTTTGATGGGCTTTTTTTAAACATACATGATTATTTTTGGAAACAAAAATAATGCTTTTAATAGGAGCGTGCTCTATATCCAAGAAGCCATTAATGACTACCATGGCAAAATTAGGGATATTCTCTCACCGGTGGAGTTCTTTTGTCCGGTTTTTTATAGACATAAAAAAATATACGCGGTGACTAAACGTCTCGCAAAATTTTATCGCGAGGATTTGAGACTACGAGTCATCAGAATCCAGATTGCCAATTTATTGTCATTCCTTTCCAGTATTCCCGCCCGTTTTCAAATCATTTCCCTCTTGCTCTTTCGGTATTCATTTCTCAGTGCCATTGAAGAAAGAAACAGCGGAAAAGCAACGATGGAGCAGAAATCGTTTTAATTAAACAGTGGAATTCTCCAGCTTATTTTTTCACCACTGTTTACCTTTTGTTTGCAGTGGTATGAGAGAGATAGTGCAGCATTTCTTCTCGCTACCAGATATCCCATGAGGCAATTAAAGGACGCTCCTCTCGCGCGGTCCGAGAGGGGACGTCAGAGAAAAAAAAATGGTATCGCGCGGAGTTTGCGACTTGTATTTGCGAGAGCGTGATCGAATTAAGTTTCTGCGGATGGCGGCACCTCAGTGTAGGAATAGATGTGTTTTTTTAAACTGAATTATTGGGTTCCGGAGAAATTCCGCGTGGATTCGCTTTACGCCGTTCCGTCCAAGGAAAACGGCCAATTCAGGGCCGATAAGCGATTTACCTCGATTTCATGGAGTCGTTCAGATTCCCTATTGGCTCAACAACGGTATTTTGGATCTCTTCAGTAATTAATTTTATTATGAAATGTTCAATTGTGTACGTTCTATGTTTTTCTATGAAAATATTTGTACACGTAGAATATCCAGTATTAGTACGATATTATCTCTATTTTCGCCAATGATTCATTGGCTACATTTCTATTAAACGTCAAAATTTTCAATCTCCATCGTTCGACAACACTCAAAGAATTTTTACAATCATGCTTAAATGTAACCATCTTAATTTTTTATGCCATGTTAACATAATTTTTGTTTTCTATGATAAATTACATTATAATTCAATCGTTAGTTAAAATTACTTTTCAGGGGATTATTATTTCATGAAGAAAGATTTGATTCATCCATGAAATGCATATATTAAGAGACTTTTTAAAATTCCTTTAATTTATGAAATATTTGAAAAAATACGAATTTGAATTTACTATCAGAATTTCCCGCACGAAAAAATTCAACTTGCTTTTCTGCCACATGTATGAAAAATATTACATAGATACATGTTCAAAGTCAAAAGATTTTTCTTGATTAAGCAATTACTATTAGGAAATATAATTTATTTATTTTTTCACTTCTTGTACATGCTAGTTATCACTAATGGTATTTTATTTTCGTTATGTTTTTTTGATTTACTTTAGAACAAACGTAGAATATTTCTCATGCTATGTTTTGAATACGTTTTTAGTACTGAAAAAAGGAAAAAATAATCCTTACGATTTATTTACAGTGTGAGTGTAAATTAAATAAATATTTAGTGTAAAAACTACAAAAATAATTGAAAACTATTTGGACCTATTTAGATATCGAAATTTTATTGCCGTAATAGGTCAGATTAAAAATTACGCACCATCTTCATATTCCACTTTTAAAATAGATCTAGTTCACACTTTGTGAATCGATATTTCCCAGCTATCCAAGCGTTCTATATTACCCAAATATCGTCGAAATTTATCTCCATTCGAAATGGTTACATTTTCAGAAGCCTTCATTTTCAGATGCGTGGATAATACAAATATATTTAAATGCGATATTATAGCATGTGAACCTTTTGATATTACAAGTTCTACTGATATCTCGGGTCAATCATGTGATTTTTGTTTACCTCAGTACATCATTAAACTATAGAATATTTTCCATACGCTTTAAATCCTTCAACAGCGCATATTTATTGGTATCTCTCGATCACAGCACCTTAGTTTACTGTTTTAACGCTGCCACTTCCTCTCCACTCGAACAAGCCAGTACATTCAATGTCGAAACATGGCACCCGATCACTGCAAGCTTTGCTCAAACCGTTGAGTGCCAGTTTATTCGGCGAGTACGCCATCTGCCGAGACCGGTGCGTCGGGCTCGATGATGCGCGTTCTTTGCTCGGGTTCGTCTTAAGCCGGTCCGGCGTGGACTTCGGGCCTCTGGGGTTGCGTGGGAAGTCACCGGAGGCAAAGAGAAGACAGGGGATAGTAGGGGGCGGAAAGGTGCCAACGCAGATTGAGAGTGATGGGGAGATGAGACAAACAGTGGCGAACGCGATAAGGGAGAGCGGCGGGAATGGAAATCGTCCAGAAGAACTTTGGATGGAATAGGAGACAGCCTTGCACGCAGTTCTTTTTTCCGGGACCCCCGACCCCTCGATTCCTCACGCCCCGGCGCCAAGTGAAAGGCTAAACAAACGGAGGCGACTTCTAAAGGTCCGAGAATGAATAGCTGTGTCAATGTTTTCCGAGAGATAAGGCGTTTTTTTTCTGGAGAGTTTTAGGAACTTTAGACGTGACGATAGGCTCTTTGTAATGAGATTCTCAGGATTTCATTTTGCATATCTCTATTTCAATCTGTTTCTTAAATTTTATTTGGAAAGGAAATGAGAGGCGGCTCAGTTAGAAATTTTGTTCGAATTATACTTTTTAATTTTAATGTAACTGGTTCACTTCGTATCATCGTGCTAACGTTTGACGGGAACGCAAAATAATTTAATGTTACCGTGCTATTTAAGCATCTTTAATTTTCATTTGATTAGTATCTTTGATAAAATAATAAGATCGGGATTCCTCGGATAGCTTTTTACTGACTCAGTCACCGATCGACAAAGAAATTTTGGCGCAAAAGCGCAAAAGATATTGTTTCGGAATGTGTCACCATTGGCAATATGGACAATGTATAAAACTGAGCTAATAGATCTGGAGGCAAAGTTCTGAAACATTCATTTTTTGTTCAAATGCTTTCAGCAAGTTAAGAATACTCCTCAAAATGTTAAAATTATTCAAGAATTCAGCCGGCGATTAAGAATCTCGTGTATGTTGCCCATTCAATTTAAGTCATGACGAGTGTTGAAATTTTATTAAAACCTAAAAATTAGGTTGATGATGAGCTCGGTTATACGCAGATGATGACTCCTTGAAATTCTAAATGTAAATCGTAAATGCTGCTGGATTACTTTGGTGTTTCAATGTGACTAAGGCCTATACATTTGTACGTACCCACCTTGATATTAGCGGTGGGTTCTTGTTCTCAATAAATTCATTATAAAGACCCTTATCTGTTCATTAAAATCTAAACTAAAGAATTAGAAAATTTTGCTGGGAAAGACATTAATCGATCGTTAATCCAACCGGACAGATTCTTTTCTACTGTTAGCTGCGTGAGAGAGTTGAGATAAAGAGGGCAGAGCTGA
Source organism: Hetaerina americana (assembly GCF_022747635.1). Lineage (NCBI taxonomy): Eukaryota > Metazoa > Arthropoda > Insecta > Odonata > Calopterygidae > Hetaerina > Hetaerina americana. Next base: position 849,539 of record NW_027286093.1, read on the forward strand.
GCGATTCTGGGGCAAAAGAGGGTGCTCCTGGAGGCATAAGGAGTAAAAGATGGAGCAAATAATTGTGATGCAGATAGCAACGTTCATGAAGTATGGAAGGACAAGTGGGGTGGAGCATCATTTACGAGGGGCGATCAAGCAAGACGCAAGAGGTAAGGGAGTGATAATCATGGAGAGGGGGATAAACGGAGGGACTGGGGGGGGGGTGAGCATTAAGGCTATTGAACAGAGGGAAAGTTGGGTTCATTATGCATTTATTGAAAGGGGAGCTGAGGTAGGTTTAGGTGGAGATTACTATGCGAAGTGGGGTTGTAGATTTCGAGAAATTCCCGGTAAAGGAAGTTGCGGCATGTTGTTGGGTATAGCCTACAATTTATAGCATTATGACTCTATATTTCCCTCGGTCGGAAATTATGATTTTTATGTCAGTATTTTCACTCAGTACAAATTTTTAATAAAAATACTTGAGGTTTGTTGTTTTTACTTACACTATTATTAAGTATTTTAAAAAAGATATCATATTTGTGTTCATGAGAGCAGATCCTTGAATGGTATCATTAAAGGATACTAAATTTATTTAAGGAATACTGGTAGAATAAACAAATATCACTTTGGGGTAAGGATTAATTGGTTCACCTATGGCAATCTTTTCGGCTTGCTTGATGAATATGCCGGCTATAGACGTGATAGGACGATGAAATGAGTTCATTTATACAGCAGAGAAGTGGACGCACGCTCCGCAAGCTTACAAGGTTTGCATACAAAATATCGCTACCAATTTTTTCTCGACGTGTGCGTGAAGTGCTGGATTCAGACCGTCGGATAAGAGTGCACATTATCGCAAATAGTATATTGCCATTGATAAGATGACAGTGCACTCCATTATCAATGAAATATATGGCGATAAGAAAGATCTGCACTAAACTCGGCCCGAATGTCTCTGGACGGACGACCAAGAGTAGAGTGGAGTATCTGCTAGCAAAGACCTCATGAAACGTCATCGCGACGATTCCCCCACCCCCTTATAGTCCCGACTTGGCTAGACCAGCAGTCTATTTCCTATTCCCAAAAGTGAAATCTTCCCTCCCGCAAATGACACCACTAGGAGACCCTAAGTGCCGTCAAAGAATCTTGCACGCGTACCCTCAAGGATCTTCCACCTCCCAGGGAGCCTATGAGTCGTGTAAAAGCCGCTGGCAAAAGTTTGTCGATGCTCACGGAATGTACTGAAATACACGGAATATCTGAAACACATTTAATTTTCCGAAACTTTCCACAATACTTCTTATGAAAGCAATGTATGAAAATTTTTCGCCTTGTATGCAGCTTTCAGCGTCGCGCTCACCTCACCGAAGAGGAATCGCCAGCCATGGTGGCGTACTTTCTTCCCACTGAGTGGCATGGCTCTGAGCTATCACTCGTGTCCTGCGATGCCTTCCTCCCCACGTCCCTCAACCAAGCTGATCGCGGATACGCCACCACGCTCAGAGAATGAGTCCGCTCATCTAAGAGTGCGCGAGCATCGGGGGGGGGGGGGGGGGGTGCGCGAGATGGAAGATGGGGGGAGGGAATGAGTCGCGTCGGCTGGAACTGGAATGGAAGCAAAATAAAAGGAGGATGGGATTCAGTGCAGTGTGAATGGTGAAGAGGGGGTTTAGGGGAAGGGGCATCGGATGGAAGGGTGGGGCGGGGTCGGAGAGTAGGATATCCAGGGGGAGAATGGGTATAAAAGGAAAAGGAAAGGGTTGTGGGCGGTGGAGAGGACGGTGCAGGACGTGGCCAAGTACGGAGAGGAGAGGTTAGGACGAGCGAGGTCTTGCGACCCCAATCGCTGCCACTCACTCCCTTCCTCCCCCCCACTCGTCCTAAAAACCCTCCATCCCCACCTCATTCACTCCTCTTCCCCTATTTTCTTACCCCGCCGACCGGCTCTTGCAACCCACCCGCCCTCGGCACACACATTCGCTGCAAATTAGGACCCTTTTGGGAAGGAAAGGCTCTGTGCCTGCCGCTGGGGTTTTATGGCTCTCCGCTTCAAGCACACCCTCAGGCCCCGACAACGACCCGACCCCTGGCTCCTCTTCCAGCCCCCCCTCTCTTCCTCTCCCCTTCTCCTCCTCTCCCTTCTCATTCCTCCCTCTCTACCCTGCCGCCCCTCCCCTCTTTCTCTCTGCCCGTCTCCATAAATATATAAAGAATAAGCTGTCTACAAAAATGATTCGTGTTGTACATTTTTGATAGGAAGGAGAACAATATAATATGCTTGTCTATATGCTCAGGGATAATTGTAACATTACTATATTGAAACTTAATTTTTTGAAGCAGTGTACATTAAAACATCACCAAAAAGGGTCAATGACTCTGAGGTTAAGACGATGATCTTGCTAAAAGCGTGCAGAGACTTCCATTTCAACCTAAAGGTTAAGTTGCAACGGTCAAATTTGTTATCATAAAACCTTTTAATATCATAAAGTAAAGATTAAAAAATAAATAAAATAGAAAGCTATATTTTTAAATCGCCTTCAATTTAGCAAGAAAACATATTTTCCAACTGAAAGCAACTTCAATACATATGGTATCTTACGTATTAATTTTGAGACCTCCAGCTTACATCAGGATCACTAAGGAGATATTTTCAAGGAATATTATTCCTAATTGATCCCATAGCATTGTTAGAAAAATTTCTCCAATGTTAGGAAAGGCCTTTTCAATTCTTTCTTTTTTAGTTTTTCAAGCCAGGTATACCGCGTAACTATAGGGTAAATCTTCCGCAAAAGTGAGCAAAAATGGGAGTTTTGGTGATTCAAAACGTAGCAGAGGGTTAATTATGAAGTTCGAAAGCGTGGATTTTCGATTTCGTTTAGTTTCTCCCGATTCCTTAGAATAGTGATGACGTTCCTACATGTTAACCTCTTCTCCATATCCACATTAAGGTAACTCCGGGTAGACTTTTTCTTTACGCGAGCCACGATTTGGTATTTATATATCTATTTGAGAAATCGGAATGGGTTGCCAGCATCTAGAATAGATATGTGCTCAGATTGATTGGCCCCTGAAACTCCTGTGTTTTTCCCCCATTACTAATTTCAATCGCTTCCATTGCCGCGCTAGTCTTAGGCTCTGAACTCTGTTTAGATATGATTACAAAATAATGATTAAGTACTTCTAAAAATGAAAAGAAAAGCTACTTTGCAAATCATAATGGAAGACCACAACGATGCAGAAATACATTTTTTCACTCACCATAAAATCAGGGAAGGTAGTAATTTTCTTGTAACCTATCACAAAAAATATATATATACATACATATACATATAATGGTGGTTGAATTATAAGATTATTTCCGCTCTTAATTTGAGATTTTTTTACACCATCAATCCTTGCAAAATAAACTACATTTCAGTGATGGCCACATATGAACTGCCCTGCGGCGTAATCGGCTGGGTTTCCAGTACACGAATAGTTGCTGGATTTTCCTTTGTCCTCCTTTGCTTCAATCGTAAACATGTTGGCAGCGCTAAACCACCATCTATGGATTTTAAGCCTTAGAATATCAATGCGTTTTTCCCTTTGTTTCCACATTTTTGTAATTAGTACTGGAAAGATTAGGCTTAAAAATTGATCGTGATCGAATTTTCCTCCATAGCATCCCGTCTTTCTTGTTGGTTCATGTTCCTTGAATGTGATGGTAATAATTCGTTGAACTGTTACTGTACAAGTCAAGGACTTAATATTAGGTAAGAGTCATTTACATTTCCCGTTATTTGAGATGGAATGGTGTAACAAAACGGACTATATGGAGGCCAATTTCAACTTCCAGGAATGATCTTTATTAGCAAGTGATTGTGGATATTTTGGCGCAAAATAATTTTCTATGGTATTTAAACATTTTTCTTTTATTCAGGGATATTTTTCTTAAGGACATGGAAGAGGGATTAAAATATCAATGAAACTCGATGAGCAAGTAAAATTAATTTTGTTCCTAAGGCGAACATTCTCTTTCAATCAAATACCATAATTGACTAATTGTACAATTACGAAACATAATTTCGAATGAATGAAATAAAGGAGAATCGGGGGAAGAAAGTAGAAATATGTAATTTGTAAAAAAGCGGTAACTTCCAGCTGGCGATTTTTACTTAGGTTATCTCTTGTTGGCGATGTGGTGCGGGTGAATTAAACTTAAATGGATAAGAGTAATTCAAATTGCAGGCTATTAAATGATCATGATGAAGACTGTTGTAGCTAGGCATGAAATAATAGAACTGATATCCCAAGATGAGGATAATGATGAAGCCATAGTGAAAAAATGTCTCTATTCCAGATGAAATATTTATTTCACACGATGATTGGTTTCTATCGTCGCTGTGCGTCATTACCGTATGACGTCAGGAAGGAATTCCGCCATTTAAAATCCGAGACTCTGATGTGGCAGGTGAGGTGTATCTGGATGAGGAAGTGGTGTCCATCTAAATCTACACAGTACTCCGAAAGCCGCCGCACGCCCATGCGGCGGGGGGTGTTGGGTCACCACCCGTAAAAGAGAATAAAACTGCATGCAAAACCCACAAATTTATGCCAATCAAACCCACAAAGTCGTATTTATTTATGAAAAAACCTTGATACCTTACATGCATACAAATGCATATACTACTAGCTAACATGTACATGCGCCTACAAATATCCTTTATGTCCAGGCGACGTTTAATCTTGTCCTAATTTGCAAATTAAATATCTTTAATATTTCAAAAGTGACTTTGGTTTCTTACTATTGTGATTCCTGATTGTCCTGGGAAAGAATTAGTATTTGTATCTAACTGTGCTGGAGGTGGGAGATAACACAAAGCGAAATGAAATATTTTTAGCCTGAAATTAAAGAGTTTCTCGGGTCGTTTGAATTTCAACTCTTCTTTATCGAGCAAATGTTTTTACTGACTGACTTTCTTGCCACCAATGTTTTCAATTCCGGTGAGCTTAATTAACCCTTCTCTTGGAAGCGATGACCCCATGTAAAGTACTGAAACTCCTGCGGTCGTTTAAGTAACAGACACACTTTTTGTCACCCTCCTGAGAATTGAACATCCCACTTGCCGAGAAAACCAATTATTTTCACAGCATTCTGTATCTCCAGGCGTGTCACTCTTTTTATTTTCATACTGTGCGACTCCCTCCATTTTGTTTGCTTTTAAGTTTATTTTTCTTCGCCTGCCTTCGCGTTCCTTCTTCAACTGCTTCGTGGAGTTCTGCGCGCTCTCGCGTTGAGAGTCGTCCGTGTGCGCCAGTCGTCCCCAGCCAGCGGTCGGCTGAGGCGTCCGAGCCCATTTCATTTGCCTTACTTTTTCGTCCTCTGACGCATAAGCATCGGATTCTTTCCTCTTGTCCCATTAGAGCCCACCGCTTTTTTCTTGCTCCTCATCGTCAGGAGTCTAGAAGTGTGGAACGGCGCTGGTTTTTCGGCGGGAGGAGGGCGGTTGGGCATTTGGGAAGGCCAAGAGGTTGCCCGTGAGCATCGAACAAATGCCGCGCGCAGTGCACACGCCTGAGGTTGTCCCCTGCGAGAACGAAGCGAAGAATACCATCCGTCTGTTCTTCTCCTTGCCTGGTTCTCCTGGCTCTCGACCCATTCCTCCACTCTCCCCTTCCTTCTCATTCTTCTCACATATTTATCATCAAACGATTTCCGTGTCTTAACCAAAAAACCAATCTCCTCGGTTGAAGTGTTTTATTTTGTAATTGTCGATTTAATCCTTAATCAACCTTCTTATAAACTATTTATTAAAATATATTCTCTTTTCATTTTCTTTAGCGAGAAAAAATTATAATAGACTTTTTTGGCTCTACCCCCTTTGATTAAAAACTCAATAAGTAGGCACTCCTTTTATTTTACTTAGCATTGTGTTACAAATTTTATGGATAATGTTACCTAAGAATTCTTTGCAAATCTGTAATTGTATAATCGATTATAGCCAGTAATTTTAAGATATAATGTAAGATGACGTGATAGAAAAGAAAGTAATCAGCTCGCCCACTGTCTTCCTCAGCTTTTGATTCAAACGTCCGACACTCCCATATTTAAACTCTATGTGGGCATTCCCAATTAAATGCGTTGGCGGATGGTTGAATTTTTGTGAAAATTTTAGACGTCATATAGGAAGAATCCGTGTTCTCTGTGTAAGAAATGGGCAAATTTTATTAGTTACGCGTATTTGAGCTTTAAATCAAGATAATGATGTGACCTTTCCCTATAAAATTACTCCGCGGGAGGGATTTTGATGGTGTAAATTAAATTCTTACTTAACTTTCGTGACCACTCATTATTATTGTTGACTATGTAATTATGTGATAAACGTAGCGTTATAACACATTCATTGATAGCTAGCTGGCACTTTTGGTGTCTTTTCGATATTGCTATAAAGTTGAATTAGTTAAATTCTAAAGAAACTGTGGGAGATGCCGCAACAGTAACCTTTAACGGAGTCATCCCCTAATGTGTATGTCAATACAACAATTTCAGAGTGTAATAATTATTCGCCTTGTAAGGCGAATGATTTTTACACTCTGAAATTGAATCAACACTCGAATTAGTTCTTTCATGTTTAATGCATACGGAAAAGTACTTTATGAAAAGACCTTTCGAAACGGTAGTTTATCCATTTTCACGGCTTCTGAATTCGATACTAAGTTGAGTACTCAGTGGACTATTATGTTTAATTGGTGCTTTAGCAAGTTGAGAGTCGACGTCCCGTTATAATCTCATCAATTGCGACTGTGATGACTTCGAATCTTGGTAACCTTATCAATATCTCCTGCCTTCGAAGTCTTCTGTCTCCCTTACCAAAATTCTCACTCATTCTCTTTTCCGTTTCCGTTTATCCTTTCACTGGGTTCAAACATCTGGCGTTTTTATGTTTAGGGGAAAAAGGAGGAGAGACTCGTTTTTTAATAAATAAGGAAATGATGTATAAAAAAACATTACTAGTTATGACTTCCCCAAAAGTTTCTTCCGTCATCTGTCTCTACGTGGGTGATCAGGTGATAATGAAAAACCAGTCTCAAATTAATATTTTAATTTGGAAAAGGTGGAGTCATTTTCTCCTCTGAATGAATGAATACTAAATAATCCGTTTATAATAGAGTTCTCACGGATTGTGAAAAATGACTTCATTTTGTTGAATTTTCGTCAAATGCGAAGAAATGCTCTCCAATGTTCCCTTTTTTATTTTTTAATTCCAATTCATGTGGCCATTGATATCTCTCAAACTAAAGTCATGTTAAATTCTTAGTAGTTCTTAATGGAGTGTACCTGTATCATTCAGGTAATGGGTATTTTATGTAAGAATTTCAGCTCCTTTGTTAGACATTTGATCCATTTATACTTGCTGTGTAATACGTAACATAGTACATTGTAAACATAGTTAGTTACACTTAACTATGGGATATTATTCTTTTAAATTTTTAAGTCATGTAAATTACTATGTAATATAAATTACCCTTCTTCGATCCAGGTTGTCTTTTTCACAAGACAAAACCTCAATCATTCAGTATACTCTTGACCATGTTATTGAAAGCCTATGCGCTCGGTGTCAGCTTAAAACTACGTGATAATGAAACGTGTGGGCACGAAACTATGAACAGGAATATTTACTTACCTACTTCTGTAACAAATTACCATTTATTTACTAAACATAAAATTTACCACAAACGTTTAAGCAATTCCATTCCGCGGAAAAATTATTCATTAGAAATGAAAATGTTAAACCGCTCTCTACATTATATAAGGATTAATGCGAATCTTTCTTCATCTAAAATTATTCCATTATAATAACAATTTAAAAAATATGTACTCCTTTATTTGAGCTCCCTACCTACAGTACATCACACAAAAAGCACACATTCCCCGCAGTTAATTACCACACTCACACAAAACCCTTGCCTCAAAGGGAACATAGTTCCAGTGGAATATAATGGGCTTACTAAAATTGACTCGGACTCGCGTTTTTCATCAACTTTGTGAAAGGAAACCATGCAATTTCAATTAAAAAATTAATTGTCATACATTTTATTTTTTAACTTTTAGTAATTTTATATTACTTTTATTTTCTGAGGTGGGCCGTACTTTACATTATTTGAATTCATTTAATTCGTTCTGCGTAATCTTTCGCCAAGATTATATAAGAATTTCTAGGTTTTTAACTCAAAGACATCTATCTGCCAGCCTATGACTCACTTCGACGCCTGGGTAAAGGCCTAATTGCATTCTTCTTCTATCCTGGGAGCCATGCAACTAGGATTAAAAATTGACAGACTTAACATTGAGTTACTCCAGAGCAAAATACCCTAACCCCTCGGAATCATCAGATTGTCCCACTTAAAAAAAACTGCACAATCGTCTGATTTCTCCGCTCAAAGCATCAATCTTGCGCGGATTCTACCTTTAGTCATTTAATTCAATTTCATTTCCTTCCCATTTTTTTCCTCTCCTCACTTTCATCATCATCTCTTAAGCCCTCCACCTGTTCTTTTCCCCTCTTCATGTTCCCACTCTCCCATTCAAATCTAATGCTACAATTTTGTTCATTTGTCACCCGTGTTCCTTCTTCTAAGAGCTACATGCTCTCCATTTTCTCTTCACCAGGATCCCTCAGTCTGGTTCCCACTCGGGACTGCTCCTTACGCTAATGGACGCTCGCAAGACTAAGACGCGCCAAGTAATGAAATTTACCAATCCATTTCCCTACCCACCTCGCTCCGTGCCATTTCTCCTCTCTCCTTAACTGCAACGCCCCCACCACCATAATCTACACAACTGAGGGCTTGTACCTCCGCGTGAAATTGATATGAGCAATCACAACATTTATTTACGTTTCATAATTTTACCTCTCCTAAATTATATAATATCGCTTTCTTGTTTAATTTACAAACCGTTCACGGTTTAAGTACAATGCATATAAGCGGATGATTCCCTAAAAAGTTACTGCTGCGGTATCTTCCGCAGTTTCTTGGAATTTGTCAAAGGTGAAACAACTTAAGTGTTTAAAGTTGGCTTTTTACCTCGTGGACTGTGGCGCTTAGCGCACGACTACGAAAGCCAGTGACGGTATTTTGTCACAATATCTCGTTCCCTTAAAGCCTCCAAAATTTCGGAGTGTAATAGGACTCATCATTGGCTTAACTAGCTAAAGCTCTCGGCCGGACACAGAGGGATCCGGGTTTGAATCCCGGTTAAGGCGAATGATTTTTACGCTCTGAAGTTGTTTCATTGCACAAACTGTTGCCTTATTGTTGGCTTTGTTGCGTTGCAATGCAACATTAAGAGGATGACTCCATTAATAGTTACTTTCACGGTATCATCCTCAGTTTCTTGGAATTAGAGAACTTGTGTTGGAGCATTTTAACTCTGGAAAAATGAAATACTGAAATATAATTTCAACGTATTAATACGTAATTTCATCTACATCGCATTATTTTTCACTTTCGTCCTCCTTATGTTTTAATTACAAAAAGCAGAAATAAAATAGCTATTCAAAGGACTTGACGGGAGATAAGTATCGCATCAAGACATCTGTGAGGAAGGGCATTGAACCAGGTGAGCCCAAGGATGAAAACCCGGCCATACATGTATGCCAGTGACGTCTCTTTTATCGGAATTTTTCTATCTAGGAATACAGTAAGTCAATAGTTAAGGGGAATAGAATAACAAGTCAGACATCGATAGATATTGGAGTGAGAATATCGAAGACACCGCCTCCCCACCCCCCCGTTCTCCCACGCACCCCGATGGCCGCACCCTTCCTCCGCTGTCCCTGCAACGAAGCAGATGCAGCCGACTCGCCACTGGAAATTATGGAAAATTTTCGATCCTCTTCCCCACTCCTCTCTTCCTCCTCTCCCCCTTTGCCCACCCCCCATACACACCCCTAAACCCTCCGTCGTTTTCGTATGCGTAGCGCCAACTGGATTGAAGAAGAGAGAGGGTGGGAAATGCGGACTCACCCCTCCCTCTCTTCCTCCCCTTTCCCCTTCTCTCCCACTCCATCTTGCAACCGCCCGACGAAATTCCCACCCTCCTCCTACTCCTCCCTTTTCCAATTCGCGGAAATCCGCCATCTTCCGTCCCCTCCTTCCCTCGAAACTACTATCCTGCCCGCCCCCCCCACCCTCCCCTTCCCTTCTCCCTCACTGCTATCTCAAGATATCTCCGCTTTGCCTCCCTCCTCCTCCCGCTCCCGCGGAAGTGTGCTCCGTCCGGTAGTTTTAGCTTTAAGAGTATCTCTTTGCCACCTCCTCCTCCACCATCTCCTTACACTCCTCCCCCGTACATTCCTCCTCCTCCGTCTCCCACGACGACCGCACCGTTCCCAAACCGAGGCTTCGAGGGAAGGAACCGATGGCTTAGTGAAACCTTTCCTCGGTAAACCTTAAAGTAATACGTGCGACAGCGCTTTAATTTCTGGCTGCCTCGAAGGTTCAGAGGCAAGGAGGAGCACATGGGGGGAGGGGAGGGGAGGTGTTGGAGTGGGGGAGGGCGCGGTATATTGTCTCCATGGCAACTGAACGATAACGGAAAGTGTTCGCCAGGCGACGACCATGGGGGAACTTACGTTTGCCTCATTTCACGTAATTAGCACAAGAAATTTAGGTTGGCGTTTGGTTTTTCACATTATTTTAATCAACCTGTGGTATTACGTTACTTGTCAAGACAGCGGTTAACATTTTGTTTCATTTTTAAATTTTTTTTGTTCTCAAAGAGGAATGCATTTTGTGCATCCTACGCCCATTCTGAGAAATACCTTACATCTTCAGTTTCCTTAGAAACGTAAATTATTACCTTTTTCCTGGTGAGGTGTGCGGGAAATATAGTACCAGATTTATCATATTTTGCCACTGCAGGGATATAAATGTATTAGTATTTAACTTTTGTGATTAAATGGTGATCGTGCTGATAAAATACCTATAGGATACACTGATAAAAATTTGTTATTTGAACATAGAAGGCATAGAGGCCAAGTGTGGCTGAATTTTTGCTTTTTTAACTAACCCTAGTTACGCTAACACTTAAATGAGTACATTGTAGACGGGTTGAAAGCGGTTAGTGCTCATGATATTGCAATTTCACTTAGGATGGGTCCTAAGCATATTATAGTTCATGGTGAATGAGAAGAGGCGTTGAATGAAGCAATAATTCTTGGACAACTTAATTTTAATAGCTGTGTTTCATTCATATAGCTTTAAAAAAGGAAAAAAATAACATATAATCATGTAATCTTTTTATCATTTGGAAATAGGACTCATTGGTAATAGTAAATAAATCACATGAAGTACTCACCACCTATAAAATATGGAAACCTTGTGCTGTCTCTTGGTATGAGATGAGTCATAATAGTTGCTGTAAGGAATAAGTTTATGCTGATGGTGATTACGTAAATTCAGTGTAGTCACAAATGTTAATTAGGACTGTTAAACAGCACTGAAATAGAACCCTCGGACCATACTCGCTGGCCAATACTTAGAGAGAATTACGGATGAGGTTAATAGTAGCAACTGCTGACAAATATTTTAGTAAATTTTGGATGGAAATGTGAAATAAATTGAAAAAAAATTATTTGTGACTATAATGCTGTTTCCAGATTATTGTATGAACCAGAACTATTGATAAATGTCTTTAGTTTGTCAATGGCACAGATTTTGGTCTGGCTTGGTGGTAATCCTCAGTGATGGAAGAAGACACTTCGCTTTTCCACATCAAAACTTTTATTACTCGTAAGCTTATTAATTTCATATTTACCGGTAATATTTCTTTTTACGTGGAAAATCAGTGTATCCTTTCATTAATTTAGGTTTGTCATTCAACGCACAACATGGCAAAATGTTTTTGCTTCTATGCTACTAATCTTCTAATGCCGTGTATTTTAATTTTATAATTAATATTTTATTGCAGTGTAGAGATTACTATCCCATTTTATACTGCCTTAACATAAAACGAGCAAATTTAGATCTCTGCTGAAGTAAAAATACCAACATAACTATCCACTCAATTTTATTCAGCACAACTAGAGTTGACGCTTCGGCTTCACCCTCGGGTACTTTGTACGTAACTGAGGATGACGCTGATGTGTCGAAAGCAGTTGTACCGAACATAATTGAGTGAAAAGATACATTGTTATTTTTACTTCAGAGATCATGGATTTCAACAAATTTAAGCCGGAAAACATCGTATATATAGTATTTCGATCTCTGGTTATGAAAGGGTTGAAATATATACTTGTATATCGTCTTTGACAACGATTCTATGATTTTTTTAGATAAGTTACATGTAGAACAAGTAGAATTTTGATCTACATTCACGAATTAACTGAAGGAAAAAAAGCTCCAATGTATGCATTATATTTTATCTTGATAATAGGTATTAGTAACATGAAATCGTTGTAATGTGGAATATTCGGCAATGTGCTGAAATAAATAACTAGTGGAGAATCGTAGCCATATGCTACGAAAATATGGCGCATGATGTGTGCAATTTTCCTAGCAATCTCCATGGCGACAAACTCCTTGCCCTTTTTCAATATCTTCCACTCCGCGGGGGCGTTCTTTTGTTTGTCGGCAAGGAGACGCTGACCGCACCGCGGGGTGGTTGGGGAGGTGTCTAAGGAAGGGAAAGGGATGGGAATTAAAGGGGATAGCCGCCGCGGAAGAAGGTGCGCCCCTGTTCGAGGGGCAGAGTTGGACGGCCGGTGCGTGGGGGCAGCGAGAGAATGGCGGCGGTGGGGGCACCACTGATGTCGCGACTGATGGGGGTCAAGGAGGTACCCAGGATGAATTTACATCTACATAAAACCCCGCAACCCTCCGCAAGGGCGTGTGGAGGGGGTCGTTAGGTCACACCCGTAGAAGATAATAAAACTACATGCAAAACCAACAAAGTCATGCAAATCTACACCCACAGAGGTGTATATTTTCATGCAAAACCTTTTTAACTCACACGCATGCAAATACCTATACTATCAACTAACATACATATGCACATGCACCTACGAATGTAATAGATGCCTACGCAGTGCTTAATCTTGTCCTGACTTCACTTAAATGGGCGAGGAAAGAACGAATATTCGTATCTATATGCACTAAAATACTATACCTGTATCTCCCTTATCTTATCATTGCGGTCCGACCAACCTAAATAGTGTTTGGCCATAATAGTTCCTTCAGTGTATTTGCTAAATTCGTTTGTTCTGAACCTTTCTAAAATTCCAAGCCTCCCTTGTTCTCTGCGTATCTCCAGCGGCTTTTGGTTTAATTGCCATAAAAGATCAGTGACACTCGTCTACTTATTGTAACAATTTTCGACGAATCTGTCGTATTTTCTCTGGAATTTTATGTACATCCGTTATCCACACTTACTCCCAAGGATCCCAAATACTTGCGGCGTATGCCTGACTAGAGCGAAATAACACCTCTAGAATGAGTGAAGAGAGCCAATCAGTATCCGAAAGGGAAAAATCGCATGGTTCATTCGTTTACATATGTTTCTTTCGTGTAATTATACCATATGAAATGATTAATGAATGCTAAGTATTGATAAATAGACAAAATTTCAGAATAAAGATTCGAGCCGATTAAAGGGAAAATATTATATAAAATATAGTTGTAGCATCTTATTTGGTAACTGCATTCAGATTAAGAAGGGGTTGATAGGTGTTAAACTGGTTGTAAAAATAATTATTAGGCCTTTATTTTCCTAGACATTCCTTAGACGTTTCTATTTTCATCAAACATTTTCTCTAGAAAAATTAATGTATTTTTACATTTTAAAATATTTGAGTAAGATGAACTAGGTATTTAGGAATGATCAGAATCGAAGGCTGAATCCTGAACGTATACGAGTAATACCGAAATAAATACCGGGGCGATTCGTAGGTGCGAAATGTTATATTTTTTGATACCGAATGTTTTAATATCTATCCTCATATTGGAATGGTATATCCTTCAAAATACTACCTTTTGTTGAATTTTTAGATTTTAGCTATATTTAAACGCATTGAATCTATTTCCTATGGTTATAAATAATTAGAAAATAGATTTAAACATACTGCTTTCTGTAATATCTACTTTTAATTAAGTTATATCCCGTAAACATGGAATGAAACGGTGTGGCTCCACCTGATAATATTTCTGGGTCGAGTTGCGGTAGTTCAGTTCAGTTGTGCCACGCAATTGCTCACGTCAACCAATCCCAACACCTCGGTCGACGCCGCACTCTGCCAGCGAATATACACTTTAGAATTCAATGAAACGCCACCAACCATACGGCCCCGAAGGCAAAGGAATTAAAAGAGCCGTGCATATACATCTCTATATGTATATCCCTGGCTGACGTCGGATTACTGACCAGAGGGTTTGGGTTCGATTCCCGGGTAAGCCTCTCTGGGCACCCTTATCTGGACCCAAGCTGTGCAATTTTTTCAAGTATCAAATCTTCCTGGGAAACCATGACCCTCCCAAGGAACAAGAAACTGGCCCCCATACCCTGATGTGTGAATTTCACACGCCGTATAGGGCAGAGTACAACGTGGACTCTTCCAACCTCATCTACCAAACCAACCATCGGGTTGATTACTGTGTTCATGGTTTTTTTTAATGGTACGTGTATATCCTTGAGTCCTGTCTGCCCGCGGAAGGCATCAATTTAAAAACTCATTTTTCGAACATTTATAATTTTACTCAATGTTGGCACACCTTATTTTGAAGTGCAGGTGCATATGGAGAACATTTCCTGTCCTATGATAACCGTAAATATATGTCACTTGAATAATTGGTGTCAGTTCAACACGGTGTTTGTGAGCGAAATGCTAATCTATAAGGGGGTCGATGTAATGGGGAGAGTCCAACCCCTCGCAGTTGCCGTCAGAAGAACGTATGGGCGGCGCTGGAGGGCGTGCCGTCGCTGTCGGTCGGAGGAGGGGGGGGGGGTTCCCCCGCGATATAACCGGTTAAAGGGATGCGCGCGGGGTAATAAGGAGATAGGGGCCAAAGGAGATGGTGACAACAGGGTGGAGGAATGGTGGGGTGAAGCGGAAAGGCGAGATAGGGCATCGCATGGAGACCGGCGGCGGAGCTGAAATGGTTCCGCTTTAGAAGGGCAGGATGAGACGCAAGCTTATTCTCTAACCAATGCGTGTGCTCGTGGAGAATAAATACTACTATAAGTATTGCGCATTAAATAAACACAGTGGAATTTAGTTTCGTAATAAAACCGTCGCAAAAGAATTACTTACATTCTACGAGTCAAAATGAACAATACAATTGGAAATCCCGTCAAATGTTATTTCCGCTGGGTGATAAGGTCTTTACTGGCAGTAAACTTCAAACCTGCTGAAATTCATTGAGAAATTTGTGCCGTGGGCCGATTAAGTTATGAGTGACAGTGTTATGCGTCAGTGGTTTTGTTAGTTGAAGAGTGAACGGACAAATGCCGATGATATCCTAGAACTGGCCATTCGTCAGTTCATCTGTCACAAGCCTAGGCCTACCACTGGGGACCTCCTAGTGAATATTGGTGCCCCATTTTAAAACTGAATGCACTACTGCCTCACTCCTCCTTCACTCATTATTCCGTCTCCGTACACTTCACAAGTTTGCTTATGAATTCCAATTGGCTTGTGGTTTTTGGCCAGTAAAAACCCAATCACAGATCACACTTCAGTACTTCACAACTCCCGGTATTTTCTTTTGAAGCGCGCACATTTTTACAGTTCGTAATAAGCAAAGCAGATAAACCACAGTCTGTACTTTACCACAGCAGGATTTGATCTGAGTTCAGAGATGTTTAAACACCAAGATGGTGACTCTAGTCCTAACTACCGCCATGCCAGGCAAAAACGTAAGTTACTTTCTGGACAAATCATGTATTTCGGCAAAGAATAAGGCCGGCGGTCCTTAGATAACAGGAAAGAACGTCGCTGCATCCCAGCTGTGAAGTTACTTCGAAGAGATTGAAGTTAATTCAGGGTGTAAGAAAAAAATTATGTCACGCGAATGGAGTTAAACATGTACTGAAATCCAAATGGACAATGAACGGAATAAATGAAAGATTGGATAAAAATACAAGATTAAGAAGAAAACAAGGGATTTTGCAGCAAATGAAGGGAATAGTAATAGGCGTAAGGAAGCGAGAGGAGCGAACCGACCGAAGTGTGCCCTGATTCGCGGGGAGTGTAGCAGTGCCGGTGGCGATAGGAAGAAGGGGGACGTTGATGGCCCGCCTCCCCTCCCTGATTCATACATAAACCCCTCCCCATACTTATCTGCCACATCGACCACCTCCCTCCATCTCCCGCACGGCTCCCTCGCAAGACCATCTTCAAAGCCAAGGCATTTATCTAGGTCCGCCGTGCCGGGGGGAGGGGGCGAGGACGGGGGGTGAGGAGCAGCAGTAACAGCTGGAGGCAAATGAAGTGACGACGAGGGAGCCGTGGGTATGAGAAGGGAGAGCGTGGGGGGGGGGGGGGGAGGATGGCTGATGTGTGCGGGTCGTGGAATACGTAATTCCGAGAGTCGTCGGCGCAGAGAGAGAGAGAGAGAGAGGGGGGGGTTAGATAGGGAGGAGGGCGAGAATCGCAGAGGGAGAAAGGTATGAGAGCATGAAGATGGGAGTGCTTCCTCCTCCGCTCCGCGTGTGTGTGCTGGGATTCACAGGCGAGGCCACGTTTTGACGGCGGGGGTGCTGTTTATTCGGACGCGCGGGAGTATCGGAGCCGATGAGGCGAAGTCCTCGTCGATCGGCGGGAAGTCAATGGCGATCAACTGGAAACATGGAGCGGTGCGAAATGCGTGTTGCGAGTTAAATTTTGAAGAACCTGACCGCTAATAGAAATTATCCAGGCAAAGGAATGCAACCTGAATAAGGATAACTTTATCAAAGATTGTTTCACCCCTTGTAGGGCACGTAAAATGCGAGAGGAATATGAAACTTGTACGAGATCGCCATTGGCGAGAAGTAAGCCTTATTTGGAATGAGTATTGTAGTCTAAATACTGAGCCATTTAGATTTGATCAAAGTCAAACACTTCATGATGATTCAAGTGCATAGTGCATGCATAGTGTATTTAGTTCATACACTTGTACATAGTGATTTTAGTTCTCATGTCAATCATTTATCCTCCATTAAAGGGCAAATGTGGTGATCCATGTCCTTCTCCGTGTTCACGGCATATATTCTACTCCTCAGTTCCAACATACCATCTCCACGTGGTTGCATTCGATAAATTCTGTTCAATGCCAAAATGAGTAACACGAAGTGCCGAGTGGAATTATATTTTCTCTATCTACAGATTCATTTTATTTCCGCTTACCCAAATAGTCATGTAGTCTATTCTTTGAAAATATTTGCAATGTGTTTCCATTAGCATTAATTATTTCACCGGCATAGAAAACTTATTTTTTCACTTTAGTCTGTCTCTAGGTTGAGAATAATTGGGTATTTTCTACAAAATAGTCTTTTAATTAATTTTGATAAATTACCAAATTTCGTGAAACCGCATAGTATGGACCACTTAGAGTGCCATCATTACGGCTTCTTCCGTTGACCAGCAAGAATAACAGTAACCCGATTGATTGGGTTCTTGGCACGCCTCAGCTGCATAGGGAATTTTCTTGGACATTATTTTACGATGTCAGTTTAGTGCACTATTTCAAAGTTTTAAATCGGTACTTTTCAATTCAACTAACCGCAGAAAAACAACCGGAACAAAATCTGTAGAAAGAGGTCGGGAAGCCTCATACTATAAAATCGTTATTCTTGTACAGACCTCTCGAAACACTCTTCTCTCAACAGATAGAGTAAGGTTTGGAATTAGTTTTTTATCAATGGGGGATTTGGGGTTGAAATGCTTAGCAGTCTGATAAATGGGCAAGTTAATGAAGTGGACAATCTCTCTCTCTCTCTCTCTGGTTTTAAAGAAACTGCGAACAGAAATAACACACTCGTGCGTTTATTCCGGGAAAATCTTCCTTTGAACAAATTTGTTCGCACCTTTCATGATGGATGCACGGACTCATGCTCATATTTCTTTGCAGCTCAAAGAAAGCAGAAATGGATAAAAAAAAGTCACCAAGGTATTTTTGAAAGGAATTTCATCTAAAAAAACAACTGTATTCGTTCTTTGCTAAATGAACTTGGTCAACGCGTAGTTACGAACGACCCGTGCGGAGTTGATGAGAGTAAGTTTTTAAACTAAACAATCGGAGTGTCCTAGCTTGAATGGTGTCAAGTATAAAAGGTCAAAAATATATTTATCTACATTAAAATTTCAAGAACCCATTCCTCGCCATTGACAGTACAGCCTCTTTGTTTGCAATAGTTTATCCTGTAAGTTTTTATCCTTGAGTAGGTTCACGAAATTAAGTAAATATTGAAATATTTTATATTTACTCCATTCCGGTCGTTTTTAGATTTTAAAAAACTTAAAATGACTCACAATAGGAAATAAATATTTTTATATAGGATTCCATTATGTTATTTCACAATTCCAAATTCATTTTTATAAGAGCACCGATTCTAAAGAAAAGGTATTTTCTTGAATTGAAATATTGGCGGTTCAGAACAAAGTTGTACGCAAACACCGCCGTCTATTGATCATTTTTGAAGCCACAAAGGTTATTCTTATGATTTATTAGTCGTTGGTCTGTCGGTAAATGCAGATAACAATGTCCACGAAAATCGTTTCTCCCAATAAAATTCCTGCTGTAATTCAATTTTTGTGAGTAGTATGACCACCAGATGTCCAGGTTCATCGGAAGTTGTGCCTACGTCATGGAAGCTGCAGTAGTGAGTGAAGGAATGGTGTCGAGACTTCGAAAATGTGGCCGCGAATGAGCATGATGAAGGGCGAAGTGGCAGTCCTAATATATCCAAACCGATTAAGTCGACGGACGGCTAAGCCGCGGACCCCTTGGCGCCTTTCGTAAAGAGTAGGCTAATGCCGACGCCGGGTTTCTCTCCACCCTTCATCCTTTCCTGTCCTTCCCCTATGGCGCAAATGACCTTAGCTGTCGGTCGCCTCCCCTCAAAACTACTACCCGATTAAGTCGCTCAAAAAGTGGACAAAGAGCTGAAATCGGATCGACGATTGACGATTAGGGTCCTGGCTGATAAATGTCCTCTAGTTGGCCCCACCACTATTCACACGATCGTCATGGAGAAGCTCGAATACCAAGTATTTTGTAAAGGTGTGTGCCGAGAATGTTTACCAACCAACACAAAGAGCAAATAACTTGGAGTGGACGAGCGTTTTTGGTCCACTATGCCCGGCCCCGTCCTTACACCTAGCAACTATTTACGCCTCTTACACTTGAAACAGTGACTTGCTGGCTGTACAACGGTTCAAAGACGATGAGGAATTTAGAACCAGCCTAGTCAACTGGTTCAATTCCCAGGCGGTGAACGTATATACTGAGGGTTATTACTATTACTGGTGTAACGTTATGAAAAGTGCTTTTGAGTGAACGACGATTATGCAGGAAAGTGAAGTAGAGGTTTGTAACTAAAACCGACAACAAAGACTTTCTTTAATAATAAAATATCTTTGATGGCCACAAACTCTTTCTTTTCACCCATGGGTCGTAAATTTATATTTATTTAAAAATGTATTTGTGGCAATCCTGAATAGTGCATAATACCTTAAAAGCTACCCCGAATAAGACAAAAGTCCTGAACATCTGACAAGGTACTTATAAAACCGGAATGTCGTAAAAAATCTAATTCCCCTCACACTCAATTCCCAATTCAAATGTAGAAAGATACATGTAACTATGTAACATACTCTTTTGGTAAATATTTCAAAGGAGAGATTTTCATTTTTTTGCATGATCATCTTTACTTCACATGAATCGATATAGTTTCAATGATTACAGCGATAAGTAAATTGAAAACGCTTGAACATGGAAACGAATGCGAATTTGAAGAAAAATTGAGAAAGTATGATATAAATTTATGAAGAGTAAAAATTAAAATGTCATGCAAATATGCTATGCCATGCATAATTGTTATCATTATTTGGTATCTTGAGGAACTCTGGTTGTGTACTAAATATAGCATCTGGGAGGAAAAAATGAGACAAGAGTGGATAGAAAGCCGGATATAGAGTTTTTAGTAAGTTAAAGAAAGCCTAGGTCCGCCGTTATGATTAATTTCAGTTTGACAGTTTCTTTTGTTAATGTTTTTGTAATTCAACAAAATTATATCAGTCTGATTAAGGGTAGATACTCGGATCCCCACCCGCACCATCAGTCGTAAGGACAGGATTCCACAGTCAGTCGCCCATCCCTGTAACTGCTCCACCAATTCAATTCAAAAGCCCTTCTGGTAGTATGGATAGCCCTTTCCCCGCTTTTATTTACTCTCAGGGTGAAAAAATGCAAGAATATCTTTTTTGGCCTCGCGCATTATTTTTGGCGCTGTACATATACTCTCTGGCTCTATATAAAGAACTCTTAATGGGATTTGAATGAAGTTCTGGAAATAAATCAACTTGGATCAGTAAAAGCTCGACGACGTCCTGTCAAGTACTTTAGAAAAGGTTGCGGAACCCTCTACCGGTCGGTCAGTCTATTTTTGAAGATCAAATATCGGCTGAGCATATCTAAAAGGAGGGCTTAGGATTTGAGAAGTTAGATGAGGATTAAAAAAAAAAATGGTGCGAAAATTAGGGAAAAGGGTTACATTCGGAAATTGCTACGAGGGGGTAATGCAGTCCAAATATTTACCTTAAAGTTCCAGACTTCTGTAGTTTATTTCAGTCTTAGAATAACTTACACCCTTAAGGCTAAGATACTTTGTGAAAGCAGAAAATCCCAGCAGATGTACGGTCTAAAATTATTAATACAACCTCGGGACCCTCTCAATAAGGCACGGTCAGCTGCGGGGTGTGTTAATTTAGGATGTGACTTTATTTTACATTTGAGTCCAAACTTAAAAAAAAAATTAATGAGTTAATAAAAGTAGTCAAACTTCAAACTTTGAAAATTTCACTGTATATTATTTCCTTTACATATAATTGTACATTTTATTCGTCTAGTTTCGTGATTTTAGAGCAAAAAAGCTGGACAAAAATGACAGGAATTAAAATTTTAAAATTCAACATCTACACTCTGAGACGTATGATCTCCAACTAGTTCATGCCTTACGAGTCTATTCTACCAAAGAAGCATATCGTGTATTTCAAAGTGGTCTTAAGTGGCGTTAACGGATGTACATTTCTAAATCCATCTCACGCGTGCAAAATTGCAGAAAATAGACTTTTTGAGCGAAATAATTTCTTTTCGGGATTCCCCCAGCGCAAAATGTTTTTTTAACGGAATTGTTTCTTCGGTCTTCAACAAATTATGACTGTCTTCACCGTTGAAAATCATTAAGTACCTTGATGATTTCGAAAGTCGATCTAATCAGCCGCAGGAAATACGTGCTCTTTTGCTGTGACTCTCGGGGTTGGGAAATCAATAATGCGGGTCGCACCGACCAGTAATATTGATTTCGAATTGATTCGGATTGTTTTCGATTCTCAAGTGCGCTTTGCGATCTCTGACAGACGGATTAGTCGATGCGTTTGAGGTCTCTGATGCCCAGCAATCCAAAAATTCAAAATCTATCTTTAATCGTGAAAAAGAAAAAGAGCGTTAATGATGGCCAGTAACTGGGTGAGAGAATGCGAACGGGCGAATGGGATCATGCTAAAGCTGAGCCAAATTGCTCTTCACTTGAAAAAGCCGACGAAACCGTTATTTCGACAAGCATAACACGCGGATGAAATACAGAACCGAAATTTATTCATCAACATCATTCGAGGTACCCCTCTGAAAAAATAAATAAATTGCTAACATATATATTGCCAATGAAATCGGAATAGCTCTGGTAAAATGGCACATCATTAGTTATACGCGTTTAAGTGAAGAATCTGCGGAATAAGCCCTTAGAGGTAACCATTTCGGAATAAATTTTTTTTTAAAATGTCAGTCGCATTTGTCTGGTGAGCAAAAATCACAACCGCTATCATTTAGATAGTTCTAGCCCCACGTTGGGCATGTTTTTTATGCAACTCTTTGTGTAAGTGATCAAACAAATACTACTTTGCGGTTCCTAGTTGACTAGTAGTCCAGAGATGATCTACGGATAATAATTAAACATTTTCAATTATAATTAGAGGATCAGTATCATTGCAACGATATATTCATTGAGTTCTTACAGGAATACGGCAATTAAAGTGAGTATTGTAAACTGAATTGTGACATAAAAACGTGAGTGATTTTTTAATCGTCACTCGTAACTGGAGTAGTGACATCAGTGCCATCAAAGGATTTGGGAATAAGTCGATCACCACTGGTTGAGGTGCAAAAACACGTGGAGTGGGTGGGTTGCAAGTAAGAGAATTCAAAACCCTAACCCGTGTGTCGGAACTAAGGAGGATACCGCATGGAATGCTGGGAAAAAAGTGGGGACCCATCGGATTTAACTGGGAAGAATCGATAGTTGACGCTCAGATGCGCTTGTCTCCCTCGCAAACCCTCACACAAATTCCAACCACCCTCACCCCATCTTCCGAGCCAGTAAGCAGACGCGAATGACCTCATGAATTACAATCCCATTTTTAAAAGCAGCGAGAGAGGGGGAGGGGGGGGCGAAGGGTAGCGTCACCATTCCGGGAAGGAGGGAGTAATCTCTTTCAGTCATGTGATTTTTTTTTCATCCCTTTTATGTTTCATGATCCCCCCAAAACCCCGCCCGCCGCACCCTTTTCAACCGTCCACCCTCGGTCGCCAGCCACTCCCTCCGAGCGCCAGCGCTCTTTCCCGAATTCCCCCGCCATGAGGGTGAGTCAGTCCGAGAGTTTTTTAAGGCTGGGTTCCCTGCTTTGGAAAGGTCGTGGGCGTGGGGAGGAGAGGGTGGGGTCGAGACGGTTGGGAAGAGGTCTTCCGGAAGGGAGGAAATAAAATGAGCATGGAGATCAACCTCAAGGCGCCGACCCAACCTTTCATTTTTTTCCACTTTTTACTCCCCCTCCCCCCGTTGTTTTTTTGTCTGCGTTCACGTCTCCTTTCCCCGGCGTTTCCCCCCTTCACCCTCCGACCATGTCGGCCGTGGCATTTCACTCCCACCGCTCCGACAACACGAGTGACACGGGGGGTGCTCTTGCCGGGAAGCGTCCGTCTGCCGGAGGGGGGGATCCGGCCCAACGGCTAGATGTGGAAAATGGAGACGTCGAGGGGAGGGGTGCGGGGGAAGGGGGGGCAGACCCCCACTCCCCTCTCGGGATACAGGCCAGGATGACTGTGTGGCGACGCCATTGAGTTGGGCCGCGAACTTGCGTGTCATCTTGGATTTATGAGGGGATGTACCGCCTCCTCTCCACCTTTCACCTTGCTGCGACCGACTCCTTGACTTACCGTCTTCCGAATCGATGGAAATGCGGCACATCTTCCTCAGCTGGTAAATGATTACATGTGCACACATATGGAGAGATTTTATCTCAATATTGCTAATCTCTCTGATGAAGAGTATCAATGGGGTAGTTATAATGGTTACAATACACATTATAAGGGTGTTAGATATATATATATATATATATATATATATATATATATATATATATATATATATATATATATATATATATATATATACATATATATATATATGTTACATACATATTATATATATACTCCGAATCGGAATGCGAAATAATATAAATATATGTATATATTATATATATATATATATATATATATATATATATATATATATATATATATATATATATATATATATAATGGGCTGACACAACATAACACAAATAGAAAAGAATAGACACATATAAAAGACACATATCCTTTCCCTCACCACTGTCTTCCTTCGTTTCCTATTTATTTTCCATAACCTTCTCAATCGCCTAAACATGGACCACCCTCATCCCATTCCGTCTTGGATCCGAAATTTTCGCCGTCACGCCTATAGCCTCGCCAAATACACAAGCCACACCGAGTTTCTCACCTCCTGCCTGTCCTTAGGAATCGTTCCCAACGGTCTAGTCATTTCCCTACCACTATCTGCTACTCTTCCCGATATCCACCCCATACTTAATGCATTTTCTTACCAAAAATCTTTAGAATACACCCACCTTATCCTTATGCAATACCAATGCATTCGTGAACAACACAAATCAAACCTTTTTTCCCTCTTTAAAATAATCTCTTTAGCTTCTGCTCACCTAATTCCACAACTCAACGCCATAATTTCGTCTGCCCTACGTTCCCTCCAACAAAAACGTCAAACTCTCCTTAAAAAGCTGTCCAACTTGTATATTTCCTACTTCCGAGTTGGTCTCAAAATTCCACACTCTCACCCTTTCCCGCCACCTCCTCCTCAACCACCCCCACTCTTTCAATATAAGCCTGACCTCCGCAGCATTTACAACCTTCCCCCTCCTCCCAAAGGCCCTCCGGTTTTTCCAAAACGCCAGCCACCACCGAACAATCCCAACACCCCCCCTCCCTCCGACAATGCCCATGACATTGTAAACCTTTCAAACACCAGCCTTTCAGACAATGAAATATCCGTTCTTAGCAAAGGCCTATCCTTCTCCCCTACACCAAAAATAAACCACATAAACATACTCACTGATACCCTCAATTTCTGCCGAAACCTTCGATGACGCGCCTTCTGGAAATCACAAAGTAAACCTTTCAGTAACCTAAAAACCAATCCCGCACTTGACAAATTCCGCCCGGCTTCAACTCATGAGCCAAAACCTCTTCCTAGTAACCATCCTGTCGAAATTTTTATACGTCTTCTCATCGAAAAAGTTTCCAATCAATCCTTCAGAAAACATCTCAGACCGAAAAATAACCTCTCCATGAACGAACGTCATGCCCTAAAAACCCTACAGTCCAATCCTAACATCGTTGTTACCTCCGCCGATAAAGGCTCCTCTGTTGTAATTCTAAACACCAATGATTATATTTCCAAAGCCCTCGCTCACCTGAACGATACATCCACCTATACCACTCTAACCAAAAACCCAACACAAACTTTCCAAACCGAAATTCGGTCTTTTCTCCTCCACTCCGGACCAGAAGAAGGCCTCACCTCCCAAGACATATCCCTACTTTCACCCCCAAACCCCAGAACACCCCAGTTTTATCTCCTCTCAAAAATACACAAACCCAACATCCCCTGTCGTCCTATAGTTTCCAGTTACAATTCTCCCACCGAAAGAATCTCCGCATTCCTTGACCACCACCTACAACCACTTGTACTCTCCTTGCCCTCCTTCACGAAAGACACGTACCACTTCCTCGACCGTCTAAATTCCGTCTCTATTCCCTCCACACCCAACCTACTTATGGCCACCATCGACGTTACCTCACTTTACACTTCTATTCCCCATGCAGAAGGTTTATCCTCCCTCCGACATTATCTTTCTCTGCGCCCCCTACCCCAGCGCCCCTCAACGGAATTTCTCCTCAATCTTGCCACTTTCGTCCTAACAAAAAATGCATTCACTTTCCAAAATTGTTTTTACCTACAGACAAAAGGCACAGCGATGGGAACGAGGATGGCACCATCATACGCCAATCTCTTCATGGGCCATCTCGAAGAGACCTTCCTGTCACAGCAACCCCTTCAACCTCTTTTCTGGATCCGCTACATAGACGATATTTTTATTCTCTGGACACATGGCTCTGACTCTCTCAACAACTTCTTATCCGCCTTAAATTCATCTTTCACGGTTAAATTCACCTCTTCCATTTCAGACTCCACCATCACCTTTCTTGACACAGACATCTCACTTCAAAACAACAAATTCACTACTTCAGTACACATCAAAGCCACTAACCATCAGCAATACCTACACCACACAAGCTGTCATCCTGAACACACGAAACGCTCGATTCCTAACTCTCTCTCTATCCGCGGACATCGAATTTGCAACACCACAGCCATTCTCAACAAATACCTTGCCAATCTACACCTTGCACTCCTCAAACGCGGTTACCCATAAAGTTGCTACGAAATAAAATCCACCGTTCCACCCGACCACACACACCACACAATAACAAGCCCACATCTGACGCAGGACTCAACCTTTGCACCACCTATTACCCCGGATCACACAGACTGAAAACCCTCCTTAAAGAACTGTTTCCAATTTTACATGACAATGACGCGACCTTATCCTTACTACCCCAATGCCCATCTATCGCATACAGACGACCCGCCAATCTCAAAAACCTTCTGAGATCCACCAACCCTTAGGCGCCCCCCCGTGACAAATTTCCCAATATTTCCCCAACTTGCAACCGCCCCCGATGTAAAACCTGTCCTCTTATTATGCCTACTCCCCTCTCCCTATGTCCCCTCATAGCCCCCCCACCTCGTTCCCACGCTAATTGCCTCTCAAAAAATATTATTTATCTTTTATCATGCAAACACTGCACTTCCTTCTACATAGGTGAATGCATTACCCCCTTATCCATCCGAATGAATAATCACCGGTACTCCTGTAATTCTGCCTCACTCTCTTCTCTTCCTATCCCTTCACACGCTAATTCCCACAACCTTTCATTCGACCAGTGTTTTTCCCTCAGCATCCTAGAATCCCTACCTGATTCAGCTACCAACATAGAGGTGAGAACTCGTGAATCCGCCTACATACTATCCTTCCGTTCCTTTAAAATTCCCACCCTTAACCGCCATATTTAATTTCCCTCCCAGCATTCCCTCCACACCTCCCCTCCACACCTCCCCTCCACGCCCATAACTCTTTCCCCTCTCCTGATCCATAGCATATTTTCAGTCTCTCTTGAAGAAGGCCCCTGAGAGGGCCGAAAGCTCGAACAGTTTACCGTGTAAGTGTTCTTTTATATGTGTCTATTCTTTTCTATTTGTGTTATGTTGTGTCAGCCCATTATTGTGCCGCTCGTATGAGTTTTTCCGGACAATCGTTATATATATATATATATATATATATATATATATATATATATATATGCATACTCCGAATCGGAGTGCTATATAATAGAAAGGTAACTTTGAGTAGAAGAGCTAAATTTAGGATGGTGACATGATGGAGCATTTTATCCTAAGAAGTGACTGAAAATCTGGAAAAAGCGAAAATGGAGATACGAGATGAAAATAGGTATTTCTAGTGTGACCGCGAAGCAAAATGGGATGGATTAAGCTTCTTGGAAAGTGGAGAATGAGCTGATTTTAGAAAGGGGAAGAGAGGAATTCCGGAATCGAGTTTCGGCATCAGATTAAGAGAAATGACGAAAAAGATTTAAGTCATGTGGGCATATAACAAGGTGGGCATATCAAACTAGAAGTGAAAAATGTTCCTGAAGGCTTTTGTTCTGCCATCTACTAGAGCAGTAGGAGGTTGAAGGATACGAAAATTCAGAAGCTTTACTTAGAGTTATAAAATTATTTAAAAAGCTACTCCACATGGGCGATGGGTACTCATGAGCTGGAAGGAAGAAAGCAGATGGTTTACTTTGGGCTGGCGGAAGGAATCTATGGAGAAGAAATGTGGAGTGTTCAGAGGTTGTACCGAGAAGCATACGACATCAAGGAGGGCATTTCTTGATCGAATTCAAGCGCATCACGAAAACAGACGTTAAGTTTAAGATTCAAGTTAAACTGCCAGAGGTAGTCCCAGAGTAATTCCTCCGGTCGGATTTAAATAGGATCGCAATCAACTTGTAGTTGGTAGACGGAATCTGGCACCAGACTTTTTGTGCTATTATTTCTATCAAGGGTTAAAGTCTATTGAAGCAAATGATGATTGGAAATTAAGACATAGGGCATAATATCAGTTATGTAATTTCGTAGGAGAATAAAGTAACCCTTTCATTAGAAATCTGGCACTTGATGACCATGGATAAGCGAAAAGAACATACGAGTGCTGCCAGGAGAAAGTAATATACTCAATGCAATAAGACTATAGACTTAAAAAACGATGGCACAGAAAACTGATAGCTGGAAAATCGACGAACGGAGAGTAAAGTATGAGCTAATTTTATCTGCAATTAATATTATGCATTAAAAGGAAACGCCAAATAAGAATACAAGATACGCTTCGAAAAAAAACATAAAGCATGGTAATAAGATTAATTGAAATTACAAATTAAAGTACTAGAAATGAATTTCAAGAATCCATATAAGACATTTATCTGGAAACGATTTCCGAAGGATGTCTATGCCAAGATGAAAGAAGGTGACCAACAGCCAGATACGTTGTAGCGAAAATCAAATTCTGCGGAGCACCAAAAAAACTACGATAAAAGGAAATCAAATTTGGCGGAATGGAAAATTAATATAGAAGGTATGCGAATCATACATTAATAATGGTTAATGATCATTGAATTACCATGCTTCGTATCACTAATGACATTGCTTTACAGGATAAAGTTAAGAATTCCTTCAGACCGATTATGTTAGATTCAAGAACTCCAGAGATATAAATGGATAAATTAAAAAAAGGGAAATTGTCTTGGAAGCAGCATAGAATAGGTATTGTCATTTCCGCAGGCGTAAAAAACTAATAGACTCATTCATTACGACTTTCTTGATGAAGATGCTCCTTAGTAATGTGCTCGGAGAAGTTACTGTTACAAAAAAGAAAGAAGTGAGGAAAAAGGCTCTTGTAGTGTTCCAGTTTGGTACTCTTTTGCTCTGAGGCTTTAAATATTGGAAAATAATGAGAAAGCAGAATAATATAATCACTATGATTCTGGTGCGCGGAGCATCAGACAACGAAGATAAAATCTGCTTTTGAAAAGGAGAATCAGGGTTTTTTCCCAGTAGAAGAGACGACCATATGGATAAATAAGATAAGATAATGAGTACGATAAGAAATAACCAGATGGTTGTTGCAAATATTGAGGCAGGACGAATTTATTTTTACTCTATACGAAGGAGTTATAGAATGAATAAGTATCACTATGTAAAGTTCAAGTATAACCAACGGATAGGTAGGTGAAACAAATTGAGTTTGGCATACGAGGTCAGTTAACGAGTTTAAATGAGTGTTTTATCAGAAACCGGGATGAGTTGCGCACTGAGTAATGTGCACATATTACTTAGTGCGGTTCGACATACGAATAATAATGTGGGTAGGGGACTAATTGGGAATGACTGTTGAAAGAAAGGAAAACACCTGTGCCAAGAGTTCCACATTGAACGAAGCATGTCTCACATACTATTCTATGCATAGCAAATGGGTTGTGTGCAGTGTTTGTGTTCCTTGACCCTGAAGTTGGTTATGAGCTCTTTCGCTCTGTTGACTCTCTTCGCTCAAGAGTAAATTCTTGAGCGCATTCGCATCACCGTGGAGTATGTTTGAGCCAGTTGACGTTAAATGCACAATGAAATATGCAGAATTATTGTCACTTTTTGACCTGTAAATCTCCAAGTAATACTCGTAGCGTCCTTATGACCTTGTTTGAGAGGTTTTTGACATCCACATTGTAATATATAATGCACATTTTAAGTGATATGGAATAATATTTACTTAACAGAGCTCTTTTTACGGTAAAGAAGGCATAATTTCAGGCCAACACAAATATATTTTTAACATTAAAATGAAAGATAAGGCTGTGATATAGATATAATTATAAAAACTAAGGTAGTGATAAAGATATAAAAGTCTGAGTATTCAAATTAAACCTCTTTCTTTGCCAAAGATCAAGGAGTTTCACGTATTGTTGGTAAACCCCTATTTTGGAAATCACTTGAATTCCTTGTGACGCAAGATAGAGTATATTTTTATTTAAGTAGTTAAATGTACGTAATTTTGGGAATAACGTTTCTTAAAAAGCAATTACTTTGTTTATTATTACTTAATTATTTAGATTAATTCTTTGAATGGAAATTAAAAAGAAAGTTATACAGGCTAAAAGTAACATTTTTCTCATGTGCTCTAACCTAGATTCGCCACTATAGAGTGGCTAAATTACTTTATTGCCTAAAAAATAACACGTTCCACTATTATGAGATAAAATCCACTCTAGCGGTCATTGTTTCTCGTTTAATCCCCTGTAAACATCAATATTATCCCTTCATTAACGTATTTTCAATGAGCATTCACAATCGGTTGACAAACACTAAAACAGCAGTATAAATGATTTCATTAAGTTTTATGTCACAATAATGAGTCTTTTTTACTAATCATCTGGTAATGAATTTGTAGGTAATGTATATGCTAGTTTATTCCTGAGAATTTCATTGATTAAATAGGTATAATTTACTACAAATTCATTTAACAACTTTTCATTTTACTATGAAAACAATCCATCAAAAGATACGATTTCAAACTAGGAAAAAGAAAGTGAAAACCTCTCAAATTCACTAATTTCAAAGTGAAATACTTAGCTTCTGCTTTACTAATGAGATAAAAAAATGAATTTATTATTAATGAACAGAGTTAGCAATAAGCAAATTCATTGAACGAAGTTAAAAAGGTTTCACTTACTGTCAGCAAAATACAAGAGAATTGGAAAAATAGAATAGCGATGGTCTTCATTTGGTTCCCAAAATAGTTGAGGCATTACTTTTATTTAGGATTCACTATTAAATAAAAACTTAACAATTTCAATCATTTAAATTTCAGAAATTAATAAAAAAATATAATCTTTTACCCATACTTTCGTTTACGTTTCTTCCTAGTGGAGACATTTTTTCGCCTTTTCATTGGTGAAAGAAAAATAATTTGCCAACACATAAACATATCTTCTAATTCTTCAACTGTGTAAGGTAATTCTTTCTTAACTCTTATGGAATACTCATAAATGGGTGTTTAGTATTTACTACTGATTTCATATCAAGTGTGAGAATTACAACACCTGCGATTCAATTGTTCGTTTTTATTTGTCGAGTGTTGATCCTTTTATACAATTTTTATGCTTACTTACCAATGGCAAATATAATCACTGATTTTTAAAACTAAGCAAAACTGTATCATTCAATCTAGCCAGATCTAAACGAGCAAGTACTAGACGTGGTAAGTGAGGAGAGCAGATTGTTGGGAGAAATCAAAAAGAGGTAGGCAAGATGGTGTTCTGATTTTCATCTGGTCAATGGGATGTGATAGAGGGAAGAACGTTAGGCAAACGAAGAAGGGACAGGAATAGGATATGGATGTTGGATGAGTTGAAGGGAGGAAGGAAGTACACAGTGATGAAGAAGGGCTTGTGGCATGTTGGGTTGTGTTTTGTTAGGAGAGACATGAGACTTGTTTGGTAGCCTGTGCCTATCCAAAACCTACCTTTACCGATAGATTACCTTTAAAAAAAATGACCCAACATTTCAAAGTTGAAGCATAGCCCAATTTCTTGTGTTTGTCTAATATTTAATTATGGTGTTTTCAGCTTCATTTATGGGAGGACATAGCGGTTTACATTAGTCAATTAAAATTTCAATCCGCAGGTTATCATCATTGTGACAGAAATATGGATTGATTTAAAAAATCTTGATAGAAAAGATAGTGTTTTTTGGTTGGTTAAATGTTCACATAGTCATATATTATTTATAGCCATGCGAAATATCTATTGACTGCTGTTAAATGAATAGAAAATTGGTTTTTAGTATCTTCTTTAGAGTTTCGATGATTGTACTTTCTAATTCCATGTACATTCATTTTCTTCCAGGTAATCCAAACTACTGCTTTTGCTGGGATTCATTGAATTCCTTCATGCGTTCCTTTTCGATCCGGCAATTGTGAGTAAAAAATCTAGACTTATATCAATGCACCCTTCTTTACTGCCTTCGATAATTAATACAACATGAATATTTATATGAATGCAGATCATATAAGGATGTGCCTAAAAAGCAATAGATACCGTCTTGAGTTAGCTGAGAGAAGACACTTATTCTAGCGATATTGTTTCGTCGTCCTAAAAAAGGGATATAATTACAATGCAACAATTTCAGAGTTTGAAAGTCATCCACCTTCCCCGAGATTCGAACCCAGAATCCTCAATGTCCGGTCGAGCGCTTTAGCCAGTTACGGAAGTGAAATTTTGCGGGCTTTAAAGGAACAAGATGTCGTGACGAAATACCGTACATGCAATGTCATAGGCATTCGTAGTCGTATTCTTTGAAAGGGATATAATTATTTGATCAGGCTGCTTGATTTGAGGAAGAGATTTGATTAAATTCATATGAACTCAAGCATGTAGGTTTCTACCGTTTTCATTTCTCGAGCTTGATGCACTTTTACTCTATACAATTTTTATTCTTAGCCATGAGACTCATATTTATTTTTTCCCAACATTTCGACAACATTGTAACAGTTAAAACGACATGATAATAAAACCATACTATAATAATAACCTTTATGTGAAAACTATTCCGTAAGCAAAAACGTTAAGCAATGTATCGATAAATTTAGTGAAGGAATAAATTTACTTGCTTATGTGTTCTCATCTGGAGTGCATTCATTACTTCCGGCCTCATGCGTCATCGTTCATCCCATTGGTCAGCCGTGGAAGCGAGGTACCCGCTTGGGTGTAACATTAATGCGGCAAAGACTTCTTCCAACCGCAAGCAGAGGCCAACTCGTTTCCCACCCGTGACCACGGCCACACCCAAACTTCCCCACGGCCTTACACACCTTAGCACTCTAAAGACTCGGAAACCGGCCTCTCATCAGGACCTCCGTAAATTGCCTCTTTTGCCGCATCCAAAATCAGTATTTTTTCAGGCATTTCAGGAGAACTTCGGTTTGAAGCTTTCCATTATACGGAGATAATTAATAAGGAAATAAATAAATAACGGATGAAAAAGTGTGACGACTGAGAAATTATTCAACGGAATGGAGCTTGGTGTACAGAGGTTAACTCCATATAAATATTCATTTGTTGTGATTAAATACCTTAAAGTTTGATAGCGGGAGTAGCGAAGTATCGTTTAAAATAACTTTTTGATTCCATGATACACGCTTTTATTTCTTGTGCTGACAATGTTAAATGCAGCGACGATACCGCATACCAAATATATTTTAGTCAAATAAATGAATATTGACATCAAGTAACAACAATGAGTATGGCGTAGAAATATATGTCTGAAATCTAGCTCGATAAATATTTTTATTAAATGAAGAACAAAATGTATTTTTCAATTGTTCTAAGAACATTGGAAAAATAAGCGGTTTCTTCATTTAATGAACAGGCACTTCCAGAAAGTTGAGCCAAAAATCATTGAATCGTTAAATACTATTATAACCTATATTTTTTCGCCATAGTGGCCCCACTCTGTTACTTTGCGAAAGAACTTTTACCTCGGGGCAATGCAACTCCTACTCTGTTGTTTCTTCAGATAATCTCTTCAATCATTGATTATATTTATCTTGAAGGAGAGTCTCACGAATGTGGACTATAATGTAAACGAACAAAATCATAAAAACACACACATGTGAGTTCCATTTGTGTATTTCTTTGTTTTTCTTCGTTCTAGCTTCTTTATATATATATATATATATATATATATATATATATATATATATATATATTAAGTCCATCGAAAAACCTACCTTAACCGGTAGATAACCTTAAAAAAAAATATATATATATATATATAATATATATTATATATATATATAATATATATATTATATATATATATATAATATTGTGACGGCACAATAGAATACAAATAAAATAGTAACATTTAAAAGGACACTCACACGGTAAATTGTTTGAGCTTTCGGCCTTCTAGTCCTTCAAGCAAGAAAGCGAGTTTTCTTTTAAATGTTACTATTTGATTTATGTTTTATTCTATTGTGCCGTCCCAATATTATACTGGTCGTGTGAGTATTCCGTATAATCGATATATCCATATACACACACACACAAACACACAAACACACACACACACACACATATATATATATATATATATATATATATATATATATATATATATATATATATATATATATATATATATATATATATATAGTATATGTATATGTATATATATTAATTAAAAATAGCAATTTTCCACAAAAATAAAATTTAATGCGACCGGTTTCAATGTTACTACATCATCATCAGGTGATGATGATGATGTAGTAACATTGAAACCGGTCGCATTAAATTTTATTTTTGTGGAAAATTGCTATTTTTAATTAATCATGATATTCCACCATATCACGCCTGAAACGTCTCTTTTTATATATATCTATAACCATAAACACTGTAATCAACCCGAAGGTCGGTGTAGTAAGTGTTGGTAGAGATCACCCAGTGCTAAGCCCTATACGGCGTGTGAAAATTCACACATCAAGGTAGGGGGGGCAGTTCCTTTCCATGTACCGGTTATGGTTTCCCCGGAAGATCTGGTACCGAAAAAATGAGCCAGCTTGGGTGGAGCTGAGGGTGCCCAAAGAGGTTTGTCCGGGAATCAAACCTGTGCCTTTTGCTCAATAGTTCAACGCTCTATCCTAGAACAACAGTGAATTTCGTGGCACGCATAGCCATAAAGTAACAAGCAGCATTGACAAAGACACATTGCCATTCATAGATAAAAGGAGGAATTTGACACTAAAACAGAAGAGGGAAAGATGGTACACGGCATGTGCAGGGAAAACAAACATGTGAAATAACTCCATTAGTTAGGAAATCGATAATATAGGACTATGATAAGGGGATTGCAGAAACGAAGGTCCAATGAGGAAGGCTAGAGGCCATTAGGGAAAGCAAATCAGCGTACGGCATAGAAAAAAACAATTAGGCAACCAATATTTCCATTAGGAAGTATAAATGAGAAAGCTATGGTAAAATGAGTGGTATACCTGCTATTATACAAATTTGTTTATTTAATAGAAAAAGGAATCCTATGGAGCAGTAAACTACAGTTTAAAGTGGAATATGTAACAACCTACGATTGCTCTCTTCTTTCACGTTTCATGTGGACTTTGAGCATCCACTGCCAGTACCACTATTTTAATTGGTCTTCTTTTCTGTCATCTGCTTTTCTATTTTTTCCCACCTCAGGAATTATCAAGTGTTCATTCTGGGTCAAACTTTCATTGCATCTCTTCATTAGCCATAATATAGTAAATGAATGCCCCCAAATCTAATCATTTAGAATGTGTTACGCTTGATCATATACCAAGTAACGTAGCTACAGGCTGTTTCTAAATAACCGATAAAAATGAAGGAAAAGTTTTCCATGTTTCCCTATTAACTGATATTCATCTCAGTGGTCGACAACCTCATAACAGTTTCAGGTTTAAATTTGGGGGATTCCTTCGTAATGAGGGTAGAGAAAGAAACTTTGCACTTCCACATAAAGATTTATTACTTCACACTACCAGGGTTTCGATGCTGCGCATCATCATCAGGTGATGGCACCTCATGATGATGCATCGGCATCGAAACCATGGTCGTATGAAGTAAAAATCTTTATGTGGAAGTGCAAAGTTTCTTTCTCTACCCTCGTCGGCAACCTCCTCACCTCGAGGGCTGACTTCTATATTTCCCTATTTCAATCAATAATGTACCAGCAATTTGTCTCTTTTTGAGACCTTTAAACTTCTTAGTCAATAGAGAAAAATTTGAATATTTCAATGAAGGAAACATAGCAGAAAATGGGAGACATATGTGACAGGCAGGCATAAAGATTTTGGAACGGCGACCGTTGTTTTATAGATTCTGTGTATATCTGTGACCTAAAATAGAAAAATTAAGGAATTTCATTTATCAGTTTTGCTGGCCATTCTGCTCACTGTTTTTTAATAATCAATTAAAATGTGAGGGTATTAGCATTACTCAAACTACGGGAAGTATAGAGATACGATATTTATTGATTTTAATGGGTGTCATAGGAAGGGAAACATAGTTTACGAAATTATTAGTCGTTTGAAGACGTGGGCTAATCAAATTTGTAGTTCGATTAGCCCACGCCCAGGTAAATTTAATTGCAATAGGGAAATAAAACTTTCCACATCTGACCATAACCGGTGAATGGCTATTTGATTGAAAGAAATAGGTCCACGAGGATTGTCATAAACTAATTTTAACTATATTAATAATGAGTGGCGAATCCACGAAATAATAGTTAAGGTAAGGAATATATAGAATACATATCTTATAGAAGAGTTTTTATAAAAAAAATTGGTAACAATTTGTCCTAACATGTGCATTAAAATGCTAAAGTCACGCATGAATTGGAAACAAATTGTTTAATACTTTATCGTTTAAGTCTCAATATATTAATTTGTACTTTATTCAAAGGAGCAATTATTCTAAAAAATCTATAAACTTTGCGGTGTTTGTTGAGACTGTGGGTTTTATTGAGGGAAATTGGAAGAGCTTATAAACGTCCAGCAGATCTCTATCTGATATTTATAATAGTAGATTTTGGGAGAATACTTCATAGGAATGTATTCATTTAAAGGCTTTTAGGAAAGAATATGAGCCTGTAGCGTAAAATTAGCATACGACGTTCGTGCCGAAGATGAAGGTGATTCCAAAGAAGAAAAAAGTATGTTCTGTATCAAACTAAGAATTTTCCTATTTCCTGGAAGCTGCTGGTTTAACCGTAAATGCGGACATACGTGAGCAGAGGAGGGGAAGTGAAGATAAATGGAGGGGGAGGGCGAGGAGGAGTGAGAAAGGAGGGTGGAGCAAACTTTTCTCCTCATCTTCCCCTTACGTTCAATTATTCAACATCCTCAAACCAACGCGGCACACATCCAGCAGTGCATATACATTGGGGGCCTTCCCCCCGCCCTCTTTCTCTCTCTCTCTCTTCTCCCCCCTCCCTAGCTCTTTCCACTCCCACGCCTCTACGCTCTAACCCTCCACCTCCCACGCCACCCTGTCATAAATCCACAATCCCCTCCTCCCACCTTCCCCCCTCCGAAACCGCGTAAAACCCTCTCCTAAAACACCTTCCTCCCCTCAGACCCGCCCGGCCTACCTCTCACCTTCCGCCTGAGGGAACTCACCCTATGTCGGGAATTCCAGGCTCGCAGCCACGGGAAACACTTGCCACGGTAGAGAGCTCGTCTCCTCAACCCCACCACCTCCCCGCACTCCCTCTTTTGCGTGCGTCTCCTGCTCCCGGCCCTCTCATTCTTCTCCCCGGCTCCATCTCCACCGCCACGCAACCCTTTTGTCTTTTTGCTTCCGAGAGAGCGAGAGGAAGGGTTGGCGGTGGTCACCTTAAACGGGATTCTAGCTCTCTCTCTCTCTTTCGTCACCGAGCTGACCGTTCAAATGGGGTTTAATTCCCCTCAGCCTCCTCTCATTCCTCCTCTCTCATATCATTCTCTTTGCCTCTCCTCGTAAGAACTTCCACCGACTATTAACGTAATTTCTCGCACATGTCTTTATCAACTATGGAAATGTAATAACCCTAAAGTACTGGCATGCGAATTAAAATATAAATATCACGGTCTTGTGATAGAGTTCCTTCTCTAGTAGAGTAAGCATTTGGAACGAGATTAAGAGAAGGGTAAAACTGAAGTAAATTCATGATGACAGATTCTTGGTGAAATATTCTTTAATGCTAGCATTTTAAATTGATTTCAATAATCAGGTTAGTTAGCAAAAAATATATTAATACGATTACATTATGCACCTAAAGAAACTTCTGAGCTAAGGAAGTTTACTTGAGTAGTTAGCTAAAAGAAGAAAATATTCATCAATTCCATATATATAATTGGAAGTGATGGGATGTTCACTTATACTGTAATTTTGCTTCTATCTATAGGCTTCATGCATCTAGGGATTGTTCCTCATCATTAATAGATATTTTCGTTATATCTCGTTGGCATTCTTCTCGTATTTAGTAAAACATGCTAGGGGGGCCGTCAGCAAGAGTCAGTACTTTTTATATTGTTTGTTACTTTCTCCAGTCCTAGGTAGTACATAGTATAGGTTGGTAGTTGTACATAGTACACAGTAGGTTGTACAGATTACATTGTACTCTGCATTTGTCTACAATTTCTATCAGATTTTCATGAAATCCTGTTTCATCTGTATATCATTTAGAATATTTAAAAATTTCATTGATAAAAAAATAAAATGTGCTTTTGCATGGTAAAAACTTGAGCATATTTATTCAATAAAGCTTTCAAGGTGTACAAATAAATAAATAAGATATTTCGGAAATACTTAATCATAAACCTGTGTACCAGCCAGCCATTTTTAGGCTAATAATTTATCGTTCAAGTTATTTTATTATCATGCAAAAATCTCAATACTAATTAAATTTTGTCTTCCTAATTAATATTTTTCAAATATCTTTTTAATATAGGAAACAATGTAATACGGGGAAATCTGGAACTACTCGAGCAATATTATGAACCTATCCTTTTTCATTAGTAAAATATTGGAATGTGCGGGTATTGTATTAGCAAGTGCAGTTAAAATACCCAATAATATCGGAAACAGTACAGCGATTGGCGGTGTTTACGTAGTACGCATTTCTTCCGCTAGGTGAAATAGCGCAAATCATTTCAAGTTCTAGGAAGACATTGCTGTCGTCTGGGAAGGTTGTGTCCAGTCCTTTGAAAACAATTCATTTTTTAAAAGACGTTTCGCTTGCTCCTCGTTCTTCCTCATGGCGGATTTAAGTTAAAAGCGTGCCACTGGGAAATTTCGCTTCCTACTTGGGAAAAACGCCGCAGAAACTGGTGTTAAAAAGAGCTTACAAGGATTTTGCAATGAGAAGCACTCATTTTTACCAATGATTTACTCGTTTCGAAGAAGGTGAAGAGTCACTTGACGACAAACCTCGATCAGGAGGTTCGTAAGCTTCTAGAACTGAGGGCAATGTGAAAAACACCCAAGCATTCGTACTTGAAGACCGACGACGGACTATTGAAGGGATTAGTAAGTTAACTGGTATCCCCCCGAGACCAGTTGGCTAGGTTAGCATCGGTCAGCATGTATGTATATTAATAGGTAATTTACCAGTTAAGGTAGGTTTTCGATGGACACAATATCAGATATACATTTTTTTCTCCTAACAAAACACCACCTAACATTCTACACTACATCCCTTCTTCATCTTTCTAAGTATACTGGGGTTTTCCCTTCATTCCGTTCAGAATCCCTCTCCTATTATGCCCATTGCTTGCCAAGCAATCATGCAAATACGTCCTAGTCGCATTCTATATTCCTCTCTATTAGTTAGAATTTATTACTGCAGTGGCATCACGCGTGCTTCTCCCCTAGGGGCCATTCCTTGTAATTAAAGCGTACTCCCCCACCTCATCGCCATTTTTTCCTTCGCCTAACGTTGCGTTCTAATCTCCCAATACTATCAATTTTTCCCCACAGAAACACGCAATTATTTCTCTAGCTAATCGTTTATCCTATCGACTTCTTCCTTCCTATGATTGCTCGGTGGCATGTTTACCTGAACAATGACCAAGCTCGTCGGTTCTGCTTTTATCTCTACAGGTAATATTTTATTCGCTGCTTGCTCTATGTTGACTATTCTTCTTCCAACTTTTTGATTAAGATAATGGCAACCCCTATTTAGTTCTCGCCTCCAACGCTGTGTATAATTCTATCACTATCACTCCAGTAATCCCCGGTATATTTCAATTCCACCTCGCATAAACCAATAATGCCTCGTATCTATTCTCCTCGTAACCTCGTATCCTCATTCTAGCTCTCACTTCATATTCTCTAATTTGCCGGCCTTTAATATTGTCCCAACATTAAAAGTTCATGTTTTAACTAATTCGGTCTTCTTCTTCTCTATCCTGCTGCTATCGGTTTTGTTTGGCAAACATTTCGCGAGATGACAACCGTGAAAGCCTTACCTCTCCCGCTGACGAACACTACATAAGGCTGATTGGGCCGAGTCGCGTGGTTACCAGGACTGATTTTCTCTACAATGTCCATCATAACAGTTTTGGGGATAATAATTGAGGTGGTTTTTCGTTGACTTCCTCAATACTGTTTTTACTGCTTCACTAAGGATTAGACGCTGCGTGAATTACCTTTCATCTGACTCCAAACCTTCGACCTATCTGGCATGTGTGACCCTACCAGGAGGAATTATTATTCCTCCCGCCAGCAAAGCTCTAGGGGTCATCAGAACGCACAGGCCCATCCACCCCGTCAAAGTTATAGTCTATGGGAGGAATATATATATATATATATATATATATATATATATATATATATATATATATATATATATATATATATATATATAACACTTTTTGAAAGACTCACGGACGTGAATAATAATGTATAACACTTAGCACTAGTGGACACAGACAAAAACACAGAAACACACAAAAAAAGAGACTCACTATTTTTCGAATTTTCGGTGGTCGTTGCCACCTTTATCAAGGAGGAGAGGGACAGAACTGAAGGGAATACGAGGGCTGGAGCGATGGATGGAAGGGGAAGGTGGGGAGGGAATTCCAAAGGGACGGGTTTGGAGGGGCAGCGTTAGAAGGGTGGGGAAAATGTAGAAGGTGATGGGGGTGGAAGGGGGATGAAAATATAATTAGAACAGGGTAATTAGTGCCTAATATTGATTCCTGGCCAGTTCCAGGACTCCAAAAGCCAGATGAAGGATTGCTCTAGTGTTTTCAGTTTCAGAGGAGGATCAGAGGGTGGGAGGGATGCTATGATTGATACACTATAGCATTTATCAAAGGGAGTGTTGTGTTCGGAGGCGTGTTTGGGGATAGGGAGCATGTCAATGAAGGAAGAGTTTTTGCATGAGGCTCGGTGGTTGTTGATTCTGATATTGAGGGGTGTGGTGGTTTGCCCAATATAATAGGCAGGGCACAGTTGGCACTTCAGAAGGTACACTACATTGCTAGAAGTGCAAGTAGAGGAGGGAATTGGTGGGAGAGAGTTAAAAAGCGGGTGGGAGAGGGATGGGATTTTGGTTTTGAAAATAGGGCATGTTTTACATCTGGGTTTATTGCAAGGCGTTGGAGTGGTTTTAGGACGGGTTGGGGATTTAAGGAGTGGATTTGTTGATTTGAGGAGATCGGATAGGTTGGCGGGGCGTTTGAAAGTAACTGAGGGGCATTTGGGAAAAAGGTTGGCGGTGGCATTATGATTTTTTAGGATAGGGTAGAGGTCTTTCAGGATTGATCGTATAGATTCTAAGCCCGGGAAGTATGTAGTGCAAATTGAGAGAGGGTGGGGTTCTGCGGTGGAGGAAGGTTTGGGAGTGTACGCATGTTTTCGGATTCTTTTGTTCAGGAGGGATATATATATATATATATATATATATATATATATATATATATATATATATATATATATATATATGTATATATATATATGTATA
Source organism: Hetaerina americana (assembly GCF_022747635.1). Taxonomy (NCBI): domain Eukaryota; kingdom Metazoa; phylum Arthropoda; class Insecta; order Odonata; family Calopterygidae; genus Hetaerina; species Hetaerina americana. Next base: position 890,868 of record NW_027286093.1, read on the forward strand.
TATATATATATTGTATGTAATATAAATGCATATATTATAAGAATCACCCGTTTGCGCTTCTAAAGGTATCTCCACTCCCGAGACCTCTACCTCTCAACGGTGGAGTAATCTGTTTTGCTACTTCCAAATTATTATTTCTACCTAAAGTCTGTGCCTCTATATGCAATCTGGCTTGGCTTATCACTCTTTCGTGCACCTCCTCTCTCTCCGCCTTTGAAAAATCTTCATCTCGTGCCGTTATTCTTCCTCTCATTTCGTTCTGATACCTCCCTTCCTATCATCTTCTAGTGTTGTTTTTCACTCGACACCACCCTTTTCGCATCGTAATTTAAATTTCCATTTGCATATTATCTTTTCACATCTTGTTTTCATTCCGTGTGAGATTGTTTTCTTCCGTTTGGACTGTGTTTGGGCGAGCGTACCGTAATTTTTATCAGATATTCTTGGCGTATCCATCTCTAATGCAACTTTTTCAGCTTCTCTTTTTTTGACTAACTCGACTGTTGAGAATTCATTTTTTCTCTTCATTGCAAAATAAGAAAGTTTATTTTCCGCACCCATTGAAGCTCTGTACTTTAGACTTTGACTTTTAAGGCTTTTGAGGAGCGAAAGGTATTTTTTTATCAAATGATCTTAAGAAATTTTCGTCATCCTTAGTCAGCACTTCTTTCTCATTTGATTAGGAGTTTTTTTTTGCTAGTTCATTTTCTGATTATGCTTCAGGCCAATTTTATGTTATTCATTCCTAGTTATTGCCAAAATATTTGGTAACTTTTAACACAAAATGAATCTATTTTAAAGATATCTATCATGAAATACAGTCGTGCAAATTTTATTGACCAAATATTTATTTTAACGGTAAAAAAGTCATCTTCTTAGGCAATACGAATCTCACAAGTAGCTCCAATTACATTATTTTTAAACAACGATAGACACAGTGGTGTCAAAAGCTAGTGAGTACCCATCAAAAAGATGCACCTATATTTTAATGAATCACTTTGAAATATTTTCAATTTTTTTAGACTTTTACTTTGGAATTCACAAGTAACCCCCACCCTCAAGTCGATTGATAGCACATTACTCTTCTCCAAACTTTTCTTGCTTAATTCTTATTGAAAAGTACCCCATTTAAAAAATATTTTCGCCGTACCCTAATTTGAGTTTCAGGTCGTGTTTCGTCTATTGGCATTATTAGCCTTATATTTTTATCATTATCTTGAGGCAAATAAGTGAATTGTTTCCACCGCTATGAAAATTTTTTTTGCGAAATCGTACTTATGCTTCATTCGTACCGATAGTAATTCTGAAACGGACACTATGCAGACTATTCCAAAAGGTTATGCGTTCCTTTTTTTATTCCACATTTTATCTTGCCTCCATTTTTTAATCCCCACTTTAACTGCTTTCCTCAAGTTTTTTCTTCTCCTATTTTATCGGCCTATTCCTACACTATCGCTTGCTATACCCAGAGGCCCCATTTATTCCCCGGCGAGCGCTCTGTCGCCCTGCGTTGAAGCCATCTGTCCCTTCGCGAGAAGGACAGGTCACACAGTGCCAGTTGGAGCAGCAGCCAAAAGAGTCCCACGTTCTATTTTTATTTCTGTCGTTATTTCAAACATATGGTGCCTCTCTTCCCTAGTCTTCACCATTTCTTTTCTGCCTCCACCGTCTGATTTTCACAGTTCCTTGACTCTTTAAACCCTTTCCGTTTTAAACGATACAGTAAGGAAAAGTGTTCATCGATCAGCTGATTTTCTTTTTTCTGCCACATTTTGATGGAATGTGACTCCGCTATCCTATAAATTTTTAATGTTCAATAGTTGTCTTCATACGTTGTCTTTAACGTTCTTATTTAGATTTGTTTTAAATTTCTGTCAAATAAGAAGATTTTTTGACGAAGCATCACTTTGAAAGTCCCTAAACCACATACCAAGTATCACAATAACTATTTTTTAACTCTGAATCATTTCTACTTCCGTTGATTCCATATAAAATGTCACATTATCTCTCCTTCTACCACGGTTTCCCAGGGTTCTCTCCTCTGTTACCACTCTCAGCCTCTTCTGCATCATTTGACCTGCTTACTCCGAATTTCTCCCAACATTTCTTCCTCTATCGTTCCTAAAGCTTCGTTGGCTCCATATTCTGTTCATTTTATTTTCCCGTTCTTCTTCACTTTCCACGTCAAAAACCTCTAATCTACGCCTCTTCATACAAAGCTAACATCATATGAACGCTTTCAATAGAAATTCTCTTTGTACCTTTCCTTAATATACATGCCACCAACTTTGGTCTCGTTTTTAATGCTTCTTTGGCTCCTGCAGTTCGACTCTTTTTGCCACTGCGCCTGCTTTTCTCTAAAACACTTAGTAGGTAGAACGTTTCTCTGCTATAGTGACTGTCCTCCACTTATATTTTTTCTTAGCCTCTCTATTTCTTGAGAATCTAATTAACTTCGTATACTTAAGATTACCAGTCTTCCCATGTCTAACACCCTGATTCTACAATGATTCTACGATTTTGATCCAATGGCTGACTGAGTAACTAATGCTTGATCATCCGTAAAACCTAATTTCAAGACTTCCCCACCAACTTGCTTTGTAGTCCTTCGCATTCCCTTGCCATTTTCACTGCGTATTTATTAAAAATAACGCGTGCTAATAATTATTCCTGTCTTACTTCCCTGACCAGGACTGCCCATCTCTCGACTCTCCATTCAATATCCGCGCCTGTCCCATCTTAAACATGTAAATGTTTCCGAGAAATCTTAGCTATTCATTCAATTTTTAACTTTTGGAAAATGCTCGGAAACTGGGCCTAGTTTACTCTGAAAATACCTTCCCAAAATCCCCGAGGCATATAAACATATATTTATTATACCCTAATGTACCCTCGCACACTTTCTATTTTCTCTTTTTGGGATGAGTATCAATACTAGCCTAATACAGACTGACTGATCTTCCGTATTCTACAAATGAGTTCATGAAAACCCTTCCTTTTTCATTTTCCTTTATTATTGAATGATTCTTCTGGGATGTTATCTATTACCAAAGCTTCAATCAATTTTTAATTCCTTAAAGCGTTTTCTGTCTTGGAATCTATTCATAATCCTAAGCTGTTCTTTTCTAAATCATATTCCCTTTCTAACCTATGTCCAAACTCTCCCCGATTATATTTATCATACAGTTGCTCTACATACTATATATGTTCTTTCAACCTTATAAAAAGAGTCTCTTCAACTTAGATTAAAACATATTGACACGTCCGTGCACGATATATTCCTTATCCTAAGCCGAGCTTCACACACTAACTCTTTTCCTACCACCGCATTAGAACACCTAATTACTATCGTTTGACTTCTTCCACTTGCATTTGAAATTATTTTGTCCATTATTCGTACACAATATATCTTTCTTCCAACCTATGACTGCTCGTTGACATAGACACTTGATTAACCTATCGACTGACTGGGTCCAACCTCATTTTTACATACAATATCCCACGTTCACTACCGTTATCCCAAACTTTATATCAGTTACTATGGCTACCCCAAGTTGTCTTTTGGCCCCTCAACTCCTCATATTACTCTGTAACTATTTTTTCGGCTCCAGTGGCGGCGAGGTAACGTCCTCGCTGGCCAACTCAGAGGCTGTGGATTCGATTTCCAACGTGGTGGGTCTTCCTCCACCTAGGACTTCGGTAATTTTGGTTGCCTTCAATGCAATGTACAGGGCTTAGGTGAAAGAAGGGACTATTAATTCTCAATCTCGCCCGGTTAATCTTTCCTGCTACCATTCGTTCTGAATACTGTACTGTAAACGAAAAAAAAAACATTAACACAAACGTGTGGATGTTACTCAAGTGAAACTCACTCACATACGTGTGAGTAAGTTTCACTTGTGTGTTTCTTTGTTTTTGTCCCTTCTCGCTTCTTCTTAAAAAAAAAAATATATATATATATATATATATATATATATATATATATATATTTACGTGTACGTGTTATTGTAACGTGTACATGTACGTGTTATTAATAATTTTTTTAACTGTTAGTATTTATGTTGTCTTGGAACCTTATAACCTTATAATTATGACCACATGTTTTTCTTCCAATGGCTCCAGAATCAGGAAATTTATCTTTTTCCATTAAAATGTTCCTCAAAATTTCAGCGTGACAATTTTGGCCATGATTAACACTACATGTGATGCACGGCAATATATCGCTTGATTTGATTATTTGATTTAATTCGTTTTCATGGCCCATAATTGCTTCTGCCTTGGCAATTAACAGTGATTCATTTCTCTCGCAGCATGGGTTTATAGCAGTATAGGGAACGCTGCCACGTCCCTCCAAGAAAAAAGGGGCACTCTCGTAAAAACTCTCCATCTCTCACGGCTCCGCTTCCTTCGTGTTCTTCCTTGACTGATTTAAACCAGCCGCTGATTCGTGGATGACTTCTCGCACTAATGTCAGTCATTCTTGGCGGACCATCCGGATTTCTTCTTGCTGTTCCCTTTTTCGACCGTAAAAGCGCGCCCCAACCCATTTCCGGTACACGTTGCCTTTCTCTAAATCATTACTGAGCATTTGTTGCAATATGATGATCTCTTTTCATTTCAATACGCTCCTGTGGAAAATTTTTACACTCACGGGTAAGAAAGTATTTCGATTTTTAGATCAATCGCTATATAACTGATGCTTTACAACTCAAAAAGGAGCAAAAGTCTCGTATCCAATTGTTTTTATTTACTGACTTAAATGTCGTGCTTTGATCAAAAAGTCTAAATAGTAATCGTGTGTTTTAAAAATAAATAGTAAGTATTTTAGTTTACCATTCTACTCACAACACTCTAAAATCCATAAATTTGCTTCGAAATGATTAACCAATAATTATTTCCCCTGGATTCACAGGCTCAAAGATATTTATATTGAAAATAATTTAATATCTTATATTCAAGTGAATATGGTATCGAATATCATAAATGCCAAATAAATAATGTGGCTAATCACTTATATGTCATTTGCTAAAAGGTATTTTACATTCGTTGCCAAACGGACGAGAATTGGTTTATATGTTTGGGACTTATAAACACATTTTGCAATGAAAAACTATTTTCAGGATATTGTTCTTTTGTTTCGTTATATCTATAACACATGGGAAATTTTTTGTTTTCCAAAGTCTATATACAATTCATACATACAAATACATTTATACATACAATTCGAGACCAAGTTAGTTTTCTTAGAAATTAAAACATTGGTTGCTGGAAAGGTGCAGTATAGCAAAAATTAGTTTTGCACATTTTTCTTCAAAACTGCACAATTTCTTTCCTGCACTAACTTCAACAACCTTGAAAATCTACGAGCATAATATTTCAAAAAATATTCCCTCATACCTTAGTATCATATATTATATCTTTTACAATTCTTATCTGCAGTCCACTAACACGTAGCCTACTAACTCGTCGAAGAGTACTCCTTTCAATCATCAAGTTGCCTTACTTATGTATAATGATAGTCTTTAGTTTTACCAAACTTTAACAATCTGTAGCTAAATTCTCTAGTTTTTAAATTTTAATTTTTGGTTCTTTTGATGCTCAACTCGAATTGTATACAACTGCCCTTCTATTATTTATTGTTTCAATATTAGTTTTGCCTATTCTCTCTACCATCGACACAATTTATCTCTCAAATGAAATACATTATTACAAATGATAGCGAGTATCTTTACTTTGAAGTCCAACTGATCGTTTCATATGTTTATGCTAGACTAATGGAGTGGACCAGCTCTAGTCGATCATCGTTTCTACGTTAATCGAATATGATTCCCGTGCTACTCATTCAACTATGAAAATGAGGAAAATAAGAGTGAGATGATGAAAAAATTCTTTTTGTTTCATGATGAGGAAAAAATGCCCGAAGATTACCACGGCATAAAGGCCGTTCAGTTGATTACAAGGAAGCAGCAATAACGCTACCAAAATCAGAACTCATTTTCATCGTTAAAATAAAAGAAACTTTTTTATAGAAGCTTGTCTCTGCTTCGGAACGTATTCGGGTTTGGAATGAAATTATGGAAAAAATTACCATTTTGTTATATATGTCGTCACTGTTCGATTACTATCGACTTTTTTTTAATGGTAGTATTTCTAGCGTCATCCCCTGCATTCTTAATTTACTGCTTTTAATAGCATTTGGGCCAATTACATCATCATCACTCTTTTTCAAATGATTCGATCAATTGGAATGACCTTTTTCTAGATTCCATTTTAATCAATTTCTTAAGTATTAATGCTGAATTGGTTTTTGGCCTTATTATTATGAATATAATGTACTATTATATATATATATATATATATATATGCTATATATGTGAAAATGTGTTTATATGTATATATATATATATATATATATATATATATATATATATATATATATATGTGAAAATGTGTTTATGTGTATATATATATATATATATATATATATATATATATGCTTTTATTAACATATATTATTCTATATGTGTGTGTATATATATGTATGTATATATATATACATATATATATATATATATATATATATATATATATATATATATATATATATATATATATATATATATATATATAATAGACCGAAATCCTCCGATTATTTTCCTTCTATCTTGCCTATCAGTTGTAGTCTGTTCCTAAACTATGAATTCTAGTTTTTATCCAAAAGGTTTAATGGCTTGTAAGCAAATAGACGTTAATAACGGTCTAATGGGGTTACCATAGCAAAGGAGCCTGTCGCTTCTTGCGCTTGAAATTTTAAAAATAAAGATGTTAGAAGAGAAGAAAAAACATTCTCGGTGCGCTATTCATCCCATGCGACACTTTTGCGGTAGGGACAGTGAGTGGGAGGAAAAATATTTGGAGTCCAATTACACGAGCGTAAAAACTTTGATTGATGCGCTTCCCGGACACAAATATATCCGGTGCCCCTTTCTCGGGGAGCGAAGGCCCAAGGAATTCGTTGGGCGGTGGATGTGTTAACGGAATTAATCACTTTGGAATGAGTGAGGAATGGTCGAAACGGTGTTGTCTCGAGCGGTTGTTGTTTTGTGGAAGTTGTTGCTCGGCGGAGAGTGGCTCTCCCTCCGCCCGCCCTCTCGCCCCCCCCCATTCACATCTCCCTCTCGAACGGCCGGCAGCAGCCCTATTGGACAAGGGTGGCTGGGGAAGAGACGGGAGGGAGGAATGAAAAGCCTTCGCCGTACAATTAGGGGCCGAATTAAGGGGGAATGATTTAAATTGACCATTTATGAAAGTCTAAGGGGTAAGGAGAGATGAAAAGTGGCCACCTTCTAGCACGGAGATTGTTAATTAGTTGAACTAAATGAAAAATTACACCTTACTCTGTCATGAGAGTCATTAAATTTTAAAAGTTATGACGGTCCGGTATTTGCCGCCAAATTTAGAGACCTGCTGAATTTTCTCACTTTTTCTAGATGGCTTGAAGATATGAAGTCCTAGTCAGTGAATACTTCTGTTCGTTTCTTCATTTCGTACTGCCTGCTACTTATTCGGTAGAACACCTAATAGGGGCGCCCAAGGTCTCCAGAGAAGAAATGAATTTAATATTGCAGTTGTTGAGTTGGGCGAGGCAACCGACAGCTGAGGACGTTTGAGCCATTAGGGATGAAGGAGAAAGGAGGAAGGTTGGAGAGAAACCCGGCGTCGGCATTTGTCTTACTCTTAAGGAAAGGCACCAAGTGATCCGCACTTTAACGTCCCATCCTACGGACGACGTCCTCACTCAAAGTGCTCTCCACGAGGCTCTTCAAATAGGGACTAAAAAATACCTGCCGTTGATAGGATTCGAACACCGGCCATCTGAATAGGAAGCTAACACAATAGCTAAAGCACTACTCTAATTCAGGAGTGCTAAATTATTTATTCTTAATAAGTATACCATGCTCAAGAACGAGCGCGGCAGCGATTGTTAAAACCATGATGAAGCTTCTATTTTTTTAAATATCTATATCCAAATGCTATTATTAAATACCAATATTTAAAAAATCTGGTCTATTTGTTTGTTATTCAATTTTTAATATGTAGAGGATTTTGTTTTTCCTTGTCTAATTTCCCAGCGAAATTGCTCTTGTGATGTCGCTTAACTAGGTGCATGTCAACGTTTTTTCCCGTAATCATCTCTTTGGCTGAATTAATGGCACAGCAAATGTGCTAGCAGCTAGAATGCGGCAAAAAGGTGCCGGGGGCATATCCATCACAGCAATAAGCTTTATAGACCAGTGATGACTTTATCCCACCTTTTAATAGCGAAGGAGCAAAGATTGGCGCGGAATTGAATGCTTTTAAAATGGGAAAAGGCGTTGGAAATGCTGCTGTCGTTTCCGCAAGCACTCTGTTAAACAATAGTAACTGACACATAACTTCTCCCGATTGCCTATCTGGAAAGTCAATGAAAAACCTGATATCAAAACATCATTAATTAAATATAAAATTCAATATTTGAACTGTTTTTGATAGCCAAGAAAGATAAATGAGAAGTTTTTTTTGCGTGAGAAAGATTTTACTACACCAGTTTAAATTGCTAAATTTATAGATACATTTTCAGCTCCTTTTTTCAACACTCGATGGTAATTTTACTTTATAAGACTGGCGAAAAACCATATGAAACATGCTAATCAATTGATTTGTTATATTAAATTTCATGCTAAAATCAAACTTAAGGAGGGAATATCCCTATCTCAGAAGGCCAATCCCAAAACGATGAAACCAAATAAACTAAGGAAAAATGGAAAGACGCTCTCTTACGATGATCTTTGTGGGAGGCAACTCAGAGATATCCAAGTGAGAAATTGTTCAAGTAGTGCTGATGTGCAATGAATCACAACAGAGCGGGAAGAAAGTGGCTTGGTGATTAATGGGGGACACGCGGTAAGGAAGAGGGGGTGAGAATGGGAGGAGGGTTGACTCCTCGCCAAACGGCGAAAAGAATCTGGGAAGGGGGGGGGGAGAAGTTGGGAGAGATACATACCGGGAGCTCAAAAGACGGAGAAAGAGGGAAAACAAGGGCCTCCTTCATTCTCGCCCCTCAAACCCTAAGGGTGCGACCCCTTCCGCACAAGTGAACAATTATCCCGTGAGAGTTGGTGCCCCCTTCAATACCCTGCCACGAGGTGGCGTCGCAGGAGTCCTCTAATGGGCAAGCGCCATCCACCCCTTCCCGCCCCCTCCATCCGACACACTCTTAACTCCATTCCTTTCGCCCTCGCTGCCTCCTCTTCGGCTGGGCCTTTATCTCCTTCATCCTCCTCCTCTCCCTTCCCAACGTCTCCAACTCTCCCTCTCTTCCCTGTGTTTTGGAGTGCTTGCGGCGACGAAGAGAAATGAGCGCTCATCCGCTGCCCTCCCTCTCTCCGCCACGGCGACGTCCCGCTCCTCTAAGGCCCCCGGTCATTATGGAGGCAAAGGGAGGCACTGCCGGCGGAGAGAGGGTAGGCGCGGGCAGGGAGGGCGCACGGCGAGGCTTTACCAAACACTCCAAGCGTTACGGAAGAGGCTAGGAGAGCCTACGAGAGAGGGAGAGAGAGAGAGAGAGAAAGATTGGGGAAGGGATGTGGAGTGAAGAGGATATTTGAGGACTTCGCTGTGCGTGGGAGGGGGAGAGATGAAAATGGGAGGGTGAGGAGAGGGATGTTCGAGGACAACGTTCAATTTGAAGGCGCATTAATATGAATCATCAATCAGAATGCTGCTGCGATGGTGTGGGAAGTGGTGATGTCCCAGACGTAGCTCTGAGGCACCCCTCGACGCATTTGCCACCTTCCCCGATCTCTCATCCCCCCGTTTATGGGTCGCTCCGGGGACACTGCTTCCCAGGGATTTTTAACACCTCCCGCGCGACTGTTTAAACTTCTATATCGACGGTGACGTTTTAATGGCTCTGAATTAACTGCTCCGGGTACCCCGAAAGGGTAAACTTGGAGCAACTTGCTCCTGGAGGTTGCTGAAAGATGTGTGGGGATATGGGACCCGAGGAGTTACAATCTTGGCTGCATATCTGGATGATAATAGCTGAGTCGTGCCGCGTTAATACGCGACGGTAAACAGGGATAAGACCGGTACTTAAAGGACAAATTAGGGAAGCTAATTAGCCTTGAATAAGTGAAACGATTGGGTTCGCCGTAATAATTGCTTGCTCCCCACAATTTTGCCCTTTTGCAATGGCATTATTAAAGCCTGTAGTGTACCAGATGTTTATATGCTGTCTGGAAGGATAACACAATATCTTCAATATCTAGGCTTTGGACTTAGCAATGGTTTGTTTTGATATATTTCTAATTTACATGTATTAGAAAGGAAAGAGAGGAATGGAAATGATTGCTTTTTCACATCTTGCACGTCTAATAAGTCAACATTCACGTTCATTCTTCGTTTTTCTGGTTAATAAATTCAATATTTTTTCAAACAAGCACAGCAGTAATGGATTAAATCTTTTATTTTGTTATTTTGAAATAATTTGGCAAAATCAATAGAGTCCATAATTCACAAAGTGAAAATTTTAGTTCAATAATAACTCTGAACTCTTGATTTTCCCGCAGGTGTTATAATTTCTGACTTTAAGATGCTTCATATGATCACAAAAACTTGAGTTATCGTTCCAATTCAGATTTATTTCCACGAGGTTTTGTCCATTAAATCGAAAATTACAAAGTGTTCAGAAAAAAGTGAAAGATAATAAAATATGTTCCCATACATTTTTGTAGCAGTATAATTTAAAGTAACGGACTCCGTAATGGGTTATGGCGTATATGAAGGCAGAAGAAATATTATATAGCAACTGAATTCCAAGGAGCTTATCCCAATTTTTTAAATGCACTGACTTTTTAAAAATGCATTGTCATTACTCAGGAATTGTGAGAATGTGTCTTATGAAAGATCCACTACAGGGCAGGTGGATCCCAGGTGTAGCATTCCCGTAAAGGGTTGGTTTTAAGCAGAAGGGACTTCGTGCACCACGAATCTACGACTTGCTTAAACTCTACTTGATGCAATGAAGGAAAAAATTCATAAATATACGAACGCCCTCAAAAGGACATCCCTTCACAGTTGTTGTTGCCATCATCAGCGCCTCTACTACAAACTCATGAGAAATCACAGCTCTTTATCTGAAAACGACAAGAGGTGATGCCACAAATAATGCAAAAGTGGATTCCACGAGCGTTGAACGAATAGCGGTGTCGTTGTAAAGAACGCGCGTCGGACTAACACTCATTGAGAAGGAGTTAGCATTAGACTAAGGATGGGTTAAGCAATTATAAAAAAAGGATCTCTACGGATTGAGTCAAATTTCTAATGGTCAGGACTTAACATAATTAAATGAGAGTTTATAAATATTTTATCCGATATAAAAGCTTACGGCGTCAGTTTTTTTGGCGCTTGGGGCCAAATTCATCAAAGGAATCTGTATAAAAGGAGAGGAGAGGAAAAGTACAATGAGGGAAGATATTAGGAGAGTGTAGTTAGGATGGAGGGCGAGTCGGGGGAGTGGTTTTTTCCGCCCAAGGAGGCTAAGGGGATGCAGATTAGTGAAATAAAGAGGAGCGGAAGGAGGATCCAGATGAAGATGGTCCAACGGCTGCGGATTGGGTGGGGTAAGAGTATCAGGGAAGGGGCAAAGGAAGTGGGAATGGAATAAGGAGAGCAGGGAGAGAATTTCCAGGGGACTTTAGTGAGACATCAGGACAAGGTTTCCTAGACTTCTTCAGTCCCTTAAGAGACCGTCCCTAGGCCATTGTCGGCACCGTTTCTTCTCCTAACTCCCACACTCTATATAAATTTCTTCGCCGCTCCACCCCCTTTCTCCCCCTCCCCAACCACACTCTCTTCTCAAGGCTGACTCCTAAAACGTTATTCCCTTTGATCGCTTTCCGTTTCCATGGCCAACCTTTTACTCCCTCCAAACTTGTATGCTTTCCTTGCGAACACACTCCCACTTTCATTTCCCCGCCCATTTTCGTCTCGGCCTCTGTAGTCTCTCTTTTTACTTTGTCAACCCACCCCTCTCTTCAATGGACTCTGTAGTCAATACCATTTGCTGGTTAAGCAAGATTGCGTGTTCCAATGTTCACCACCATTTTTTTCCTAATAGGCCTAAGCAATGAAAAGTTTACTTAGGACCCGCCAATCAATTCCTCACCGAACAAAAATTATAAATATTATTGGATGAACTCTTTGGTGGACTTACGTTAGCTGAACCGTTGCATTTCGATTAATATTTATATTTTGTTATCATCCTATGGCAATGATTTACAAGTATCATTTCACCGATTTATATTGTGTTAATCATAAAAATTACGTCTTTTTAATATAGCCCATTCAATTTATTTTTAATACAAATGATTATATTATGTTTTACTAGATTTAAGTTACATACCTTATTATTTAGTTAAAGACTATGTTATCCTATATTCCCCTCTTTTATATCCAATCATAAAGTGTTCTCAGATTAGGTGGTATTTTTCCATTGTTCTTCTAAATTTGTCCAAGAACCTTAAAATAATATTATCCTTTACCTCATTACTTTCGTTGCCGATTTCACTACTTGTACAAACGTATTACTTTTGACATTTTAGAAAAATCATGTAGGTTAAAGAAATTGATATTTTATATTGCTGAAGAGTAATTTAGTCGCACTCTCAAAACCGTTTTCACACTCGCTCCCTTCTCAATGTTATACTATCCCATGTTGCCTAAAAAATTGGCTCTCTAATAAAAATACGTTTAGATAAGGCATTTTTTAAATTTAATTTTAAATTTGCCTTGTCATATTTTTTTCTGTTGCCTAAAGCTAATTACAGCTTCAATTTTTAACGCAATTACCATTTATTATGAATGAAAAGTTAAATAAATTTTCTAAGCCTAGTCACAGCTTTGCTGCTAATCAGTCCTCTCTTCATATCCCCGGCATCTCACATGGAAATTTCCCATTCGTGTGTCATGCATTCTCTGAGTGTATTTTTTACTTCCCTTTTCTCCTTCCCTGATTAATCTTCCCTCTTCTCCGTATCGTAGTTCCCTTTCATTATGTTCCCTTGCGAGCTCCCCCCCTCTCCCTCTTTTCTCCCGCGGTACATGCCTCTCTCCCGCAGTCACCACCCTCCGCCTCTCAACCCCCGCCAACCTCCTCCCCTTCACTTTGGCTCTTCGCTCTTCATCGCGCATAAGATCTCCGCATTCTCGCCCACACCCACAATTGCCTCTTCTTTTAATCTCTTGCGTCTGTATTTTTAGCCCAGTTCATTTCTCTTTCCCCGTGTCGGTCCTTTTCCGCCAGGTTTTTCCCCATCGTCCGTGCAAAATACCCTCCCGACTCCTCGACGACTGTGGCAGTCGGATCGCGAATTTGAGCCCAGTTTGATTTTTATGCTAAAATAAATGATCACATACAAATATCTAAATGAATAAATTCATTTCAAAGAAAATTGTCGTCGTAAATCGTATTCGGCAATTCCCAAAGTTGGCTTTTTTTCTGTCTATCGTCGTGTTTTTTTCCGAAAGCGATTTGCAAATCGTTCGCAATGAGATGGAATAATGAAAATTTCAGGATCAGTATTAAATAAGGATTCTCGCTTAAAACGGGGTAACTCCTAGGAGGGAGGTCGGAGGCTGGAAGCCAGATGGTTCGCTATGAGGTTCCATCGTGGAGTAAGGGGAAAAGAAGTTTGCTTGTGGATTCCAAAATTTTGACGATGTGGCAATAAGATTTCCATCAATCCAATGTCATTATAACAGTGGTGGCCAAAATGGGAGACGCCATACAGACAATGGGGTAATTTTTGCCATTAAGGGGATAGGTGGGTAACCTGGTGGGAGTAGAATGTGGAAGGAAATGGGGAAGGGAGGATGGAGAGAAACCCGGTGTCGGAATTAGGCTACACTTGACGGAAGGCGCTCAGGACTCACGCAGTACAACGTCCCATCGGACGGACGGTGTACTCTGCTTAAAGTGATTTCCAAGTAGCAATCCAAGTAAGAGGGATCGACACGACACTAAAAATCCGAAATCATCGGGATTCAAACCCCGGTCCTCATGGTGGTAAGCAAGTAGATTAGCTCCTGCACCATCCTGGTCCCTAGAATTTCCACGGCTGACGTAACTGATATGCGTTTACACGGCTTTCCTTTATAAATTTGGAGGGAACCTGGGTCGACGCCAGAAGAATTTATGTTTGTAGGAAACAAGCACTCGAGACGGAAAATTCGATTGAATGAATTTAAGAGAACACAAAATCCTAATGGAATGGATTCTGCAGAAAACATTTTCATGAAGTAATATTTTCTGTAGTTTTGAGAACATTGTGTTTGCAAGCAATTCTTTTAAAAGTAATATTTCTGATGAAAGGGTCCTCTTATAATAAAACCATCGTACATTTACTACATGCGCATTTCAATCGTTATTATTCAATAATTATAATTAATAAATATATTTGATACTGCTTCATTCTTACCCATTAATTAGTAAGTGTAGTCAAACAAATGGCCATCCTTCGCCACACTAGTGTTTTAAGCGTCAAATTGTTGGTGAATTAACTTAAGAAATCTAGACTCTTAACTATTTTTGGGGAAAAGTGAGTAATATCGTATTAATCATTTACCTGGGCTAGTTTTGTCGTAAATGGATTAAACGGGAAATGTTCAATGGAGAGTGTTGTTGTAACACTGAAGTCAAACAAATGGAAGTTCTACAACATTAAGCTAACAGTTTAACACAAAATTAAATGTTCGCACATTATATAATGCGAATATCAAATTTTATAATATAACAGTCGTCAGTTCTCGGGCGTAAATTCCAAAGGCATGTCGATGTGATAATCGTGATTGGGAGGAAATGGAGCTCGGGTGGCTCTTGATGCTCACACCACCTATCTTAAATTCAAAGAAATATGTAGACTATTATTACTTAGAATCGACGCCCATTGGGGAGAACCGAAAAGGCAATATCTATACTGATAACGCGTCCAAACAACGTAAGTGAAGATTATCACGCATTGTTATCACAAATTTTGTATAAAAAGTAACAATTTTTGCCTGACGTGCATTGCGTGAAGTGCTGAATTCCAGATCGTCGGCTAAGAGTGCGCATGATCGCAGATATCGTATTGGTATTGATAAGATGACAGTGCACACATCATTATCACTGAAAATTTGGCGATACGAAAGATCTGCGATAAACCTATCCCCAAGGTAATTTCACGGATGACCAAGAGGAGAGTCGAGTGTCTGCTTGCAACGGCATTCGACGGCATCGCGACGATTCCCCAAACCCCTTACAGTCCCGACTTGGTTTCAGCAGACTATTCACTATTTCCAAAAGTGATATACTCCCTCCCTCAAAGGATGCCACCACCACAGGACACTAAGTGCCTTCAAAGGAGCCTGAGCGCGTACTCTTACGGACATTGCGGAATCCACCAACCAGGGAGCCTTCGAGCCGGGGAAAAGTCGTTCTTAAAGGTTTTTCGACGGTCAAGGAATGTAATTTTAAGAAATTTGGGGCATTGTAGCAATATCTGAAATAAATCTATTTTTTCCGAAACTACTCCCGATACATTTTATCCAACTAATGTACTAAGGTTGGATTTTTGTGAGTAAGAGATTGAAATTTGAGAAGCAGAAATAAGTTTTAGAAATCATACATACATACTTGATCTCGCAGCAGAATTCAGTCGCGTAATCCTCTGTAAGTGCACATTCCAATCATTCTATTGCATTGACTCCCATGTACTACGCACCTTCGGTTGTTCCCTCACTCCTCCCCTCCATTACTCGCCTTAAATCGTATCCGCCTCCCCCATGCCCATTTCACCCCCCCTCCCTCGTACGCACCCCTACTCATCATCCTGCGTTTCTTTACACCACCTAACCGACTAGGCGGCTCCATGACAGCACAGCGCTCCAGCTTGTGGTGAGCCCCCACACCGCATGCTACAACTTCCCGCCAGCGGTCATCCCCCCTCCCCCGCGCCCCATTTACCATTCCCCCTCCCACGCGAAAAAGAGCAACCTCTCCTTTAATCGCCACGCCCTCCGGACCCTCCTTCTTCCTTCCCCCCTCCCTCGCTGCTGCGGAAAGCCCACCATAGTCCTGCCCCATCTCCCAATCCTGCTGTTTCCCTTCGTCCCCTGCAGCAAAAAACGAACCCCGTCTCTCCCCTTCCTCCACGGCCGCACGCGTTCTTCCTTCCGCCTCAACTATCCATAGGGTTTCTTTCACCCTCCCCCTCATCTCCTCTCCTACCCGGGTGCCCTAACACGTTCACCATCGGCACGCGGTCTTTTTTACCCCACCGGGGGTCTCTACTCTTGGATCTTTCTCTCCACCCCCCCCCACCTTCCACGCTCACCCCACGCCTAACCAGACACACGCAGTCATACTCCTAGGGCACGAGTTATTTGCTCTCAGCACATTTATATTTCATTTCCTTTTTCTTCGAAAAAGAATCATCCATAGTGATATGTGTTGGGTACGTAGCAGAATTCACTTGCTTTCCATTCAAATTATTTGCGGCCAATTGGTACGCAGTATTTTTATAATCGTCATTTTCATGGCGTGCAGTGCCGCCATAAAAAGCGCCACATTTGATGACACGGCGTTTAAAAGGGAAGCGTTTATGCACAAATTTCTCTTTACGCAATGCATCGAACGAGATAATCTTTTTCCCATTGCTTGAATCATACATTTGTCAGGCACTGCGTCTAGATTGCTTCAGATATTTTATAAGGTTTGTATAAAAAGTATTGGTGACGATTTTTTCCTGACGTGTGCATGAAGTATTGAATTCCAGACCGTCGGTTAAGTGTGCGCATTTTCGAAGATCGTATCGGCATTCATAAGATGACAGCACGCACAATTATCGCTGAAAATTTGGCGATGCGAAAGATCTGCGAAAAAATTCGTCCAAAAGGTGTTTCAACGGACGACCAAGAGCAGAGTCGAGTGTCTGCTTTTGCAAAGATCTTCTGCAACGGCATCGCGACGATTTCCCAGGCCCCTTACAGTCCCGACTTAGAACCAGCAGACTATTTTCTCTTCCCAAAAGTGAAATCTTCCCTCACGGAAAACCAACATGGGACCCAAGTGCCGTCGAAGAAGATTCCACGCGTACTCTAAAGGACTTCCTGGAGTCCGCCTAGCAGGGAACCTTCGAATTTCGGAAAAGCTGCAAGCAATAATGTTGCTGTACTCAAGAGATTTACTTAGAAGAATATTGAGGGAAAGTAGGAATTTCTGAAATAAATCTATTTTTTTGAAATTTTCCCGATACTATTTATACAAGCAATGTATAAATATTTGGTCCTCGTCTTTTCTTATTCGTTTGAATGGCATTATTTTCCAAGAGAACTCGAATGCTAAATGAAATAACGATATCCTCAATAAGAATTCACCCCATAAAAACAGACGATATATCGGCACGTGGCCTCTCTCAAGTTACGTGCTTCCGCCTTTTCTGAGTCCTTTGTTTTTTTGCCGCTCCTGGGCAACATCCCCTCACGAAATCAGTAAAATCACTCTTCCTAAAATCGTCAAATTATGCCGCCACTCCACCCATCACGTCTGGCAGTGCATGTGCTGGTGCGGGCGGGTTGGGAGTGCGGGCTGTCGGCTCCGCTCCTTGACTCCACTTCACCCTCAACCCCGCCACCCCCGCACACCCACTTCCCAACTCATGACCTGCTGTCTCTCCCCCACCACTGTCTCCTCTTCCGTTGAACCCTTTCTCTCTCCCTCTGCCCTTCCCTGCTGCCCTGCTCCGCAAACGAAACTGTGAGACGAGCAGGGTAGCCATATACATGTGTGACAGTTGAAGTTGGTAGGTATTTTGCGGCCTCATGGCTGAGGTAGTGACCAGTTGCTCACGAAGTTGGAATGATGCGAAAATCTGCAGGAAATGGATTCGTTTGAATATGTTCATCACATCGTAATTAATATAGTTAATTGATTTAATTATAATATACTAACTTGGAATGATGAATTCGACTAATGTGAAAAGGAACCTTTACGGCTTCAGTATATGGTAGCAATAAGGTATATTTGCATGGTTTGTATAAAAGGTATCGGGAAAAGTTTCAGAAAAATAGATTCAATTTAGATATCGCTACAACAAAACAACATTCATCCAAGTACATCCCTTGAGCGTCGAAACATTTTTCCCAGCGGCTTCTCTACAGAGAGGAGGAATCCTGGAAGATCCTTAAGGGTACACGTGCAAGCTTTTTTGACGGCATTTAGGTTCCCATGGTGGCGTCCTTTGATAGAGGATTTCTCTTTTGGAAATAGCCTGCTGGTTCGAAGTCGGGACTGTAAGGGGGTTGCGTGTATTAAATCCAAAGGTGTAAGAGCATCGCTAAATACAGGTATTTCTCTGAAATAAGGAAGAATTGGAAAATGTGGAAATTGTTTGTAAATCACCGGACGATGAAGCTATACAAATATCGAGTGGTTAGCTTTCCAATCTAAAAGCACGTTGACCGTGAAGAAACACCTTCTTTCTTCTGAGTATCCGAGATATGGTCTAATAAAAATTCCAGGCAGGGTAAATAAGAGCTTCTGAAACCTTGTCTTGAAATTAATTTTGAAGATTAAATGGAGAAAATAGGTGAGAAATGATAAATTATTCAACAAATTATGAGAGAGAAAAAAATTGGAGCTCAGTAAAGTACTTTAGCACAAAATGCAACATACCTTAACGAAGACTCGGATGGTTTGGGGGCACCTATTTTTACAGTAAATTAGTCATAAATGCAATAGAAGGGGATGTTCTACAATGAGAGCCAAGGAATGAATTCATAGGTAAAATAATATAAACTTAAGCCATATTGGGTGTAGTAGACTAGAACTGGTTAGAGAGGAATATGACTTATCATACTGGCAATCTTTTGATTTATTATTATGTATTAAATAGTAATAAATAAATGAAATAATTGACAAAGCGATTCTCATGCTAAACTAGTTTCTTCCAGCCGTTATCTAAGCAATGACTTTATTTCTTTGGCAACATGTAAAGTAGATATTAATTTACTTTATTATGGACGAATATAATATGCGCGATTATGGATTCTTATCGGGCAAGGACCTCCGGATTACCAATACCTTTGCAATATCTGCCTCTTGAATCGACGGCTTTTTTCACGGTTGGCCTTTCGAATGAATTTTTCTCTTCCTCTCCTGCACATGACATGCGACTTCGATGAAAGACGGTTCGCAGGACTTTAAATCGTGCCATCTCTCTGAAGTATTGTTAACGAATCATTTGAACGCCACGGTCTGAATATTATGAAGGGTTCTTCTCCGGATTACTGTTTGTTATTCATTCTCGGCATCTACAGGGACTTGCGGTTTATAATCCACGGTACTACACATAATACTGGCCAGTCGTGCCCTAATCTCTCTTTAGTGTTTGCAGTGCAGTCACCGCTGCTATCTCCCACATGTCTTTCACACGCCTCACCCGCTCTCTTTCGCGGGAATCTCACTTTGAACCGCATCATAGTCCCTGCATACATTCCCTAGGCACCTCACCCTTTAAACCCTTTGTAAGTGAGCGTGAGAGCCGCTGTTTACAGTTGTAGGGATAAAAATCGCTGGTAAGTCCCAGTGGTGGACTAACTACGGGTGACAAACGTGATAAGGATCCTTCATAATTTTCTGCCAGTGACCTCGAGATGAGATTCGAGGGCGCCCGGCTCCTCCCTTCCATTCCGCCCCCCCCCCAAAGCCCCGCCCCAGCGGGTAGCAGAGGCGGGGCGGCGGTACCTCCCACCCCCACTATCGCCGTTGTGGAATGCGGCAGACGAATGCGAGTAACAACAATGGCCTCGGCCGTGGACCCGTGCACTCGCTCGACTCCGTTATCTGGTGCGAATGCACCGCACCCCGGGCGAGAGGGCCCGAGGGTCGACGAGGACCCCATAGGACTATCATCGAGAGGTGAATTATTTCGAGCTCACCTTCTTACCTCGGAGGAAATTCAATCGCGAAATTCACTGTCCTCGTATCCCAACCACCCACTAAAAATCGCTGTTTTATTTTTTTGGAACAATATTCACAGCAAGTTGGAGGCTTATTTTGAAATATTCCAAAGATAACTATTCCAGGAAGAATAATATGCTACAGTAATAAAAAAAATTATTTTTTTAATGTAAAAAGAAAGAAAGAGCAAAAGTACGAATTAATCCCTGTTAAAAATTAGGCTGCAAAGCCTTATCCGCATAATTCTTAACTTTAAAGTTTACAACCACGGGACGGATCTATTAAACTTTGTTCATTTTTATAAACAATAATAGTTAGTAATAATTCCATACCGTTAGCCATTTCTAGATTTTATGTACCGAGAGCGCTAATATAAAGAGTAGCTAACGGAAATTTAGTTTGAAAAATATAAAAAATCCGCATTCTTCAGTTAGGTCACTGAAACGCTTGATAATATGGAAGTAATTCATTAGAATGTCTTTTATCGAATCACCTGTAGAGTTGCCATGAGACTAATCACTCTTGCAATAGTAATCAATCCTTTGGTGGAGAAAAATTGTAGACTTTGATATTGAATTGCGAACTTTAAAAATATTATATATGAAATCCCGTGAAGAGGGAAGCTTCCAAAATGCACTCCCGAGTAAGAAGGTCAAAGAGAAAAGAATGGGGGAGAAGTAACTCAACTGCCGTCGAAACATTCGGGGCTAGTTCCGCATTTAGGCGCGAAAGAGATAATTTTTCTTTAATCTATTCAAGGATAACCTAACTAAGTTTACGAGGTAAACTGGCGCAGGAGAGCATAAAATATCCCTCCCATCCCCGTTCCTTATTAACACCGCGTCATTCGCGGTCCTCCTAAATGAATTGCGTGGTAATTGTGCAAAGGAAACAGATTTGGAAAATTTGGTGTCAGTCGGCGGAGAAAGGAGAGCCCTTGTGCGAAATGGGCGTGGAGGGAGAATGTCCCTCGAAAGCGGAGGAGGAGCGGGGAATCAGTGTGTCGGTCGACTACGCAAAAAAAAGGCAACCACCAGGAAGGGGAGGGGGAAGGGGACTTGGAGGGAAGGAGGGTAGGGGGAAATGACGCGGGCAGAATGCACAAAGCACATTCGTGAGTAGCCCTGATGAGCGTTGACGGGAGAAACGGTATGAAAAACGCCAAATAAGCTTTTTCGAAAAAGGCAGATGACTGGTGGACGCGCGAGGGATGTGAAGGGATGTGGAGGAAGCGGGCGAGTGTGTTCGAAGGGAAGCAAAGGGAGATGGGGGAAGGGAAGAGAATGCGGGATCCCATATAAACGGAATGGGCCCCTCTCGGTATGCGGGAATGAATGGGTGGGAAGGAAGACGGATGGAGGCTTCAAAGTGGGTTGGGGGAGACTTTGGGGGGGGGGGGGGACGGTGGCGGAGGTTCGGAATGCCGGGAAGAGGAAGGCAAAGGGAAGAGGATGCTGCTAATGGAGTGACTGCAGTCGCTAGTGCGGACGGCGACGACAGTCCATTGTCTCTGACCGGCGGATTAAGAATGAGACCCTCCCTCCCTCCCAACCGCGACCCCCTCGCGGCGGCGGGGATGGAGGAGGCGTGGGCGGGGAAAGTGCAAGAATGCAGGGGCATGTGGGGGCGTATTCACCCGCCCGGGTACCCTTCCCTTCAACCAACCATCCCCCAGCGGAGCGGGGGAACGGGGGGCTACGGGCAGGCGGTAGATGTTTGGGGGCATTGTTTCAAAGAGTGGGAGTTGGGATGGAAGGGGTTGTCTTTGGAGTTTCTGGGGATATTGTGGAGAGAAAAGGAGGGCTTTAGGAGGAGCAGAAGGGATGCGAATGAGGGAGGGAGAGAGGGAAAAAATGGAAGAATGAAATGCGGTCGAAGGCGGGTGGACGATAGAATGGAGGAGGGAGCGGAAGGAGTCGCGGCGGGTGAAGGCTCCCTCTCCTCTCGTCTCTCCTTCTTTTGTTAGGCGAGCATCAAGAAGATGCTCTTTGCCGTAAAGTTGCAATTAAGAAGATGAATCGTCTCGGTATTAAAGAGGCATTTTTCATGCTAATGAACGTTTTTGGGTTGAAGTACAAGGTTTGTATAAAAGGTATCAGTAACAATTTTTTCCTGACGTGTGCGTGAAGTGCTGAATTCCATACCGTCGGTTATTTGTACGTATGATCGCAGATCGTATTGGCATTGGTAAGATAAAAGTGCACCAACAATTATTAATGAATATTTGGCGATGCGAAAGATCCCCAACAGTCCTCACTTGCCCCAGCAGACAGACTATTTCCTATTCCCAAAAGTGAAATCCTCCGTCAAAGGACACCACCATGCGACCCTGAGTGCCGTAGAAGAAGCTTGCACGCCTACCCTTAAGGACGTTCCGGAATCCACTTACCAGGGAACCTTTGAGTCGTGGAATAGCTGCTGGTTAAATTGTATCAACGCTCAAGGGATGTACTTTGAAGAGGTTTGAAGCATTTTAGCAATATTTGAAAGAAATCTATTTTTCACAAAGGGTAATTGGTTTTAGTTTAGTGAGTGGATTAGGCCATTATGCTCTGCAACGGCAAACTATTAAATTTGTACATAAACTTCACGACCGCATCTGATCAGACTCGGTACGAGCAAAATGTACGTTGGAGTGAAGTTTAATGGGCATCACGCTTTCGGATGCGGTGAAGCAATCATGAGGAAAAATAATAGGTGGTGTTTTCACGGCGTTGTATCTGCATGAATTTTTCTCGGGTCTTCAAGCGAGTCAGGTTGTCTCAAGCAGGGTTCCAAGCGCAAACGAGGGCAAAGAATACGTTTGCATAAGATGTTCAGAAAGCCGACCTGGAACTCATTTTATCTGAGGACAATGCTGGAGTTTAGTGCCGAAATATCTGCAAGAATCCAACTGGTCCAGAGAAGACCCAAGAAGACTTCGTGAAGGATTAAAAAGGTTATGAAACCGTCAAATTGAAGCAAATAAGAATCATCATAAATCTCATATTAAGGAAATATTTATTTTACTGATGATGATAATTTGACTGATTATAAAATTATATCGATGATGCTGATTTGACATATTGCCTTGTTGACCTCTGGTACTGATTCAGGGATGATTTTGGTGGCAGGACAAATACTTAGGATTCGTTCCTTTTTCGTGACTTTAATTTTGTAAGGCAATAATTACTCACCCTTAGATGCTCATCAAATTTCCTGGAGAGATGACATTTTTATCATCGTAGGCGTCTAATATGCTGTATTGAAAAATACTTTTGGAGGAGAGGAGCTCAGATTAAAATGTAACCACTGGTGAAGTAAATTCCTGTACTTGATGTCTTATTTTTAGTCTAATGAATCAAATTCACTTATCAACAAAGATTTCATATACGTACTCGCAAGGTTATACGCGTACATGACGCTCATTTCCATGAGGTCCAACGAAAGTGGAAACAAATGTTCAGTTCTCTCTTTGTGGTTGGGGAAAAAGAATCCCGGGGTGGTATTAAAAGGGCCGCGGGGTCACATGTGTTACTTCAAGGGTTCCCAGAGCGGGAGTCAGCTCGGGGGCTCCGAATCCACAAAGGGATTTCTAAAGTTTCGTGCAGCTTTTCGCCCCTCCCATCCCCCCCCGTCTTGGCGCTCTCTTCCCATCTCCCCGTGGCGTCCCCTCGTGCTCCGACACCTTGCGTCCTAAAGTACTGTTTTTAGCTGAGGTCCTCCATCTAGCTGCGAGGGCGACGTTGGGATGTTGTTAGTCGTGTGTGGCCCGTGGTGTCCTGCCGACTCCGTTCCCCCCCCCCGGGAGGGAAGGTTAGGAGGCGGTAGGATGTGCGTGGGTTAGGGGAGCGAGAGAGGAAGCGGGAGTCGGAATGTAGCCGAGGCAAGGACAGGGAAGTCGAGACCGGCGAGGGAGGAGAATGAATGGGAAATTAGGAGTCGCAAACTTCTGCGCCAGGCTCCGGGGGCGCATGGTATTCATTGCTCCAAGTTACGACGATTTTTCATGCACTACGGTGCTACGACGCAGGGGGCAACTATTCATTAAGTGCACGTGCGAGCTGCAAATCACGCGACCATGATGGACAATTCACTCCGCTGTCTTTATTATCTTTTGCTCCGACATAAGGTAGTTATATTAGAATGCTTACTAATAGGTCGCAATATCTGAATAACTATATATCGTCGAACGCCTCAAGAGTTCAGGAATAGATCTTCTCCCGCCAAGTCTTGTGTCCGCAGAATTCCTTATTTCGGTGTGGGGAGATTTGGCAAAAGAAGCACACTGCGTATGCAGAATGCGCTGGTCGATGGCCGGGAAGGTCGTTCATGGCGGCTTGCATGAATGATGATTTTTTTTAATAAAATAGTTTGATGCGAGAAATGTGAAGATCTTTTGTTTCAAATATTGGCTAGATTATTAGAATAATAGGGAAATCGCTTTTTTTGAAGGTGAGATACCCGATGCTAGCGTCATCCATGCATGAGTTAGATGCCTGAATGATGAGTTCAAACGACTTCTGTCCATCTACAACGGTGACCATGGAAAGCTGTGGCAATCAAAGCTCTTATTGTTTACAGTCATGTTAAAACGGCTGGGTATAATTTCTTAGCCGCTGACTGAAAAAATTTATGCGAGGCAACGTCCTGAAACAGACTTCGATCATTAATCATTTCTTTATAAATAAATAACAGTGGCTGAAGATAACATTTTCGTTTCTCCACCATGGTTTAACGGGTGGCTCTGAGTGATGCTGAGTGAATGATTCCATTCTACGGCGAGATTTTAAAGTGAAAATTATAGTCCGCAGCCAACGGTCTGCTTAACTGCAAACAGCTGATTTTCGTGCTCTCGCCAGGCTTCAATCCACCCGTGTCCCTCGGAGCGTACTCGCCTTGTCCACCCCACTCCACTCGCCTGGCGATCGGAAGATGGGCCCTGAAATACGTAATGCCCTCGTGTGATGTGATCACGGTGCCGAGAGTGAGAGGAGAAGGGTCAAAGGGTGGGTCAGAGCAAGCTAGAAAGAAGTTGAGGATTGGAGGAAAAGCGGATGAAGAGCATTGATAAACGGGTCGTCCCCTTGAGAAAGAGAGGAGTGGAGCCTTCGCAGACAGATTAATTAATCCCAGTAATTAGCGTGGGAAGCGTTGCCGAGAGCGAGAGAGAGGGAAGGGGGAGAGAGTGAGGGCGACGGGGCGTGAGCGGGGAGCAATTTGGCGGCGGGAGCTGGGAGGACGCGCAAAGGGAATGCCCCCGTCCCGCGGCGGGCGGGCACAAGCCCCTCTCATACTCCTCGTGGGAGAGGGGTCTTCTGTCGTCTCTTCTTCCATTTATCAGTGGAGCCGTGCGCTTCCATGGTGACCGGTCAAAATGACGACAGACCAGAGCAATAATCAGGTTGGCCGTTACCTCTCCAACCCGCGCTCTCTCACTTCGAATACTCTCTCCTGTTTAGAAATCCATGATATAACCTTAACTGAAACGTGTTTGAAATATTCGTCCTTAAAAATAAAAATTGTTATGTCTCTCTATTAATTCTGCAAGAAATGAGGTGGTATTTTTATGAACGTCCACATTTCGTTTGGAGCTAATTTGGCAGAATTAAAGAGCTCATCCTTGACTCTAACTTGTGACGATATTAAAATTTTAACAAAATTTTTTTCAGACGGGTCCTTTTATTTTAAATTATAAATAATTCTCGTACTTTATTAATTTAAAAGCTTGTACTTGAGCCTTTATTTTAATTGAAGCAGCCATTTTCTCATTTCGTATAAAATATGTATTCTCAGGAGAAAAAATGAAATATTTTGCATGGAAAATTATAGGTAATGAGAATTAAAGTGACATTTACGAATGCACATGTATATCAAGGCATACAACTTCGTTCCAGCTTGTTTGGTGTAGATCATCCGCTATTTTAAAAATGCGCACTTTTGAAAATTTTTTATGCAATCAAAGGTATTGAACGTTTCACTCGCTAATCTAGATAAATGTTACTTTTAAAATGACAGTATTCTTGAGTTCTCAATAATTTAAATATGCTGGCTATCGTACTTGAAATATTTCTCAATATTCCATCATATAATTCCTGTGGCAGGTCAATACTACGAAATATTTGGTATGCGACAATGGTTTCTCCAGTGGTATGGAACACCTTTGAATAGCTACATTTAGATCACTGTCCTCAGTAATATCTCAGCTAAGAAGTTCCTATAGTCTGGTGACTAGCAACGAATATCCGTGATAGGTTTCAGGGGCTTGATTATCCTAATTTATACAGGATGGTCTGAAAGCATAGTTTTTTCATTATGAGACATGCGATCCAATTAATATTACCGGTAAACTCCAATCGCATTTGCTGATTCCGGAATCAGGTCTGGGCGCCCTGTGGAAAGCATTTTGAGTGGAATATTCAGTACGCGGGCTACCGTAAAAGAACCAAGTTCTATTCACAGCGATGACTCGTTTCTCTGGAACTGCTTACTCCTTTCCCAGTTTTCGTATGGCGGAATGGCGTGCAAAATAGAGTACGCTCATTCTTCAGAGAGGCAGCGTTTCAAAGAGCATCAGTCCCGGCCATCCGCCTCGACAACAAACATGGCTAATCTTAAAGCGAGAATGTTTTGCCCGGGCAGCCTACCCCAGAGTTTTCTTGGAATGGAGTGTGGTGATTTACTTGTCACTTGTAATAGCTTCTTCCTTCTTCGTCTTAGATTCCTACGCCAGCACACTGCCGACACAAATCTACCTGTCCCATACCACGATCTCAACCGCCCGGCTCCCACTCCACTCCGGGAATGTAACTAACTCTCTCTCTCTTTCTCTCTCTCTTGCCCCCTCCTACCTCTCTCATAATCACACCTTTCAACCCAGCTTCCACGCCCGCCAACACGCGCGAATTATCTTCATCTTCATATTCACAAAGGCTTGAGGGCGAAGGCGAACTAGAGCAGGCAAAAACACGCACATTTCATGTCGGTATCGTTTGTGTTGTTCGCTTCCTGTGCATATAAAATTTCACTCAATTTAAAAGGGCCTACCAGAGCTGAGAAGGCGCCGTGGATTCTTTTTCTCTGACCAAAAGACCAAACGGTTTTTTTTTCACTTTACAGCTCGGCCTTTTACCACCATTTTCTCATCTATACCGTTATTTCGTATAACTGATACTTTAAAAAAAATATCTCCAAGCAAATGCTATATTCTCATTCCTTTCGTCAGTGAGTAATATCGGTCTTTCTTATTTTAAAACATAAAAAAATAGATAAAGAGCAGATAGAGAAAAAATGACTAAATTTTTACCTCATTGTTTCAATTTCTGCCCTTTTTTAAAACGCAAAGATACACTGTTATAAAATATATTGAAATATAGGACAGGGGACCATCCGTTTTTCTGTACTGTGATTGGAATTAAGACTCCAAAGAAAATAACTCTGATAAAATAATCACGGCATGTATTCATCAGAATGCGATAAAGTCCTCTGGTGACACCTTAATTTAACAAGCCAGGGGAGGTTTATCGCAGTGCATGGAATCGCAATCTCCAGTAAACGGCGGAAAAATTTGCAGATGTTAACTTTTACTCGGGCAAATTTTAATTTTTAAGGGAATAAAAGGGATCTCTTTTCCTGCTTTGCTATTTTGTGATGCATTGTCCCTGCAATATGAATGTGGACTTATACAGCCTCGGCAGTTCAGCTCGGAGGGGAGGAATTCCTACGTAGGACTTCCTCACACAATCTTTAAGATGCGGAAAATTTTCGAGGAAAAACGTTGTCAGAAAAAAAACCTTCCATGAAAGAAAATTTACGAGAAAGCAAAATAGGATTTGCATAACTGAAACACAGGTAGGAGCGGACACAGAAGCGAGAACAAGGAAATATTATGATTCCAAGGGGGGGCTCAATGACACGCGAATGCGTTATGATTTATAATAGGCCTTTCTTGAGCTGGAAAAGACCGTTTATGCTTCATGTGCGAGGGCAGGGGGTAGAGAGAGGCGTTGCCGTGGTGGGGTAGGGTGGACGAGGCGAGAGAGAGGGGGAAGGGGGGAGAAGGGCGGAAGAGGAATTGGAAGGGATTTGGCGGAGGAGGAATTTCGCTCCGGGGGCAAACGTACGGGGAGAAATAAATGCAAGGGAATAAGGTGGGAATACGAAAAGAGAAGAGCGCACGGGAGTGAAAGGGGAGACAAGTGGAGCGTTTGAATATTTATTGGAGTACAGTCCAAGTGAGCCATTCACAATTACGTTCCCGGTTACGTGCTAGCGAGCTGCTCTCCTTCCCTCTCTCTTAGTCGCAAGGTAATGCCTCGACAACCTAACAGAGGAGATTCACTGAGACAGAAGCTTGGTCATCATTGATAGCAGTCTATTAATATCGTATTGCTATGTGATTATATTTGAACGCTCGATTTGTTTGAATTGACTGCTTTCGATAGCAAATTTAATAGTAAAGAGCTACATCCAAAGAGTTGAGGAGTGTCAAATTTATATAGCTGCGGTATGTAAGGTAGGAATGATGTTTCAATGAACGAATCATTACTATCAAGGATAAATTGAGTAGTTTCAGGCGTAATGTGCTGGAATTAAAAGATAATAAAGAAAAGATTTCAATTTCAAGTAGAAGAAGAGTAACAATTTCCCACTAGAATCTAGTGGAAACGTGTTAATTCATGCTGTTTTTTTATTATTATCAAGAATGACATCACTCGGATTTCATTGTTTTCTCCGCTTCTCCTAAAGATCTGATGCTGTAGCGTTTGAGAAAATTGATCGCTTTTATTCCTGTATGATTCATTATTAAACGAACTTAAAAATTAATAACAAAGCAGATACATACTCGTATATTGGTTATTGATTTTTCTCACAATTTTTAATTTACTATCATATTTCCATCTAGACAGCACTCAAATATTCAGAAAAAGTTTAATTTTTCGGATTACATTTATATTAATATGACATTATACTTATGCTAGCAACTAAATTAAGTTTAGTTTTTTTACAGGTGTTTTGATGCGTATTTTTAGGTAGAGGAATACATGCAACTAAAAACTACGGAGATTATAATAGCAGTTTGCAAATAATTAACATTTTGCTGTTTCCAGTAACGTTAAATTTACACTAAAATGAATGAGGAATTTTAATAAAACATTGTGTTAATTTACGCGTGTAAATAGCTCTTTTATGCAAGCTCTAAATGTCCATATGCATGACATGCTAACTGCTTAAATTTTGGTGAAACATGGACAACGCTAATACGACATTCCACATAGGGACAGCATTGAAATACAATCGTAAGACTACCAAGTCTAGTCCATGTTTTCCCATAGATACACATAGATTTTTACTTAAAAGAAATCAGACATCAACATTTCATAATATATATTATCGCCTCAAGAAAATATAAAGCATATTTCATGATATTTTGAGAAATAGGGAGGCTAAGAGAGGTATATATGGTCAAGTAGAGACAAATGAAAATTGTAATATGCATCCAAGCACGACTATAAAACTGAATAGTCAACACAAGCGTAGATTGAAAACTTCTGAGATATGGGTGTGGAGGAAAATGAAGAACATGAAATACACACAAAGTAAAACAAACGAGGCCCAGGGCATGCTGGGAGAGGCAAGAAGGCCGTTAAGTTAAATTTTAAGAAGGCGGTAAAATTGGATTAAGCTTATCTTACGTGGCAATGGGATACCGAACTATGTAAAAGAGAAGAAAATTTTGGGTGGATAATGGAGAGGTATGGAAAGAATAGTCGTGTTGAACAGGGTGAAGGGGGACAGGCAGAGAGTACAAGGTTTTTATAAAAATTATCGGTAACAATTTTTTACTGATATGTGCTTGAAGTGCTGAATGCAGACAGTCGCTTAAGTGTCGGCTTGATCCCAGACCGTATTATTGGCATTGATAATATGGCAGTGCATACTCCGTTATCACAGAAAATTTAGCGAAGCTAAAGATTTGCGCCAAACTCATCCCGAAGGTCTTGACGGACGATCAAGAGCAGAGTTGAGGGTCTGATTGCGAAGGCCTTCTGCAACGGCATCGCGGCGATTCCCAAACCCATTCACAGTCCCGATTTGGCACCAGAAAATTATTTCCTAACCGCTAAAGCGAAAGTATACCATCATGGCACCATAATTGACCTAAAAGAAACTTGCGCGCGTCCCCTTAAGGACCTTCCGGAATCCGTCTACCAGGGAGTCTTTGAGTGGTGGAAAAGCCGCTGAGAAAAGTGTGTCGATGCTTTGAAGAAGATGTATTTTGAAGAAGTTTGAAACATAATAGCAGTTGCTGAAAAAAGTCTAATTTTCCAAAATTTCTGCCGATATTCTTATAGACACCATGTAGTAGTAATAGTATT
The DNA here is from genome assembly GCF_022747635.1 of Hetaerina americana. Taxonomy (NCBI): domain Eukaryota; kingdom Metazoa; phylum Arthropoda; class Insecta; order Odonata; family Calopterygidae; genus Hetaerina; species Hetaerina americana. Next base: position 921,267 of record NW_027286093.1, read on the forward strand.
GAGGGGAGGCGACCAACTGCTGAGGTCATTTGCGCCATAGGGGATGGACAGGACAGTATGAAGGGCGGAGAGAAACCCGGCGTCGGCATTAGCCTACTCTTTCCGAATGGTGCCAAGGGGCCCGCAGCTTAACTTCCCATCCGACGGACGGCGTACTCACTCAAAGTGCCCTCCACAAAGCACCTCAAGTAGGGATCGAGATACCTCTGAAAAATATGCAACACTGCCGGGATTGGAACCAGAACCCTTTGGATGGGAAGCCAGGACGATAGCCACCCCACCAATCCCGATTCCCATAGAAATCATATACTTAGCTATGTGTAGTTAGGTTTTTCATTGCAGTACATACTGCCAGCGTAATTATTTACTGCCATGTTTGGCGGGGCGTAGAAGTGAATCATTTACGAGTATTAGTCCCTTGATCCATTAAAAACTATACCTAAATATAAATCTTATCGTAGTTAATAATTTTTTAAAATTATTAACCAGGAGTTAACATCTGATATACAAACGAACGCTTAGCTTCGTATAATGATTTTACAGTTGTGGTAAAGTTGTAAAAATGGCAATATTTGTAGATTATTATCAGTGAATAAAAGTATGAAGCGATAATATGCATAAGAGCACATCGGAAGTTCTTCATATTTAATTAATAAACAGTTTTGAAAGGAAAATAAAAATAATGAGCTCATGTGAGACCTTCAAGGACCCAACAATAGTGATTTTCTTCTTTAGCAAAATAGATGCACAACACCTTTTGAAGCGAACGTAGATATTGGCCATATAGACATAATGTTTAAAATATCTCCCAAAGCAACATTGAGAAGGAGAACTTAAGAACCATATCTGTCCGTAAATATTATCATTATTTTTGTTGATATTAGTTATCACATAATGGGATTTCCGTTTGCCAAAACTGCCAAGTGGTTCGTGGGTTTTATGATAGGAACGGAGGATTAATTTACTGGGGAAGGTGGTATATTTCATTAATTTAAACAGAATACAGAAAGAGAGCAGTAATATAAAATCAAAAAAGGAATACATTAGGACTGTCAACGGTAATTAAAAAAGCCGTGAACATTATTTTGGCGGGGAGTTAACCCGGAGTTAATGAACGGGGCGAGGAGTTGATGGGGCGAATTTATACGAGAGTCGAAGAGGCGGCAGGAGGAGGGCATAAAAGTGGCAGAGAGAGAGGGACCCAGAATGTGTGTGTGTGTAGGTGGAATAGACTAGCGATCGGTGCAAGGTAACCAAACCAGAGTCGCTCTCTTGAATCTGCTGAGCATTTGCCGCCTCCCTGCCGTCTGACCCCTCCGCCCCCTCCCGCCACCTGGGCTCTACACAGCACCAACGCCACCCCCCTCTCCCTCCCGAACCCCTCCCTCCCAACCCCCTCCCTCAACTCCCTCTGCCTTGATTCTCTTGTTAGGGCTTTATCTCCTTAGCGGCCTGGGCGACGGCAATTACACGCATTTATGAAAGTTTAACGTGTGAAAAGGACCGCCCCGACCCTTTCTCTGCCCCCTCACCCCCCCCTTCTACTCTCTCTCTCCCTCCACCTCATTCTTTCCTCCGTCTTCCGCAGGCATAATGTTCGCACCCCATTCCTACTCCCCCCACTACTTACTTTCCAGCCCGTCTTATTCTTTCATTCCTCCCTCTTCCTTCCGTCCTCTGGGGCCCGCCGCAGAACAGCACCCCTCCCGCGACTCCATCCGCACCCCACACCTCTTCGCCGCAACTCTGCTTCCAGCCAGACCCCCACTCTGTCCTCTCGGATCCCTCCCTTCCACCTTTCCCCCCTCCCTCTCCACTCATTATTTCGAACCCTTTCACCTCAAGACCTCTTCTCCACGGTATTTTACCTTTGTGTAGGGGTCTACAATACAAACTCAGGTGAATTAATATTGTAGTTGCTTGAGTGATTTTTTGTTGTACTTTTGCATTTAATGCCTTAATTTTTTTTCGTTTTCAATCCAGATTCTTTTCAAGAAAAAAGCAACATATTTGGTTCCCTTGAGCGTTTGCTGTATTGTTTGGCTGATTTTTGGATAAATTATTATTTTACCCTTTTTTACAAGGACATTGACTGAGAAACATATCAATTGTCCTAGTCTTTGTTCTTTTATTTAATTATAACTAATATTTTCGGGCATTTTCTTATGTTTCATAAACTGAAACAACGACAGATTCCATTTTCAATTCAACAATATCTTCGGAAAGTATTGTTTCCAGTGCAGCTGTGTAGCTGTTACTTTGGCAGTAGTAGTCGTCTGAATCTTTAAAAGGAGGGATATAAATATTTAGAGATGAGATAGTACGGTGATTATTCTACTTTCTGCATCTACATCTACATAAATACCACGCGATCTATCAAAAACGTGTGTGGCAGGGGGTACGAGCACCAGGTAGGATAGGTATGGAGTAAGGGAAGATATAGAAGAGTGAGAGAAAAGGAGAAAACAAACTTTCTTGCCACTTCGAGGTCTCAGGTTCGAATTACGGTGGATGCATTACATTTTCAGGGGTATAACGATCCCTGATACGATCTCTCCGTCGAATGGGACGTTAAATTGCGCGATTTATTCGCGACTTTCGGTAAGGGTTGGCAAATGCCGTCGACAGGTTTCCCTCAAATCTTCCATCGTCCATTGTCTGCATACTGTGCAAAATTATCCGTCTATGCTACATGGCAAAAATGTTCTCTTAAGATTTAGGTTTTCGTCACATCATAACTAAAAATAATTAATTACTTAAATCAAAAAGTGCGTACCCATTGCCAAAATTCATGCTAGAAACTAGAACATTAATAATAACGCACTTTGAGGCCATCACGCCTCACAAAAAATTGTTTAGACACATAAACTAAACGAAGTGCCGATTCTTTTCTGTGTTAGCTTGTTTTTATTGATGTTAACATTAATAAAGTGCAAAGATTAACTCTTTTGAATGGCACCAACGTACTTCATTACACTTTCTCTCTCGCCATTCATTGGCACCTTACTACTCATAATTTTTGTATGTTGTCCTTTTTCATTCCCCGGCAAGTGGTAATAGTTTAACATTAATAATGCAAAACTGATCTTAAATTTGAGGGGATTTAAATGGTTCACCCCCTCCCTAGATCCCCCATTTCCCCATCCTCCCCCTCCTCACTCCCCAGCCCCCTCCCTCCTTTACCTCAGGAAGTTTTTTCGGGGAGAGAGAGAGAGCGACTCCTCGGTTCGGCACCCCACAAAGACCTTATCCAAAATGAAGTGGCGGCATGGGTTTTAGAGGGAGTGGCCTGGAGGGCGGGGGCGGAGAAGGATGGGTGTGGAGGGCGGGGGTGAGTGAGTGTGTGTTTGGGTTTAGCGCGCGCGCTCAAGGTGGGAAGAGCGGAAGCGGAGAGTGTTTGTGTGTGCGCGTGTGTGTGGGTGGGGGAGAAAGGGGGAATTGAGGGCAGGAGGGAGAGAACTCCAAGGGGCGACGGTGGGAAGGGAATTGAGGGCAGGAGGGAGAGAACTCCAAGGGGCGACGGTGGGAAAACTTTCCCCGAGGCTAAAAGCGGCGCGGGGCACGGCGCTCCCTCCGGCGACTTGCTCCGAAGTCGCTGGACTGTGTAGTTGAGGCAAAAAGGGGGAGGGGGAGAGGAGGAAGGGGCGATTATGGGGTGGGAGGGCGCTTTAGTCCCTGGCGGGGGCCAGAGGCGGGCGTGAAATCGTGGGGAGAGGGAGAGAAGGGGGGAGTGGTTGGGTGTGGGGGGTGGGGATGAAATGTTGCGAGAGGTTTGACGCCGTCCTCTCGGGTTGGACACAACGCAGCGAGGAGCAGAAACGAGAAAGGACTCGCCCGAGGGAAATCGAATCCTTGACTCATTCTTATGGTTATTTGTTAGAAAAAGATGAAGTTCTAAACAATCCAGTGCCCTGAGGTAAAATTGCATATCACAATAGGAAGCATAGATGGTTTGTATAAAAATTATTAGGAAAGGTTTTCGGGGAAAAATAAATTTGTTTCAGAAATTGCTACAATGCCTCAAAATTCTTCAAAGTACCACACTCTTTTGCCGGCAGATTTTCTACAAATTGAAGGCTCCCAGATTGGCAAATTCCGGAAAGTCCTTCAAGACAAGCGAGCAAGCTCATTCGGCGGCACTTAGGGTCCCATGGTGGTGCCCTTTGAGGAAGGATTTCACTTTCGGGAATAGGAATAATCTCATTGTACAAAGTCAGGACTGTTAGGGGGTTGAGGAATCGTCACGATGCTGTTGCAGAATGTTTCACAAGCAGACATTCAGCTCTGCTCTTGGTTGTCCTTCAAGATCTTCGGGACAAGTTTAGTGCTGATCTTTCGCATTACTAAATTTTCTATGATAATGGTGAGCACTGTCATATTATCATTGCTAATACAATATCAAATCATCCTCACAGTTAACCGATGGACTGGCAGTAAGCACTTCACACTAAAAGTCTGGAAATGTTTACCGATACTTTTTATGCAAACCTTGTACAGTTCAGTGGTGAAACATGTGTCTCTGATGCATTATGCGCAGAGACTCAATCAAAGGGTCAATCGGGTTCGAATCTTCCTTAGGTCATACGCATTGGTCACAGTTGCGAGGTCCTAGAACAAAGTGGTTGGAGAGATGGATCAAAAGTAGAGCATTCTATGGGCTGTAACTACCTAACATGCATGAAAATATTTCAAATAATATGTGCTGAAAATGTTAATTGGTTGCATGTTACTCCTTTAATATAGTTTTTAACTCTGCTAATTATTTACAAGAAGGTTTGCGTGTTTGAGGTTAAAATAAGTTATAAAATAAGTGCACTGGTTGCAAGTATGTATATATGAGATGTAAACATTCCTGCCTTACTGTGTTTAATGTTTGCTTGTTTGTTTCGAAGGAAGAATAATGACATCAACAGCTGGATCAAGGTAAAGGGAGTGTATTAATACCACATTTCTTATGCTAGTAGTCCAAGCTTTTCCTCTCCACCCAATACTCTGCTCACCTCTCTACTCCCGCCTTACACCCGTGATGTAACCCCTAGCTTCCACCCTTCAGCTGATCACTTTGACTGAACCCACCCATTTTGCCTCAATCACCTCATTATATCTCAGCTTCCCCCCCCCCACCCTACATTCCCATTCGGCTTTGTAATCCGGTCTCATCAGTCTCGATGGCTTGTCAGCGGATGAAAACTTAAGCCCTCAATTACGCCATTGCGCTGTTTAATAAAACTGCTAAACAATCGTCCTATGCCCTCGCTATTTCGCATTCCATGATTATCAACATGAGCGTCAATTATTTTTTACGCACGTTTTATATGGAATTTATGCACACCAAATGTAAAGGTGATTCGATAGAATTCATATAACACTGAATAAATTTGCTTTGTGCTTTAAAGATAGAAGAAGGATGGAAAAGGTGGAGTGAACAGGAAGGATAGCAAACAAGGAACTGCTAGATCTGATGAAAGAGGAGATGAGGGGATTGTTGGGAGAAATCCTAATGAAGCAGGAAAGTTGGATGCAGAGCGTGTCGATGGAGGGCAATAAGATGTTGACGACTGTGACATAAAGAGGTTAGAAGGCTAGGTAAGCGAGCAAGGAGCAGCAATAGGATAAGTATGTTGGGTGGAGGGAAGGAAACATGCAGAATTGAAGGCTTTATTGTAGTGACGCATGTTGGGTTAATATTTGCTTGGAGCAAAGAAATATACCATTGTTCTTTCCAGAAGATACTGACCCTCCAAAACCTAGCCCAACCGTCCTGTATGCCTATAATAATAATAATAATAAACATGAAGATACAAGGGCTGACCAGAAAAAACTTACGTTTTGGCCCAGCGTGGCGTGTTGAGTTGGGCTAGAGCTACCATATTGGTGTCTAAATGTCCCTACACTCGGTACGCATCCTGCTATGGTTATGTGCAGACTGTGGTTTTCCTAATTTGCTCACAGCGAACTGTTAAAATGTGCACTGACATAGAAAATCACGTGAGATCTGTGTTTAGGTTTTTGCTGAGAAAAACTACGAGCCAATTGATATTCATAGGGATATTTGTAAAATGCACGTGACAAAATAATTAGTGTAGGTGGAGTGAGACAGTGTTTCATTCAGTTTTGAAATGGCCGCACCAATGTTCACGACGGGGACCGCAGTGATCGGCCAAGCCTTGTGACAGGTGAAATTACGGTGAAAATCAACGAAAAAAATCGTGAAAATTACCAATTTACGATTACGGATCTCCCTAGACGTGGCTTGAAAAAAAGCGCTTTCACAGTGACGCAGAATTGCATGTTGGTGTAAGCAAGTGCTTAAAATTTAAGGCGGTAGATTTCTTAAAAGACGAAATTGAAACGCTTGTGTAACGTTATTATAAATGCCTCAATTTGAATGATGACTGCGTAGGAAAGTAATTGAAGCATATGCCTTTCAAATGTTTATAATGAAACTTTGTCTTATCACCTGGTTCTTATTTTATTTTAAAACTTAAGTTACTCTCTAGACAGCCCCCATAACCTTCCCTTCAAATATTTTGTAATTTTTATATTTAAATGTGCTTAAAAAATTAATTTTGTGATATTCTTCCGAAATTTTGTCTCCTACTTCTGCAATAAGATAAGTACGTAAATAACTTCGCTTGAATCAGCTCTCAATATACAAGATGTAGATGGTGGAACAGTCCAATGCTTGTTTTTCCGCTGCTGCTCTCTTTCACGCTCCGTAGACTCGGCGCGGTTCTTCCCTCTCCTTTTTCGAATTAATAATACACGACTCCCTCTCGTCCGCTTTTCCATGCTCACTCTCCATTCAAGGCTCTCCCTTTGGCGAGCCCATCCCCTCTATCACCCTCTCTTGCCGCCCTCTTTGAACTGCTTCCTTTTTTACCACCTTCTTTGTCCCACCCCTCACAACCTCCATTTGAATCTTCGATTCAAACAAAACCAGCTGTGACAGTGGAAAAACATCGCGTTCTCCCTTTCCGTATCGCCCATTTTTTTTCTTTCTCTTTTGATCATCTGGAAAACGTGCTTCTTACTTTCCCTTTCTCCCTCCCTTCCACCTTCTCTCTCTTTTCCCGAAATGGTTGTAATACGACGCGAGTGTCACGCATTCACCGCTCTAAACGGCTTTATGGCGGAGTTGTTAATACGGTTTCACCGAATAAGGGCCGTTGTTCCTTGGCCCTACTTCTGTTTATCCTCTCACGATGGCTATGATATAATTGCAACGGTAATTAACACATACAATATCACTGCATCTGCATCTTCATTTTATCGGCTCACAAAATAGAGATACATAATTGTACGAAGTACGACATTGCAGATTAGTTATTTCAGTACCCTGAGAGTCACCGCTAGAGTGTACGGCAGAGAGTGAGTTTACACACAAGACTAACTTCGACCCGAATATGACCCTATAGTGGTCGGACAATGTTATTCTGATCCCTTACCGTTCGTCGAAAAAAATATCTTTTGTATAATATTATCTGTTCTACACAAAATCTCTCTAATTTTACTAGCATGATCTCTCCTACCTTAGTGAGATGTGAGTAATAATACATTTTTAGCATCACTGCTAAAGACAGCGCATCCCAGATGTAATCGGGGTGCTATTATCCGGCTGCGGACCTCATGCACGGCAGCACAGTCTGCTTCGGTGAGTGTCTTGAGGGCGGGAGGCGTCAACCAGAAAGCGAGGGGAAGTGCAACTCTCGCAATGGTAGACGGAAGGGTTTCCTCAGAGGAGGCCGGAGTAACCTTGGGGAGGCACAATAAATCAGTAATGTTATGAAAAAATAATTGATTACGGGTGGCTTCAAAATCATCTTCTAAACGAGCGATCTGTGTGAAGGCCTCCTGCATAAACCGCATATATATAAATAAATAAATAAATAAATATATATATATATATATATATATATATATATATATATATATATATATATATGTATACACACACACATCCAAACACAAAATCCCACCATACGGTGAACAAATATTCATTCACATTGAAATAGATGTATAAGGAACACGGATAGGAACACATATAAAGGACGAACACAAGAGAGATGGGAATGGCGGAATTGAACGGATCACAAGAGTAAAAATATTATATATAGTATATATATATATATATATATATATATATATATATATATATATATATATATATATATATATATATATATATATATATACATATATATATATATATATATATATATATATATATATATATATATAATATTTGTATATGATACTATAAATATTTTATTTTTTATCTTTGTATTTATAATGTGGTGATTAGGTCGCTGTTTAAGTAAATCACTATTCATATTGATCATTGATGGTTAGTACAACATGAAAATCAGCAAGTTGTGCACCAACTCTTAAAAGATGCGTGAATGGTAACACAAGGAGTTTGTATTTTGAGGATTAATGCATTATTGACAATTTAAAGGGAGTTTAGTCATTTTCACGTCGCATTTAACAGGCATCAAAACTGCTCTTTGAATCAAAACATTATCCACCATGATTTGGCAGGGAATATTTACGTATTTCACTCCAGATTTTCATTTACCTCCTTGTATCTTCATTCTTTTTAGACTGAACGTTTCTATATATCGCTAAACTGTGCCGGTAGCAATAGTGACAATTTGAGTCCGACATAAAAGCTTGTAAATAGCTGAACGAGATCAAATCAACTCGTGACAAAGTAGGAAAAAGTGTTCTTGCTGGCCCGTTAGGGCTCCTAATTTCAGTCGGAGAAGTATTCCACCGTTAACAATGGTATGGTATTATGGCTAACTTGGTAAAAGCACAGATGTTGGCACAACGTACTTATTTTACTAAAAATCATTTAAGCAATAGAGTACAATGAAGCTCATTACATTTATTAGAATATCTCTTTTTGATATTTTGCAATAAGATGCTGTGAACATATTTTTCTTATAATTTTTTACTTATTCAATACCAAAGACTTTCAGGTTTCGTCTTTCATTTTTCTAGTACTCGTATTCCTTCTTGAGGTTAGGCAGTAATGGTTGGTTATAAGGATATTACAGCAAGCATTGGTTGAATAAATACGTATTACAGTGGGGAGAGAGAAATGGAGAATACTGTTTTAACCGGTTGCCACCTCTAGGGCTAACTATTCCAGCAAAAAAATACCAACTTTATAATTATAGATCCATCTTTTAAGATATTTATAATTTTTTAAATTGTTTCCTAAAGCTTTTGTGGTGATAAAAGTGATAATATTCCCACAACCTAATCAATTGCCCTGTCAACGTCTATGTTTAAGGTCCTGCTTAAAAAAGTAAATTGAAAATTTAATGGAGCAGGAAATTACATAGAGTTAAATAATGGTTTATTGTACTATAAGGTCCATCACTTAAAAGTGCATTGCTTAATAAGGATACTTCATGCGATGTTAGTAAGGGATTAATAGTGCAGTAGTTTGCCAGGTTACATTGAAAACCTGCGATAACCCGGTACACTACTGCTTAAAATTGCTTTCTTGTATTAAAAAGATGTAGATTAAAATCACAAGGTGGGGTTTACTTAGTCATGACCGGCTACTTTTAATGTCGGACTTCATTTCCTTCCGACGCGACAGAGAGAAATTATTAATCATTTTGGGGAGGACCAATTCGCCAAGTGACCTTGTCACCGCGGTCAGAGGGGAAGGGCTGTTCCAGTGAAGTGTGACGAAAACGTGGAGAGGTGGGAGGAAGGATAAATCCTTTTCTGCGAGGGATCACGGGAGACAGGGGAGGAGGCGGAAAAGGATGAGTGGGCGAAGAAGATGAAAATAAAGCTCTCGGCGTGACAGGAGTCAAAACAAGGGGATGGGGATGGGAGGATAAGAGGGTGGAGAGCGGTTGCGGGCGGATGAAAAAGGAAGGGCTTGGAAAAATTGGCTCCAGGAAGTGCAGAGAGAGACGGACAGGTCTCCTCCTGTGGAGAGGAGGCGAAGGCGTGGAGGGGTCGCGGCCCTGCGCGTCCCTTTGTTCGCCACCCTCGCTGACGGGTCATCACGGGGCTAGACGCCCTTGTGCCTCTCAGTCGGAATTTCGGAAGACTCCCGAGCCCAAAGCCTTCTTTCAACAGCGTCAAGGTGCATTTATCATGGCAAATGAATGGCAGTATTTCTTTATAAATACGAGTAGTAAGTATAAAAACTATCGAGAAAATCTTCAGGAAAAATAGAATTATTTCAGATTTTGCTACAATACCTCAAAATTCTTCATTGTACATGTCTTGAGCGTCGACACACTTTTGCCAGTGGCGTTCTTTTGTCTCGAAGGTTTTATAATAGATGGAGGGCCCTTAGGGTCCCGTGTTGGTGTCTTTTGAGGGATGATTTACTTTTGGTAATACGAAATAGTCTACTGGAACCAGGTCGGGATTGTTAGGGGGTTGGGGAATCGTCGCGATGTCGTTGCATAAGGTCTTCGCAAGCAGGCATTCTACTCTGCTCTTGGTCGTCCGTTCGAAGACCTTCGAGATGGATTGAGCGCAGTTATTTTGCTTTGACGAATTTTCAGTGAGAACAGTGTGCACTGTCATTTTACCAATGCCAATATACGATCTGCAATCATGCACACCTTTAACTTCAATCACTTCACGTACACGTCAGGAAAAATTATTACCGTTATTTTTACACAAGCCTTGTCCACCCAACCGGCCATAAAAGGCAGTGCATTTAATCACTCGGCGTCTTTTTGAGAGAACACAATCAAATTTTATTTTGGTTTTGTTTTAAAAATTATTACTTAGGAGATGGAAAAAGTCTTCGCTGTCAAAACTGAATTCCATGAATGCTTGAAAATAACCTCTCATAGGCTGAAATTATTGAGTGGCATTGCATTATATATCTCAGAATGATACTTTTCATGTGTGTCACCAGTGATGGGAGCTCAAATTTAATGCCGAATATTGGATTTTTTAGCGGGCTTATATTTTCAGATTTGCCAATTTTATTTCGATTCCAGGGAGCGAATTTTCATTTTAGGTCCTATGAGAGACCTTATATCTGTTTGATGGCAAAAATTTGGATCGGGTGAACAGGCTGCGTGGGCATAAAAATGTTCCTTTCAAAACGTGTTGTTGGAAAATTATATGCATTCAACACAACTCTTTTACTTCCCTTATGGTACTAGATCAAATGCTTAGACCTACTCAAGAAAAAAAGCGCGAAAAACCTTGAATAATACCTAATCCTTGTAGCCCCTCAAATTAATGTCCTGGAAAAATGCAGTAATCTTCGATGAATACAATTCAAAAAACATATCCTCCTCTTTCTTCTGGGAAAGCGCACTCTTCCCTTGCCCCTCGGCAGCATTCTCCCTCTATCAAAGCACAAAAGATTTCAAACCCATGCATAAATCCCTAACCAGTACGTGCATAAAATACGTCATCTCCTCTCGTATAACACACCATAGATTTTTTGGACACATTTTTATACTAATAAGGGGTTTCGGCATCTTTAAAATGCGGCCCGTTCCGCCGTTTGTGCACATTTTCTCGTAATCAAATTAAAGAAGTAATTCGAGAATCTGTTCTTGTGAAATGAGTGGGTTTTAAAACTGAGTTATGACGTCTGGTGTAAAGGTAATTGAAAAAATTTAATAAAAGGAGCATGCTAATAATGTCTCCAAAAAGAAAAAAAAATAAAGGAGCTTATCGCGAAAGGGTAATATTCGTGTACGGCTTGAACAGAGAAACACCGCGGAATCCGTTCATCAGAAAATTTAGCCGAGGTGAAAATATTTACGAAATCGTAAGATTTCGTAAATAAGGACGTCGAGAAGAGAGAGAGGGGGGGGGGATGGTGGGTGAACGCTCTGTTAACGACTTTCAGATAAACTTTGGCGAAGTTTTCCGAGATGTAGTTTGGATCTTCATCCGCGCGGAACTATGTCGCCAGGAGGGCAGGCGCGTGGGAGCGTGGCGGCGGTTGGCGCTGAGGGGAGGCTGGGTGCGGCGAAGGGTGAGGCGAACGAAGGAGAAGGGAGACCAAGCCGGAACGTGAAGGAGAGCAGAGAGAGGGAGAGTGTGAGAGAGAGAAATAGAGAGAGAGAAAGAGAGAGAGAGAAGGAAAGAAGAATTGAACAGAAAAATAGGGAATTTGCCAGAAAATGACTCGAGGATATGTTGCAGCTGCGATGCCGTGTCGGAAGAGGAATGAAAGAGAGTAGAAAGCGGTTAACGGTGTGCAAAAGAAGTTTTGGAGATAAAGGGTTTTAAAGGGGGGAGTGAAGAGAGTGAGAGAGGGGAAGGGGAGGGAAGGCGGGGACAGGAAGGCGTGAAATTAGCCCCGGAGAAAGATGGAGGTGGACCTGGGCGGAAGGGGAGGAGAAGAGAAAGAGAGTAGAAATAAAGGAATTATACTGGTGCCGTGGATTGGGGGTGGGTTGGATGGGGGGGAGAGCTCATGAGGTTAGGGGAGCGATAAAGGAGGCAATTTACAAAGTGATGAATGGGGTGAGCGGAGGAGTGGTCCGGGGGGGGGGGTGAAAGTAGGAAATGAAGGGCTTTGGAATTACGCAAAGAAGCACCGGCGCAACAAGCATATAAAGGATATAGAGGAGTTCCAGAGAGGAGAAAAGGTCCTGCTCTAGCCATAAATGGCTGTCGTAGTCTCTCGTATGCGTGTGCAAACCCGAAGGCGGTGCTTTTCAAATTGATTTTCTGGGGCGCTGAAGGTTTTAATCTGATCAACCGGTGGTCTTATTTTTGTTAAAGATTTTTTTAAAGCTTCGTTCTCTCTTCCCTTCTTCATTCACGAGTCGTCTTAGTAATCTCCAAGATTTCCTGCCCATTGCTACATTTTTTATAAACTCGTTCCGGGTAATTCCTCGTTCTCTTTCCTTCGATTTCGCTCGGTGACCTTCATCGAAGAGGTTGACGCTGATGTTGTTCACCTTTGTCGTTTCCGATAGGTGTCTAATAAGCACAGATTCTGAAGTTGCCCAAATATGGGAATAGTCGGACATTTTTCCTTTCATGGGGAGACTAAAATTCCAAACGAATTCAATCTTACGCCTGTGCAAATGAAATGAACTTACTCGGTGAATGTCATGGATCGAATCTGTAGACGGAAAGGTCTTCGAGGTCAGCGTGAGGTGAACATCCTGATAAACAGATGAGCATTATTTTGCGTGGATGCCAGCCTCACGGATATTTAGTTTCATCTCTATTGAATCCGCACCTCGTAGCTACATGCTGCCTTAGATCCAGGAAATTTTCACATGCACACACGCTGCCAATATTATGAATGAATCCTGCGTGATAATGTCCGTATCGGGATCAGGATAATCTTGCATGCCCTCAATTCGGGACGAATAATTGTTCTCTATATAAAGGCCCTTTTTTTACAAAAATCCCTTGAAAATTTGCGACAAGGGGAAGGCATTAGTACCACAATCCACAGAACAAAATATTTCATGTGCCTTGTTTGCTGCTCCAAATTCATACAATTTTGGTTTTTTTTATTTCATTCGATGTTTTGTTATAGCCATGAGAAATTTAATTCTGTCAGACTATACTTTCTTGCGCCCAGCTATTAACTAGAAATTGAATTGTGAAATAAAGTTATTATCAGGAGTCAAATGCTTGATAAAGGTAATTCAGACAATGAATACTTTTTGAAGGCCAAGGGCTCACTCATCAGATATCTCACATTTTTTTCGACTTATGAGCTTATTCATTTTCTTTTTCCAAGTTATTCCATGCATTTCCAACGAAGAATTTATGTGGAATAGCAGCATTTATTACCAATTAATCCATAAACTACACTACCGTAATTTTCAAGACAGTCGATACTCATGTCATTCTTTGAAATGCCAATTCTTAATCAACGCCCTGACTCTTTGTTATTGTTCCTCGTAATTTTATGTGCAAAAACCTTCGGGACGAGTTTAGCGCAGATCTTTCGCATCGCGCCAAATTTTCAGTGAGTTTGGTATGTGCACTCCCATTTTGTCAATGCCAGATACGATCTTCGATCATGCTCACACTTAATCGACGGTCTAGAATGTAGAACTTCACGCACAAGTCTGGAAAAAATTGTAAACTGATACTTTTTATACAAATCTTGCGTTTCCGGAATATCTGGTGACTAGAAAATGACTGCAGTTCGCCAGACATATTTTCTAGATGCATTTATTATTATTATTAGGTAATTTACCGGTTAAGGTAGGTTTTTGGATTGACATAATTACTAATTAAATACTTTGTGACCCCTAGCAAAACACAACATCCTACTCTACATCTGTATGGTTTTAAACCCAAAGTCATGCAGTCAGGAGCTGACTAACGATTCAATTATACTAATATTCAATCCTGCACTTGCAATTTTTACCCCCTTTGGAATGCCAGATTTCCGCTCTCGTAGTCTCCAATCCTGAAAATATTTCACCTTGAGGAAAAGGCAAGGCGGTTTTGAAAATCCGCACAAGTCGAGGATGTTCATGACTCCGTCCTCACCGCCGTGGCAAAAGTCCATCGAATGTCTAAGCGCACGAGCCCCTTCATCTCGATCGTCCTTCCTTTCCCCTCTCGCCCACTCCTTGGCCGCAGCGCGCGCGAGGGAGGGACGGACTCTTGACACGACAGAGGATGGAACGCCGCCCGGCCCTCAATACGTACGCACCGCGGTGTGTCACTCGGAATTTTAATGCGAAGCGGGCGGAGCGTCACTCGATCTATTCTTTCACTTCCCTACTGGAGATGCCAACGGTCCTTTATCCTCTCTCATACGTCTTCCCTTCGCGAAACTGTTCCCTCCTCCCCGTCCAAGTTCCACAACCGGACTCAGGAAACCGAATATAAACAAATTCCGAGCATTAATCGAATCTTATTATTCTTTGGACCCGACTCATGAAAAGCTGGAGATGAGTATTATTTTATTGCGACGAAATGCGACAGTTTTACTGTCTCCCGTATGGGTTGTTTTTCTGCTTCGCCGGAATAGTGACGGTGTTTTAAAAAAGTCACTGAAGTTATGTGCCTTATTAATTAGAAGAAAAAGAACTTTCAATCCTGTTCTATAAACCTTTATTTTTAATATTACGACATTAATTTACCTCCCACGAATTAATCATATTTGCCCATTCATCGAGTCAATCGAAGGATGAGCAGGGTCATTAAAAACAAACTGCTTCGTCATTCTAGTGGAATGAATTCCTAGGAATTATTTCCTCTTTTTTTTTAGAAGCACCGGTGAGATATTTATTGAATAGGTTCCAAGAAATGTATTCCTAATGCAGCATTTACTTGTGGAAAAGTATCCATCCTCCTCAATTTTTATTCAGTTATTGTTTCGGCTCCTTTGTCAGTCAAATCGTAGATGTATTGACCCACTTAGTTACATATTTCTCTCCTAGTTCCCCTCGCAAGTAATAATTTCCAATTACAAATTCATATAGAAACTAGCAAGAGTAAAAATTATCTATGCCTCCTAGAGTTCACGATCATCGTATGTGATACATACGCATGTTTTTTCCGTGCAATAATTCTTACACAAGATATAAACAATATCTTTAAATTTAGAGAGGATAAATTTCAACTAGAGCCTATGACTTCAAAATGATATTCACAGGGAATACCTTCCCATTTTAATAGCACCATGACTATTCCATTTCATTACGAAAAAAGTTCTAAATCCCATTCTGTGAAGAATTAATTCATGTCTATTACTCTGTGTTTTTACGATAATGTTAAATGTAGAAAAAATAAAAATGTAGTAGGCGTTTGTCCAAGGAAATAATTGTGAAATAAAATGATACACTTTTTATAAAATAATCTATAACTGAAAGAATACTAATTAAAATTAAATAGACGGATTCTCAATACTCATTTGTCGTGGCATAATAGTGGGAGACAATTATTGGCCTCTAAAAACTAGCATACTTAACTTTTTATCCATTGGATAAAAAATTGGAAGACGGCTCAGTAAATAGAATTTGGAAAAAATAACAGGAAACTATGGATTATGAACGAGATAATTGAAGTGATTGCATTGGAGAAAATAGGAGTAGATTTGAGGAATAGGAGACTTATCCTTAGCCTGAACATGTCACAACTGCTCAGGGGCGTTGGCGGATGGATATAGGGCATTGACAGGTAGCGGCGTAAGGCAGAGGTGTTCATTATCATCTATGCTATTCAACTTATATGTGGAGGAAAATGTTAAAGAGATATGTCAAGAACTGGAGATTGGAATAAAAGTCGGTTGGCGATTTATAACATCAGTTATGTTTACGGCTACTCAAGCTTAGGCTTTTCTGTCAGTGGGGGGTTGCAAGTATTGCTGAGTGTATTGGATAGTCAGTAAGATAGATATTGAATGTATATAAATTTAAATTAAACGAAGGTAATTCGGTTTTCTAGGAAGAGAAAAGCTAAGCTTGTTGCTTGAATAGGAAGACAAAAACTAGCAGGTGGACTGGTCAACCTATCTCGGAAGTGTTTTGTACCAAAATGGAAGTAGTAGGGGCAGAGGTAGAAAAACTCCATTGGGCAAGGAGACTTTCCCTAGGATAAGGGAGTTGATGACAAGGAATTTGAGTAAATTTTCTATGCAAAGGCTCATCAAATCTTTAATATGGAATATATATACGGCGTGGAAACATGGTTACTGAAGCAAAATGACAGGCGGAGATTGGATTGGCTTTTAAATGTTGGTGTGGAGAAGAACGGACATAGTGAAGTAAATCATGGCTAATTGTGGTGAGGGATAAGAGAGGATTTTTGGGAGAAATAATAAGGAGACAGGAAAAATGGTTGCAAAGCATATTGATCGGCAGTGGGATGTTGAAGACTGTGATAGAAGGGAGAATGTTAGGCAAACGAGGAAGGGGAAGGAATAAGATAGGGATGTTGGACGCGATAAAAAGAGGAAGGAATTACGAGAAAGATGGACTTGTTTTATAATGGGATATTGGAATGTGTTTTGCTGAAAGAAGCAAGGATATTGTCAATGTACCGTTTGGTACCTTGGCTACTTTAACCGGGAGATTACTGCTAATAATGACTAATGGAAATACTTAAGTTCATACTATGTAATATAGCCAATGTGGAAGGTTATGGGTAATGACTCATTTTCCGTTGAGGTGAAAAAACGATTTTGATCCATCGGTGAAAATGGAAATAACTCTATATATACATATATATTTATAAAAAGGTAGGGAAAAGACAAGCACTCGTGAGATTATTACTTATAAATTCTTATTATTCATATGCATGCTCAAATCTTCAAGTCATAAATAAAGTTGCATCGTCTTTAATCAGCAGCTATTTAAAGTTGCGAAATTATGCGAGAATAAAATTATTTTGTCTTTTTTAAATCTTTTCGTAGCATAAATTTGTTCACGGTTATAATGGAGAAAGAGGAGGAATTTAAGGCAGAATAACGAGTGCCGGTTGAATTGAAGGTTTGCTCTATACGTCTTGCACACGGGGGAAAATGTCCACGGGGACGACTAGGGCAAGTTGAAATTCCGAAGAGCAAGCTACGAGTTAATCTTTCCTTAGACTAACTCTCGGCAGGATTCGGCGTCAAACTTTTTACTTCCGTTTGGAAGAGAGAGCAAAATTCACGTCACAAGTTCTCAGCCTCGAAGCTCTTGTTTTTACGTCTCAATAAGTTTCCTATTATGAATTTAAAAGTGGTTTTAGCTAAAATCACGTAGCTAAATGAAGTGGAATCGTCAGCAATTACTTACTTGTAATATCTAATACTTTTAGAGAAGCAAGATAGCCTACAAGTAGC
Source organism: Hetaerina americana (assembly GCF_022747635.1). NCBI lineage: Eukaryota > Metazoa > Arthropoda > Insecta > Odonata > Calopterygidae > Hetaerina > Hetaerina americana. The sequence continues at coordinate 939,043 of NW_027286093.1, forward strand.
CTGTAGCAAGTGATAAAACGTTTTTTGTTTGAAAAAGAGTTATTTTTTTATCTCATATTCTATTCATATCTGACTAAATTTTGTAATATTAGAATTAAAAGTATGGTCACCATCAGTATTTCAACCTTAAGATTGATTTTATCCTCGAAATTATTCTTCTCTATTCAGTATTAATTCTTCCTCACAGCTTCTCGGTTTTCCGTCTGTACTTTTTTTTCCTATGAACTTATCTCTTGGTCTTCCTTTCGTGATCTTCCCTTCAATATTCCCGTCTATTATGCTCCTAACTAATTCGCCATTTTGTCTCCTAGAGTTGTGTTCAATCCATCTAGTTTTCAACTTTGCTGTCGTGTTCTCTCCATGTGGTCCATAGAGTGTCATGCTCCGCGCGAACTTTTTAGCAAAATTTTTCTTTGTTGCCAACCTCCAGTATTTTTTAAACGTATTAGCTTCCTCTTCTTCGTTAATGCCTTCTTGGCTTGAGCAATTCTTCGTTTGATTACGATCGAACTTCTTTCATCCCAAGTTATACTGTCACCCCAGTAGATGAGGGGCTCCAATTACTCGAATTTCACTCCTATAATAGTGTTATTTACTTTCGTCTCTCTCTTCTACGCACCATAATTGTAGTTCCTTTTAAGTAGATACTCATTTTCTACTCCAGAAGTACTTTCGCATTTCCTTGATTACTGCGATGTGACCTGTGGACCCGAATATTTTGGCTTCTTCGCCATTCTCTTTTACTCCTTTGATACCCAAAGCTTTTGCTTCATTATGAGCATCTTCAAAATACTTGTTGGATAGTGATGGTGGTGGTATTCTTTCTTAGCTCATTTGCTTATTTTGGCATCTAGTTTCCTTCAATTTTTTATTTGCATGGTTGTCACCTTATACTTGTCGAAGCAATGGGTTCTTCTTTTGTCATTTTAATCCACTTCAAACGCTTCTAGTATCTTAAGTATCTTGCTGCGTTCAACCTTCTCAAAGGCCTTCTCCAAGGCCTTTTCTAATACCACATGCAATAAATATCTTGTTTACAAGTTTTATTATTTTCGGGCAGTACTTTCAAACGGAGTATTCTCTGTTGTACCCCGGCTTTTCTCGAATCCTAATTGGCTTTATCGCCAATTTCCTTGGCCATTACACCTTCATCTAGTAGTCCATCTTTTTTTTCCGACTAATTATCCGGCTAAGTACTTTCGATGTGTGAGAGATAAGGCTAATGTTTTGTGTTCTTCGAATTTATCTCCTCTTGATTTCTTCAGCCTTGAAATTATCACCTTCACAATGTCCTCTGGTCACTTGTCACTCCCGTAGTAGCCTCTAATTATTGCAAAGAACTTATCCATCGTATTGACCCCGAGCGTCTTATTGATATGTCCATTTGTTCTGTTAACTCCTGGCACCTTTTGCCTTCAGGGCATTTGAATTCGTTACTCAGTATTTCCGGGCCTATTTCCTATTCTATCAGGATTTCTTCTTTAATTAAAGCACATAATTAAAATGTTTTATTTAAATTATAAAATATAACTTCATTTTAATTGGAACTGTAATTGTTTAACTTTCACTATTTACAGGAATTAGATTTTAAACTAACATTTGCGTGAAAAGGTTATATTTTAGAGTGATATTAGTTTTTTCTTTTGAAATTTAAGTTGTTTGGTTTAAAGCGGGGTCACATTTCCTTCTGAGAGTCTTTCTATTTCTGATCTCATAACACTCTTTTTTGACTTAAAAAGAACTAAAATTACGCAATGTGCACGTTAGGACTCTTCTTTGATTCCTATGCACCTAATAATATTCTGAAGAAGGATATTTATTGAAGATACTTTCCTATTAAAGATGTTATGTTTATTTGTTATACATCAACATCAGCTCTTATGCTATTAGAGTAATTACTTGTTCAGTGAGGACTCTCGATAGACTGCTTTTAGGATTAGGAAAGGGATAGGTTCCGAAAAGTACTAATATTTCCAGAATATTCGCCATAAAGAATGCTATCGAAGGTAGGTTTGAGTTAAATGGATATATAAAATAAAAAAATATCTATTCTTTGAAATACAGATGGAATAATAGCAGGAATTTGATTAGAAAGATTGTTAGCCATTGGAAAAGAAAAACGATATACCTATTCAATTGATAGATACACTTTTATTAACTCGAGTATATTTTTTTATGTTTGCGATGGTTCCGGACGCCTATGTCTCATCAAAACTTGCTCTTGTTAGCCGTACATGAGCGATCATTCATCATTTAATATCACAATTTGCACAGATCTATTCTTTCCTTTCCTTATTTCATTGTAAGACGGTGCATAAATTTGGCTTCAGAAATATTATTATTTGGAACTCTGGTACAAACTATAAAGAAATTCATTAGGCGGGACGGCAAGTGCAAATATATCCTAAGAAGAGCGCAGGCACGGGGTGGGAAAAAAAGGGATCAATCTCGCCCTCTTTTGTCTTGTCTATTAGGGGCGAGGGAAACATTGTATTTAGGCTATTTTCTTCATCAGTACTACCCATTCGTTCATTAAGTGAGGATCACTGAATTACTCTAATCCCACATGAAACAATAGTTTGTGCCGTAAATTAAATTAGCTTAAATATACAAAACAACTCTAGTAGTCAGCCATAGAGGCGTGCCGTATACCATGTATCGTCATAGTGTGCAGAACTAAGTAGTTATTTCATAGAAAAACTATTTGACCAACTTCTTTAAATTGCATTTACCACTTAAAGTGGGTCTCTCAATTGAACAGGTTAATTGCACCTTCGTTGAACAACACTAGATGCGTTTTACTTCCAGGTTTGAAACGCATGATCATTCAAACGTGGGGAGCGAGATGGTGCGGTGGCTAACGAACTGGCTTCTTACCCAGAGGGTCCGGGTTCGTATCCCGGCAGCGTAGAATATTTTCCAGTGGTATCTCGATCCCTACTTAAGTTGTTTTTTGGCGGGCAATTTGAGTGAGTACGCCGTCCGTCGGATGGGACGTTTCTCTTCACCCTTCTTCCTTTTCTGTACATCCCTACTGGCGCAAATGACCTTAGCTGCCGGTCGCCTCCCTAAATACTATTACTTCTTCTCATTCAAACGTTAACTTCTCAAATTTTCCCAAAAAAGCTTTTTTCCACGATTGAACCTCCTTTTCTCCCCACCCTGTCAGCCGTCGACAAGTCTGACAGTGATGAAGTTTTCATTTTTAAATTACGCCTCTTCGAATTTCAACGGAGCGAACGATGAATGATCTCCAGAGGGTAATGAAACTGCTGGTGAAAATTAAAGATCACATATTCAATCTCGGGAATATTTTTTTTATTTTTGCAAATGGATGGCTAGTATATTATATTGTCATTTCCGTTGGATAGCCTAAAATTACAATGAAGTTAACCCACCACGATATTTGGCATATCAGGTCATTTGATGAACATTCGACTCTGTATACCGTATCTCTGTGCATATTGATTTGTTAAAAACGTTCAGGCGTTGAAACAAGACTGGATGATTGATAAAGGCACAGGAATAACATTTATATCCCTCTCAAAATTCAGAAGCTTTTGTTATTCGTGAAATAAATTATTGCTATTATTATATAAATCTCGTAGCAATTAGGCAGTCGTCCTGGTGGCAACTGTCAAGTCTGGTCAACGGTCACTAATACGATGCACATACATTCATAGGTTACACAAGAAGAACGAATATAAGACAAAATGATCTTATATATAATGACACTTTAAGATTACCAACCGCACCTTTACCATCTCACATGGACTAGGTTCACACCATACCTTCAGCTCTCCGTCCATCGCCGCACTTTATCCATAATCACTCACTCTTCAATTTCATATACCGTTCAAAATCACGCACCCTGAATTCATCATTTTTTGCAATACAAATTCTCACGCCTTCCACATCACGTGAAAACAATATTTAAATTAGTACAATAGTATAATAATCAATGATCAATGAAGTTTATCATCCAGTGGGTGCTTTACACTTATTCTTAAAACTCCTAAATATCCGCCTAAAGACATAAGAATCGATCTTATTCCTATGCGTCCTCCAGACATATGCGTTGAGCACTTCATGTAACACATTTTATGCACTTATCGCCACTATCATAAATTAAATGTTTCGTTGACGGAAAACAAACACGAAGCCTAATCAGTGGTAAATCACTCATCAAAGAGCACGAGGGAGTGTCTTTTAAACCGAAGATGCTCAGTGAAATATCGAGGGAGTAGGCGGATGATCAGGCTACAGACGCATAATTCATTCGAGCGAAATTGAGGACACTTTAAAAGTGGGGCTAAGCGAGTTGTGAGGGCGTAACCTCGGGCAAAAATCGTCGGGCAAAAATCAAAAAATAGCATTGGATTAAGGAGGAAGAGCGAGGGTTGTGAGGACAGATGGAGGGGAGGGAGGATAGGGGGGGGGGTGAGTAATGGGGCGAAAACGAGAGATGAAAGCGGGAGGACAACCCTTCCCCGATCTCTCTCGGTCAAAGAGTGGGGGATGGGGACACGTGAGATGGAGCGAAGGCAAGGCGTGCATGAGCTGGAATGGGGAACGAACCGAAAGGGCATATGGGAGCAGCGAAAGGAGTGGCGGGGGAAATATAAACAAGGAAGGGAACATTTAGTTTTTTTACTGACGATGGTTTTCGCGGCGTTCAGGTGACTCAGGCTAGTCTTACGAGTTTCCCCAGCGCTGACATCTTGTTGGCACCGTGTTGCCATCAACAGGATGCCAACGTGTAGGAAACCCATAAAATCAGTCTAATTCAAGGAAGAATAAGAGTTAATCATTACTTTTTTCCCTCCTTATTGCGTCATGAAGGTGATAAATTTAATAATGAGAAAACAATAGCGAAATACATTAAGATGACTCGGAAAAGACGTGATGCCATTGAGATGCAAGGTTTGTATAAAGAGATTTTTAAGCATTTTATTCCTGACGTGACTGTATATTGCAGCGCGTTCACACCAGCCAGATTTGGTTGTGGGAGGCTATGACCCTCAACAAGCGCTAAGCGCCAATCGTCTGCGAGCATTCGTTCAGGCTAGATCGTGTTTTTATTGGGTTCCTGTCGAGTGGCTCGGTACAAGTGCAATATTCAGCGAGCAATTGAACTGCGGTACGCCATCAGTTGTACTGGACTGAAAATCGGGTACGGAGATTTTGAACATGATTTTAAGCAGGGCAGTTCGGTAGTTTTTTAAGCAGCACAATCTCTTCAAAGATGGTCGAGAGAGTGTGTAGGATGAGCCCCGCGCTGGACGACCGTCGCCATTTAGGATCAATGACAACGTGCAACGCATAAAATGACAGGCATTATCACTGAAAATTTGGAGATGCGAAAGATTTGTGCTAACCTCGTCCGGAAGGTCTTTGGACGGACGACCAAAAGGACAGTCGGTTGTCTGCTTGCAAAGATTTTCTGCAACCGCATTGCGACGATTCCTCAATCACTAGACAGTTGGCATCGACTTGACGCCAGCAGACTATTTCCTATTCCCGAAAATGAAATCCTCCCACAAAGGACACCACCATGGGGCCGGGTTAAGTGCCCTAAGAGCATCTTGCACGCGTGCCCTTAAGGATCTTCCGGAATCCGCCCAAAAGGGAGCCTTTGAGTCGTGGAAAAGCCGTTTGCAAAAGTGTGTTGACGTTCAAGGGATGTACTTTGAAGAATATTGAGTCGTTTCGGTATGCATCTATTTTTCCGAAAATATTCCCCGTACCTTTTATACAACCTTGCAAGTAGAGTAGAGGAAAAAGTTTATTTTCCTTGAGACATAATTGTTCAATTCGTTTTTCCTAGGATCGCATTTCCATTTGGTCAGGAGATGAAACAAGTGCGTATATTATGCAAAGGTACGAGGTAGGTGGAGAAATAGGGGTGACGAGGTGAGGAGGTATGGATTAATGTCACTTGGTGCTATCATTTGTGATCACGAATAAGAAATGGGAAAAGAGAGGCATGCTAAAAGGGATTACGAAAGGTTTCGGCGTCCATCATGTAGATATTGCAGTAAAAAAGAAAAAACTATTGATTAATAAGCCTCAATTGCTGCATTTCGGCATTTAGCTCTTGATGTTATTACCAGTTTATAGTGTCCATATGTTATGAGGGCTGTTCATAAAGTAACCTCCGTTTTCGTGTAGCGTAAGAAGCAGTGGAGGGTCCCGAACGGTCGCTGCATTGTCGCACACAGTAGGACAGTAAGCCCCGATCTGCAATGGTTGGAGGGTCGCGCCACATGTCGGTTGTTTACAATAGGGAGTCAAAATAAACAATACAATTGAAATTCCCACTAAATGTGAAGTTTGTTTAGTAATGATGTTTTTACTGATAAAAGAAAACTTCAAAGAAATTCATCGGAAGAGAGAAAGAAAACTAGAAGGAAGAAGAGTTGCGGGTTGGTATTGTCGTTCGTTTTAAATGTTCATGATGATGATAGAAGTGGCCGTCCGTCTGTGGTGAACAAAGAACTACAACTGAAAATGGCCGAAAATTTCTTGAAACCGGCGTTTAACGATATTTGAAATCATTAGAAATTTTTCCGCAGATTTCTATGACTCTGTGGCATGGAAATACAACTGAAAGGTTAGACTACTACATGTTTTGTGCTCGTCTTGACAAGGAGAGTTGCCTGTTATACAGAATTTTGTGCTGAAGGAATTTGAAAACTAGTTCAGTAATATGACAAATGCTTAAATATTTTGGGCAAATAAGCATAAAAATAGTAAAGATATGTAGTTTTGTGATGAAATTAATACATTTTCTGTTTATTTTCCAATGTATTTCTATAGCATAACGGAGGTTTCTTTCTGGAAAACCTTAGCATTATATATATTAGGTTAGATGTGACAGTAGGCAAATGGCCGATCTAGTCTCCCGTTCCCTTGTGGCCTTCATTATATTAACTTCTGGTTGTGTTGCTGTAGGATGGACGTGCTTTAATGATAGCTAAACGGATCATTAAGAGCCTCACACTTGGTCGAATGGCTTGGAGTCATAACGTGTGTGTGTGTGTGATGGAAAATGACCTAAATTAATGGAGAGAGTAGAAATAAATTCATACTATTCCTTCAGCTATTATTCATATAATATTTATTTTAAACTGATAACCTGAATATGTAATTAGCCAAATACCTTACATTTGTCTATTTCTCTCCCTCCTCTCTACAATTTTACCTTTTGGTATCGTCCTGCACACTCCCAGGTACATCAGAAGACGCCCTAATTTTTTTTCATTTCAAGTAATCTATTTTGTCATGTTTCAGGCCAAACAAAAACTTTTTCATATTCTATTTATCAGGGAAACCTCTTTTCACACACGCCATTATGTTTCGACACTGTTTTATATCTTCCAAGCACGCGAGTAAAATTTTCTAGCACAACATCAAGAAATGTGAAAAGGCAGTGCCAGGTTGGTGTGATTTCTAAAAATGATAAAACCCGGGCATAGAAATACTTCATATATACTATATTTTAGGGTAGTTAATCTAGCATCTTTCTCACGCTCTCTAAAAGTTAGAACAAATTTTTGTAAAATTATGTACTTCTATTCAAAACATTAAATATTCTCATCTTGCGCTGCTCTCTGCTGCAGCCATTCATGCACCCAGCTAATTCACTATTCAGCTACTCGGCCACTTTCTTTGGCTATGCCATTAACATTTCAAACAAGACAAATGGGCTAAATATTCGCATAAATATAATATTTAGATACGGAGGCGCCTGGAAAAATTGACGTGCATCAAGAATTTTTTATTCCAGATCTTAATTCCAAATACGAGTGATACATTAAATATTCTTAGAGTGCGCCAATGTAAGCACCTGTCAAATTGCAAGAAACTGTGGGAGATGCCACGTCAGTAACTTTTAACGAAGTCATCCAGCGTCCGCCAAGGCGAATGATTTTTACTCTCTGAAATTGCTGCATTTTAATGCACATTTAGCGGATGACTCCGTTAAAAGTTACTGTCACGACATCTCCCGCAGTTTCTTGGAATTCGTCAAAGGTGAAACACCTCTAGTGTTTCAAGTTGGCTTTAACCTCGTGGACTGTGGTGCTATGCTCACGACTGTAAATGCCCGTGACATTGTATGCACAGTATGCCGTCACAACATCTTGTTCCTTTGAGGCCACAAAATTTCGGAGTGTAATATAATGCTTCGATAGCTGAACGGGCCAAAGCACTCGGCCGGACATCAAGGGATCCGGGTTCGGATCGCGGTCAAGGCGAATAATTTTTACCCTCTGAAGTTTTTGCCCCTCAGAAATTACTTAAAAAATGGAAGCATATTTTGGGTTAGTTTGATGATATAAATCCGATTAAAATTTGCGGTGTCTATTGTGGTTACTGTTTAAAACAATTAATATCCTTTTCGCAACCGCAAACCCTCTTCACCTGGGGTGAACAATTTGGCTTGTGTCGGATAGAAAATGAGAGGTGTTGAGGATGATGATGGGGGATGGCATTTCACGACAGAATGTGGATTATGGAACCGGCTACTGCAATTGCAAAATGGAAGTGTGAGTCATTTCGTTTAAATTCAAGAGAGAGTTGTTGCAATATTAAATGCAAAGAGCGAATGCGGCAATGGGTTTGAGCGAATTTAGACGAAGGCGGGAATCATCTGATGAACGGAGGGAAGAGGTTTGCAGTGAAGAGATTCAGTTGCTAGCGATGAGTTTTCGCTCGAGAAAATTTTTCTCACTAGATGAGCATATAGGGCACGTTTTTAGAATGCATGAATACAATGGTGCTCAAAAATGATGTCTCTTATTCGAATAGCAGTCTTTCATCCATGAGCGTTTTTGAAGCAAAAAATTATCTCTACAAAAAGCGTCACTGGTATTCACTCAGATGACGCATTTTCAAAATTCTTTTATAATGTCATCCAAGTTCCCTTTTCGTTAGAATGGCACAAGTTTCTCTTGGGAAAATATTCCAAAGTTTTCTTCGACATTACTTTGAAGTGTATTCCCTTAACTTGTAAAGCAATGCTATTGATTTTCCGTTCTCTCATCGTCATGATTTAAGGAATAGATTATTAACACGCACGCTAATGTGAATGAAGGAAATACAGGGTTACACCCAAAAGTGGTAGGACTGATTTTTTTACAAGAATTTTATTGACGATATACTTACATCAACTTAATAATCTTCAAAGTATGCTCATTGAGCTGATACACACTTTGTATAACGTTGCTCCCATTCCCCGTACGACCGCTGGAAATTTTCTTTGGGGATGCCGTTGATGACCCTCGTCGAAGCCTCTTGAACGGCCTTTATCGATTCAAAACGTCGTCTCTTGAGCTGTCTTTTCATCAGGGGGAAGAAGAAGAAGTCCGGTGGTGCCAGATCGGGAGAATAGGGCGGGTGCGGCAAGGTGGCAACGCCGTATTTGGCCAGGAGCTGTCGGTCGACACTCACAATTGTCGGCACCATCTTGGCGCATACCTTGCGCATGGCCAAATCCTGTGAAATAATGCGTTGGACGTTGGATGCAGACAGACCCAACTGGTCTGCAATTTTTTCACTGGTTAAGCGTCGGTCTGTGTTCAGTAGTGTCCTCACTCTGTCCACATTCGTGTCGGTTCTTGCCGGCCGTCCGGAGCGATGGTCGTTTTCAACGAGCTCCCTACCCTCTTTAAACAACTTGTGCCACTCAAATACTGTGGAACGGCTTAAGGCAGTGTCCCCATTAGCCTGCTTGATCATATTGAGGGTCCCAGTTGCCGTCTTCCTGGGTTTCGCACAAAACTTCACGGAATAACGTTGCTCTAAATTCAGATTCATTTTGTTTTTCGACGCGGACAAAAAACTTGCTACACTAAAAACGGTGTCCTCACTCAACGACAGTCCGCAGGCGACTGAGGTTGGAGTCGGTCTGTTGCTAAGAGCCCCCTCCACCTTACCCTGCCAGGCAGACCCCCCTCCACCGCTCTGTTCGCGCCAGAGAAAATCAGTCCTACCACTTTTGGGTGTAACCCTGTAGAGACGATGAAACTATTTTCACTCAAGTTCAAGCGATGGAAAACTAACTAAGGAAACTTATATAATCGATGAAGTGACCTTCTTTTGATTTGGAGAATGTTTTATGAACTCCTGAACCTTAAAGCATAGTTATTTAAAACTTGTGTGAGCCATTCCTATAGGTAATCAAGCAAGATATAGGCACAGATAGTCAGTCTTATGAAAAAAATTCACTAACGCGTACAACTGCGACCGCGAACTAGTAAAATCAGAAATTCTTTAAGCTATCAGAATTAATTCGTTTTAAAGAACCATTTAAAACATAGCCAAGGTACATTCATGCAAGAAATATAGGACATACACCAGTTTACTGGACAAGGAAAAAGGTTGGTAGATTGAGAAAGAGAAATAAAAATCAAATTACCAGTTTAACGCATTTTTGAAGGGAATATTTTGTGTGCCTTTTTAAAGACACAGTGGGATATTTTAACTTTTCAAATGGGGTACTATAATATAAACTTTTGATTGTAAGGTCTTTTTAAGTCTGGGACGGGGACGTGGAATACAGAATCGAAAATTTAAATTTTTTTTCAAAGCGTGGATACCAGCACGAAAAACATTGGAAGTTTCCATCTAGTCTACTAAGTACACGCATAATCGGCATGCTAAATTGGTTGTTTATATAAATAATTGAGGAATTGATTCGTATTCAGCCCAGTATTTAAATGGGTCTTGGTGACTACATAAAATATTTACTACCGCGTCAGATTTATTATAAGGGAAACGTAGATTTCAGATGCGGCTCTTTCATGAATAAATTAGCATTTGTCAAACATGTTTGAAATATATAGCAAAGAAAAAACAGACTAAAGACGGAAATGGACTATTTTTCTACTAGACCTCATCTAGGATACACTAAGAGTATAGAAATGCGTGTCAGATTCGCATGAAGGCGAATATATCTTGATGAACTCGGTGGCTTCAGGTTCTACTTCGTGAAAATTCATGATCACTGAAAAATCAAACATGGTATTTTTTCGCAGAGCTAGTTTTGAGAAAAATAACCAAATTTATTTATTCAGTGACGAATATCTCTCGCAGATATGCCTTAGAAAAACCTAATATTAAAAAATATCTTCAGGAATCTTTTATAAAATGTGCCAATAAAAATAGAGAAATGAGAGGACATGTGTATTTGTGATTACTTGAGAAAAAATCGAAAAAGCAGATAAGACTAAAATAATATTCATGCTTACGCATAGCTTCTAATGCAGTTATTTCTGCCGCCGTCACATAATTTGGCGTTGACAGCTTTTTGCGGTGTCTATGGGTTGTAGATGTTAATTGACGCAGTAGTCAAAAGATGTGCGTGTAAGTGGAAACCGAGACTTTTACAATTAATCGAATCCGATGTTCATGCAATTAATTATTGTGTCGATATTTCTAAAAATGATTTTTCGATCGAATGCTTGACATGTTTTGCTCTTATTGGCGTAAAAAAATGACGCAAGACGGATAAAGAGCGTTTCCTCATTTTCGTCAGTATCTTGAAGGCATCATCAGTTAGGATTCGGGGCAACGTGTCGTGCGTAGCCTGAGTTAAAAACGCATCCCCCTAGGGTTAATACGATACTGCAATATGAAATATGCTGTGTGCTGGATGAAATGCAACGCCACCCTCCCATAGAGCAGCAATACTTTCATGATATTCAATGTACACTGCAGTGGGGCGCTCATACTCGGGCGGCCCACGAAACCCCCTTCCTTCGACGCCCCTCGAGGAAGCACCCGGTCGAACAGAGATCCTGACACGCGATTACGCACACGAGGCATTCTCACGACTGCGTCTCGTTATCTGACACCGATGACGCTCGCCGAAGGCCTTTATTGGCTCTTTAGACCCGAGACTTTGGCTGTCTCGTACCTCTCTCCTCTGGTTTAACTCACCGAGACGCCCTTTCGCACTCGGAGCTAATTTCACCCAAGTCGCGTTGGGTTAACGGGTACAAGTGGAGTGGTTACCTCTGAACACTAGTGAGTACCATTAGGGAGACCACAATCATGTGCTCAAATTTCTTCGTTTTTTCTCTTCATACTCTACTCACCTGTACAATTATCCTTTCTCAATCATTCTGCTTATTTAATGTACAACATCCAACTCCGTTGAGATATCTCAAAGGCATTTCTCTTCTTGTGCATCTTCATTCTCTCATGATACGTATAAAGATCACTTGTATTTCATCTGTTCTTTGGCTTTAGTGGCTGGAGGGTCTAAAATATCATTGAAGCTTCTTTAAGGGAATCATCCTTTATTTTTGCTGCTCTACGCTTCATTCCCGCGGACTAATTCTCCTCTCTACTGTATCGCATTCGAGGCCGGTGAAAGATTCCTCTCTTGGTTTATTTCTTCGTGTGCTCAGCGCCTGGCTTTGGGTTTTCTCTTCCGCTTACTTCGATTTTAATTTTCTTCCCCTGCTTTTCATGCTGTGTAAGTATACCCTTGGATCCTATGTTCTCCTTGTTCATGGATTTCCTGGCGGATCACCATTCTCCGCTGCTAGGGCTTAGACGTCATCTGCGGAACTGAGAGGCTTTATTATCTCTTCTACCTTCACCCAAGATTCCCTTGGTGGCTATTTCTTTCGCTTCTGCTATTGACTCTTCAGAGCACATGTTCATTAGTCCTGTGGAAAGATTTTATCCTTGTCTAAAAAATTGATCCCGTCCTTTCATCTTTTAATGTTTTATATACTTTCCGTATTACCTCGATAACAACTCATTTCTACGTCCCTACTACGAGACTCGTAATTCCTATTCTCAGTCGCAAGCCTTCCATAATTATCATCTCTGACAGAGGACACTTTAAGTCCGCTCCACATTACTACAAAAACGAGAGTAGAAGGATGAAACAGAGGCAATGCTAGACGTCAACTTATAAAGCATGAGGAACAAAATACATAGATAGCCAGGGTCCACTGTTTATATGTAAATAAGTACAAAGGGCCCGGAACAAGCAATTGACGCTTTAACCAAGACATTTACCAGAGAACACTTTTAAGATTAAAAAGCAACAATTAATCTTTTTTTCTTTAATTCAATTTTTTTCAAAATGCAAGAGATTCAGTATTACATTTCCCTAGATTCTAACATAATTCTGATTTTTTATTAACAATTGTCAGCTATTTCTTATGCTTAAAGACTTCGTGAATAAACACAACCGTGCCACATTCTCTAAACCTACTTAATTATATCATTGATTACCGAATGCCTAACTAAAATACCTGTGGAAAAAAGTTAAAATAGCATTAGGTTTGCCTATATTTCATCGGTGTTATGAATTTGTCGTCATTGGCACTGAATTCTTTCCACTCCATTTGGCAGTATTGGGGTAATTGAAATGTTAAAGATAATTATCGACCATTGAAGCTAAATTTAAATCAAGCTGTCATGAAATATTTTGATTTTTCCACAATAAATTACCTCGAATCTGCTAGATACATAACATTCCAAATTTTAAGCGCACAATTAGCATAAGTCAATTTATCACTAAATCTTTGAAAGCCTATGAGATGGTATCTTCTTGATTATGCCTTCACTGCATTGTATATCCTTTGTGTGTGTTTATGTCTGTGTGTGCATTTGCATGCATGTAATGGGAACATAATGAAAAAAAACCCAGCCGGAGGATGTTTAAAGAAAGATGAGCTGTGGAGAGGTTCTCGAGTTTTGTGAGTTAGAAGTAGTTTCTGTCGGAGGGGGTGGGTCTGGAGGAAGGAGGGAGGGGTGGGAGCGGGGGCGTAGAGGAGATAGAGAGAGGGGATAAGAGGACTTTTCGGAGGAATGGGGGGGCCACCCTGGAATGCGAACGTGTTTCTCGCCGGAGAGCGGCGGACGACTCCGTTTTTGCACCCCAGTCATTATTTGTGGCATGTCTCCGCCTGTCGCGTGTCGCCCCCTCTTTATCATTCCTGGCATGAATCACAGGTGGCGACATTGCCGTCTGCTCCCCCACCACAACCCCGCGAGAGAGAGAGAGGGATGGCGGGAGAAAGGCTGGCGAGAGGGGTCGGATGTTAAATTGGCCACCTTCTCCTAAGCCCTCGAACACACGGCCGCGGTGCGCCCAATTCCCTCTTTCGTTGCCGGCATCCCCTCCCTCCCACCCTCATCTCACTATGATTTCTTCGTCCTTTTCCCTTCACGCATTTGCTTATTTCGCGCTTTGGGTCCAGCTTCCTTTGGGTTTCTTGGAATTGTGGTCATTTCGGATGAAATTTCGGTTGCGGTGAAACCTGATGATGAGCCAGGTCTGTAGTGGTTTAACAGAACTCCTCTAAGGCCTCCATGACCACAAGAAATATCCGAAAAGTTATTAGAAAAAAAATTCCATCATACCTCTCTCTCTTTCTTCGGTGGCAGTGGTCTTTGGAGATACTGCAATAAGCCAGAAATGTAATCTCCTCTTTTTTCTTCAGATGTATAGTGAAATAATATAAATTAAACTAATGATTCGCTTGGTCGATTTACTATAATATTTTTAGCATTCATTTTTTTTATTTTTATCCAATAAAAATTTTCTCGATTACACGTCTTCAAATTCTCAAAGGTTATACGCGATTCTTTTATCTTAATAATCAGGAACACGAGTATGAACATGATTGATTGCGATAACCCTATTAATTACCTTTCCCTTTATTCTTATTATAATCCATCTTGAATGTGACATTATATATCTACGCGATGATGGGATATATGCGAAGAATCTCGGGGGATCTAGTCAAGCAGATGCAAATGTGCCTTCTAGGGTAAAGGAGAGATTCTTAGAGGGAAGGTTTTTATATACCATTTGTTACTTAAAGAAATGGCCGTCTGCTTGTTTACGATTCGTTCTGAGCAAAATGTGCGTTCAATATGAAATAAAAAGGTTCTTGATGCAAGTCATCTCCAACAGAAGACACTTCTAAGTATCCGCGATTATTTTGCCGTGCAACGGAAAGCAATGTCTTCTCTGCATTAAATCAGATGCTGGTGAGATTCCGGAATAAAAAGATGCACTGCACCTAAGCTGGAAATCCACTTTGGGTTTTTAGTTAATTTTCTCTGTTGGGGAAGAAGAAAATCCAATTAATCTTAATATCATTTACCGATAAAATATTTCAGAATGCTTTTAAGTAAATTAATTGATGTGTCTGCTGCTTAATTACTCATTACCCACTGTTTGCACATGGGTACTTAGTGCATTGATTTTCCAGTTCTGGCCGAAATATAAGATAAGACGTTTCGCTTACAAATCAGGATGGATCATGAGAATATGGGGACTAAAGTCAATTTAATTTACGTGTTCAAAAGGATGACTTTGTGAATTCATAATTATTTTAATGGAATATTTTCTTTCTAATGAATTAAACTTTTGCAGACTAGGCTTTCATGAGTATTGCTCAGTCATAAAAAATGTGTTTTGGATGATATTACGAAGAACTTTTTTCTCGAAACTTGGAGAACAGTCTGAAAAACATTTTAATTAAAACTTATCATTGAATCCAATGTTACCAGAAATGCTATTAATGGTAAGATAAACTTTATTTGACAGTCTATTTTCCAAAGTTCCGCCATATTATAGTATAATATATGTATGCACATAAATAAATAAATAAAATATATATATATATATATATATATATATATATATATATTTAACATTTGAACGACACAATAAAACTCAAAAAGAAAATAGATAACACGTTAAACGACACTCACATTTCAGAAGGCCTCAGAGAAGGCCGAAAGATTAAGCTTTCTGAAATGTGAGTGTCCTTTTACGTGTTATCTATTTTATTTTTGTATTCTGTTGTGTCAGCCAAATGTTATATTGCTCTCGTGATTGCTTCTACATCATCGATATATATATATATATATATATATATATATATATATATATATATATATATATATATATATATATATAAAATTTATATATAATTATGCATACACATTTTGGCGAAATTATTGAACCATGGAGGGTTTGTCACCTCTCTGGATTTATTTCACCCACTCCCAGAGGAATGGGCTAGGGCATAAAAGCAAAGCATAAGATGAAAAGCAATCATACAATGCTGTTACGTGTGGGTTTTAGTACGTTTCGCAAGTTACACAGAGCCAGAAGAAGGAAACGAGTCATATTGGCCAAATATGCGCTCAAACACGAAACACCGTCAAACGGCGATGTGTTCACAGTATGTATATTTAACCAGTTTTTAAGACATCTTAAATAAAAGTAAATATGCTCCTTCACACTGCCGCCTATTTCTTGTACAGTTGAACAAAATTGTATGGCGTAGCATGAAAATCAAACTTGCGCAAATAAAATACATCTCTGGAAAAATCTGCGGAATAAAATGCCAGTCCGACTCACGTAACGCACACATGAATAACCCCACGCATAGACTTCCATTTGACGGGCCTGGCGCACACACAAGCGATCCCGTTCCACCTTTTCTCATTATCGCTCAGATACGTTTTCGCCCTCTTTTTCATCGCTCCCCCTTTTTTGCGTTTTCTTTTTTTTGTTGTGCTCCTCAATCTTTCCGTCTACTTGCGGAAGATAATTGGAGTGAGAATCAGCAGTGGTTGACGCAAGAATGCGGGCTGTCTGTAATGAAATTCGCACTTTTGTCTTCTTTTATTTTGTGCACACGACTATCAGTCAAGGTTTTTGAGAAAAAAGGAAAAGGATTCCTCTCTGACGCTGTCTCTTCCTCGACCCCCGGCCCCCTGCCCCCCCACCACACCCCAACTCCTTTGAAACAACACAAGCATTCAATTTCCACACACACACATCCTCTTACAGTTCCTTCCTTCTCCGCATTCCGTATTTCTTCTGCTTTTGATATCCCGGGGAGGGATCCCGTTCAGCGACGAAGACCGAAAATGAGATATTTGAAACCGTGATCCAAAAAAAAAATTACGACGAGTGATATTTCATTCCACGTTCAGGGAATTAATATTATATGGTTGGGCCTGTGGCACGAAGGAAATGGAGCGTTGACTCCATGGATATCTCCTCCCTCATCCTCAGTAAATCGTTTCTCATTTGCCTGAGAAGATAGAATTTTGGCATGGACGCCGTTTCGTGCAAGGGAAACAAAATATATGATTGTCATAAGGTGTAGTGGTAAAAATTAATTAAGCACAAGATGAGGAAATGCTGAGGGATATCGGTTAATTAAAAGTCTATGATTCTCTAAATATCCAACTTTATCGATTATTTTCTCTCATTTTCCCCCCCTAAGTTTCCCCAGTGTTTTTTAGACCATTTCTGACGAATGGGTGCATTCGTGGAATATTATGTAATAACATACTAAGAGAATTGAAGCAGCAATTATCAATCTGAATCGATATGCTTCTTTCTAAATTATGCCTGCGATTTGATTGATTTGATATACCTTAATATTGTAAAGTTTATCTTCTCAAAAAGAGAAATCATGTATTGTAAAACATGAGAATTCATTTCTGAAAGTCATTTGGCGCTAATGTTGCTGTTCGTATTCATAAGACTGTGTCATATATTTTGACTCAATGGAATAGTCATTTCTTTTTCGATATTGCCGATCACCTGAATTATTTGCTAAAATATTGACAATAGACATGATTCATTTTAAGTAAATTCTTTAGAATATTAATTTAAGTCATGAAGATTTTGCGAATATTACCATATTCCTGTAAGTTATAAAAGCTTATGATACTTATATGCAACAAATGTAACAAAAATGTTTATCTTCTTAAAACATTGTGAAATATAAACTATATTTAAGTGCTGATATAATTGTTTGTCGTGCTACACATTCTTTTCCAATCCAGCAGAAATTTATCACTGATTACAGGAGAGTCATTCAAGTATTTTAATTATACAAATTATTCAAGTATTTAATCAAGTGTATTCTATTTAAAATTCTTCTCCATCACCCAGAGTCCCTAATGTTTTAATTTTAATTCGTTTTTACAATTTTCACACCGATTTATGGCGTTGACTTATTATTCAGTTGTCACTACCTTTTTAATTACAATTAATCAACGTCGATGGCTCCTCTTGTGCATAATTTTTCATGGAAAGCTTTTATATTTCCGGAAACTAGAACATGCTTTATTCAATATACTTTTTTTAACAACTCACCTGCCTCTATCCTAGACCATCTTCCCAATAATGATATTTTCTTTCAATATCATTGAAATATTAAAAAGGCATTAACGATAAAGCAATGAACAGCTTACCTTAATGGTAAGAATAATTTTCACATGCAGTAATAGGGAAAATAAAAAAAAATATGGCACATCTATTATCCGCTCCCTCATTAAGGGAAATCGTACACATTCATTTAAATTTGTACTTCGAGAGTGATGCATGAATTCCAAAATTCAATCCGTAAAACATGTGAATATTTAAGTGTTTATCTATTCGTTCGCATTTTTTTTGCAGGCATATTCTATTGATACTTCGCGACATTATTCTCTGAGTTTAGACGTACAAGCGAGCTCAGCGGTTTTGAATAAAAGTAAGCAGAGGTGGAAAGGGAACAAGGGAGCGATCCTTCGTAGATTTACGCGAAGATAATTAAAAAAGAAAGCCTGCTCGCATCCTCCACTCAAAAGACAACATTAGCGCGTAGACGCAAAGGGATGGAGAGGGTTCGAATCAAGGAACGTTTTAAAATTAAACTCTTCATGCGGGTCCAGAAATTCATTTCAGCTCCTGCCCCTAAACCCCTCGGCTTCGTTCCCCTACCCTACCTCCCCTTTCCAATCTAGACCCGCGCATCCCCACGCCACGGGGGGCCCCAACCCCTAGCAAGGGGGGTTAAACTTACACCCACACACACACACACACACGCAACCACGCACACCACTCCCTCCCCCACCCCATCCACGCCGCGCCACCTCGCACCATTTCCCCCGCATCTCATCCGGGCACGTACAGGGCCATGGGGGGGGGAAGAGGAGGTAGGGGAGGAGCGGCGTGTTAACGCTTACGGGCAGTTCACATGAGGAAGGGAGGGTGGGGGGGGAACAGGAGAGTTGTCATTCCCCTGAGGAATACCCAACAGCGGCAGCAGTTGAAACGAGGACGGCTTGCGGAGAAAAAGGGTAAAACGTGTGAAAGGGGAAAGGTCGGGATATAAATTCGTGAGGCAGGGAAGGAGGAGGGCGAAATGAAAGAATGCGGGGCAAGGGAGAGGGGCGTGGCGGGAAGGCGTCGTCGGAGGTGTAAGGAGGGGGATATCCCTTGGCCCTGCTTTCATCCTGACCCGCTACCCTTCCGCTTCCCTGCACTCTCTCGGACAGTGTGTCTCCTCACGTGAATACCTCTCGCATTGAGATATGCCACTAAATATTTTCTTGCATTTACGTGCAATTTAAATTTAAGATTCGAAGAATTTACCCTAAATCTTGGTGACCGTTTCTCTCTCTATTACTCTAGAAGAATTTCAATGCATGTATTTTTTTGTGTGTATTTATTCCTGCGTGAGTGTGTGAATGTTAATCCCATTCCAGTGAATAGAACCCGTTGTCACATCCTCATTGGAGATACCACGTTCCAACTATCCACTTCCTTTTACCCCCGAAAGTGAGTCCAACCTCGAGTTATCAGCAGTATAAAGACGAATTTCTACAGAGAGGGTTTATTCCTTTTCACGAAGTATGTTTAGCGCCATCAGTCCTTGCAATAGCTTCGATAGAGGACAGTAATCAATGACTTCTTTTTTATACTCCAATATCATGAAGTATTGGATGTTCATCAACTGATGCTTTGAATACGTTTTTTACATAATTTGAATGAAACGAATAATTATGTATTTAATTTATTTACTTTTGTTTGTACCAGACAATCACTCCCGAGTTGATCAGAATTTTTTTTTACAGCCTGGTGAAAGTTCATTTTCCCTAGAGGAAAACCATATACAACCTCGGTTTCATTAGGTATTGCACAATTCATTTTATGATAGATTTTTTCGTTTCCCAGTCATGAATTCAATATCGTGCCTCCTTAAATTTGTCTACAAATTAATTGTTTATCTTTTGGCCTGTTATGTATGGATCGGGACCCGTTAAAAAATTTGTCCTCGGCTGTTGGTTTGGTAGGTTCTTATTCAATGTTATTTTAGTTTGCCGATGTTCATTCAGGTGTCATTGTCATAAAAATTGTAATCATTTTTCGTAAAGGCGACAACCTGTTGACAAAACTTAGCCTCTTCGATTCCTAGCAAGCCCGGAGGCAGCCGCACAATATGTCTCCTTTACGAAAGAATCTGTTCCCACCTAATTTTGACGGCGGGCTCCGCTATGATTTCCGAAAGAAATGAGCGTGAGCGGAGAATCAGTTCTGGGATAAAAGTGGAAATAGTGGCTTAGAGGTAGAAGTTACTTCGGCAATATTGAAGCGCCGGGAAATCTTTGGAAGCAAGTAAGGGAATTGGTGAAATCCTATCTCAGACCTGGAAGTAAGGATTGGTGGGATCGCCTCCGACCAAATACTCCGGCAGAGCGTATTCGGCCAGAGAGATTGTGAGGAAATTAGAGAGGGGTCAGAAGGGCAGTGGACAGTTCCTTCTAACCTCCGCTCCCAAGATCCCATTTACGACTCTCGACAGCCTTTAGCTGCGATTTCGGACGGTCATTGAGGGGTGTAAAAGCAGACCAACAGGTAGCGGCAGCGGGGGTGAGACGAAGGGGTATAAGGGTTTTTATAAGACTTTCGGTGTGAGGGGGTGGGGGAGGGGAGGGATTTGGGAAGGAGACCCGGGAGGAGAAAAGGGAGGCGAGAAAGCAGGTGGGTGGGGGCGGTTGAACAGGTCGCCACGGCCCTCTGAATGGGGCAGCGTATGCGGTCATTTAGTAAAGTCCCCAATTGCATCCGCCGCCCAGCGTTTGGGGCACCTTGGGGGGCATGAGAGCGGGGTCGGAGGTTCCTTCGAGGGCGATGGAGATCTCCTTGGCACACCCTCTGCCCCTCCCAAGGGAGTCTTCGATCGGTGGCCATAAAAATGCCTGCCACAGCTAAAGCTTAGATTCGGTGCTTTTCTCGGAGCGAAATGGAAACGGGACGCAGGGCCGTACAAAGAAAAGAAGGGCTCTAGAAATAAAAGGGCAAATTTCCGCAGCGTTGTCCTAGAAGGAAGGTCAATATCTTTCTCTCTCTTTCTATCTCTCCAGTGAAGAGCTCAATGCTCACATCGCTATCCTCAGCCATTATTACAAAAATAAAAATTTATGAGGCATTCGTGAACGCCGTTGTTACTACGATATCTTCCTCCCTGCATTTGGTGTCAAGTTCTCATTCTTTGATCGTGGTTTGTGAAAGCTTCTCCGGTATTTGAGTTTTCTCACTTCATATATTCACCTTATTATTCAACATTGTACGACCGAACCGCGATAGGGTCATATTCGAGTCAAAATTATTTCGGTGCCACACACCCTAGTGGTGGCTAACAAGGTACTAAAGTAATAAATCAATAAAAAATGGATGTCAAGTTATTCACAAATGATTTATATTTGCAAGCCAAAATGTAGTTGACATTTTAAAATTGCCAAATATTTCGTTGTTGGGGTATCTGAAACATCAACCATGCATACAAATTATTTATACCGCCTTTCATCTTTTGCGTTGCCATCAAGAGGTGTTCTTCAAATCAAGAAATGTCAGCTGCGTATCCTACAGTGCAAAGCAGTAAATTATTTGCTTCTTTGTGTTTCTCCAAGATACGTGTTTTTATTTATTAATTCATTTCACACTAAACCGAAAACAGCATTTTGCCCTTTCTATCGGACTTTTACCAAAGATATTACCATTGAAAAAATTGCAAGCACCGAAGCAAAAGATGGAAAAGAGCAACCTAGACGGGAATCGAACCCGCGACCTCTGGATTGACGGGCGAGGACGTTACTCCGCTGCCACCATATCTAAAAATTCTTCGTACTCATTTTTCAACGTATTTCCTCATACTCAAAGGAGAAAGCGGATCTCGCGGCCCGATTCCTGAGAAAGGATAAGTCCTTGACTGGCAGTAAGCTGAAAGACTATCGCCGAGGGAACACTCGTTCTTGTAAGTTTAGTGTTCGCAAAAGAGCCGAGCAGTTTCAATGAAGACGACGACAGCCTCACGAAGGGGAAATGGTGGAGGGCGTGTGAAGGGAGTTCCTCAAGGTCAACGGCGAAAACGAGTGAATGCACCTTGATGATGAGTCTGTAAACAGAGACATACGTATAGAGCGATGCCATATCATTGGCAAATGAAGATCAAGTACTGGAAATATAGGCATAAGACGAAGGGTTGGGTCGCCTCTTTTCTGAGGTGATACTGACAGCGGACAGCTTTGGGTCAGAAAATTCACACCGCGCGCATACTTGAACGCCACGACAGCATTGGCGAATATGTATCAAAATGACCAACTCTGTTGGAAATGTTTAAGCCGTATAAACATGTGAAGTTTCCTCATTTTATTTGAACAAAGATACACTTTTTTACCCATGCCGTATTATCAGATTGAAACATTGGATTAAAATTGTTATAATATTTTCCGCAAATCTTTCTGGTGTCTTTACCAAAATAGTCTGAAGTAGTTTATTTGGAGAAATTATTAAAATAAAAACAAACATCAAGATATTGATTTAAATGAGCTCTTACGGCTAGTAGTATTGAATAAATGAAAAACTCCAATAGCCGTAAACAGTTTACCTTTCAAAACAAAATAAAAATGAGATTAGTTGTCTAACGGCACAAGTCAAAGGATGGGGTAAAGGGTAAATAAGGAAAGGGATAAGAAAGATGAACACTCCCATTCACCTATCTTATCCCTTTCCCTTCAACTTGTGTTGTCGTGACGATTCAGCCTCAGCATGCTGAAGAGGCCTTCTTTGTGGCCGAAATACGCGTATTCGTATTCACCTTTCTTATCCCTTTCCTTATTTACCCTTTACCCCATCCTTTGGCTTGTGGAATTAGCCAAATAATATTATTTGTACTTCGTTTTGAAAGGTAAACTGTTCACGGCTATTGGAGTTTTTCATTTATTCAAGCATCGAGATAGTTCTTTATACACCTTATTCTACATTTAATTGAGAGAAATATCAACGACGTGACCTTTAAGTTACTATTTTTAACTACAGTTTTTAATTTTTTTCTATTGGTTAACTTTTCTAGCCCTCTACTCAATCAGTTATTAAACTGAAAATTTCAATTGTTGAACCGAAAATACATGTTGTTAATGCCCGTGGAATCGTATACAATACATACAGGTAGAGTCGAGATGCATCTGCTAAAAAAAAAGTGTTTTAGTTTGCTTTTTCAGGTGCGATAGAGCACTCGTCCAGACTAGGGGTTTGATGTAACTATTTTAATCGAATGTGGAAATAAATGGTTTCGGAAGTACATTCACTCGTGATCCATGAGCGATCTATTCGTGGATTCTGGGAGATAATAAATTCTCCTGGAATATTAGGCGAGGGCTATCCAGTGGATTGAAGAAACTGGAGATTAAAAGGGGGTCGGGTCCCTTTTCCTTCTCTCTCCCGCAGCGGCGCCTGCCTTCATATCTTCGCTTTTAAGAGCGCCCGTCTCGCCTTCCCGGAACCCTAAACCGATCCGCACCAGGGTATCTCCCCTTCCACCATGTGGGGCATCCCTTTTAGCGGATCCGACGCCTGAGTACGTACGGGGTGGGGGGGTCGAGGGAATGCGTCCGCGGAGAGGAGGAAGAGTCGATGGGGGAGAAAAAGGGGGATGAAAAGGGAGGATTTTGGGAGGGCGGTTTATATTTATGGGCCAATATTACGCGGGAGTGGAGGAGTAGGGGCGAGTTGGATAGGTTGCTAATCACCCCAGGGATACGAGGACGTAAATGGACGCGCGCATCTTCGCCATGCGGAAGATATGCTTGACTTCCCATTGACGTAAATAAAAATATCCCATTCAAGGCTCCCTCCCGTTTCTTGCTCCCCAGAAAAGGCTCAAGTAAAATGGCAGAGCCGAATGGAGTTCTATGTAAGTAATAATATCTGACGAATTGAATTTTTCCTTCGGATCGTCCATGATGATTATGGATTTCAGGGTTCAATAGAGCTTTATTCCCTAGGAGAAGGCGGCGGTCAAATTCGTGTGTGTGGATGTTTTTGGTCTGCGATGGGCCCTAGGCGTGAATGCGTTGAAGTATGACCCCCTCTTTTTGCTGGGTTAAATTCTACATCTGTTCCACTAATTCAAAACCGAGTCTTATGGTGAAAATGTGTCTCTGCCTGGTGGCTTTATGCGTCAACTTTATTGACATTTCAATTGGAATTGCGAGGGATTATTTTCAAAACAAAAATTAATGAAGTCAATAGAGAGTTTATTCAATGTAGAAGAATGAAAATTAAATTATAATATAGTAAAATAGGAAATAAAGTGGTGTCAATTGTAAGGAAAAAAAGGTGGCATACTACAAGTATTTTAAAGGAAAAAAATGCAGTTTATTTTGTTTTATGCTCTGCTAAATCTTGCGATATTTTTCTTAGAACCGACATTGTCATCTATGTTCACAATGGTGAGGCGTTCCATTCAAGACTTTAAAATGTGCGAATTTCAAATAGTTAGCTAGTTATCTGAATAAACTAAGATCAGGTAAATGTTTCGGAGTACAAGGCTCAACAAATGAAACAAACATGGCGTAGTTAATTCTGCGTGTTATTACTTGGGAGGTGGCCACGACTCCAATTAATCTAAGGGAAGCGCGAGGAAGGAGCCAGGAAACTTCGGTTGGCAAAGCATATAGTATAGGAAATTGGGAAGGGAGATAATGAAAAGGGAAGGCGGCCAGGAGATGGCCGGTGATGATGGATCCTCGAGCGGGGCTAGATGGAGCAGGCGGGGCGGGGGCGTAAAGTGGAGGCGACGGGAGGGTTTTGAGGGGAGGATGGCTCCCTCCAAAGTAGGCGATGAAGATAATTAGAGGCGATGAGGAAGTTGAGTGGGTTTCCTCGCGGGGTTACCGAGCACCGGCGAAAAACTGAGGGGGGTCAAGGATGATGGCGGGCACCCATCTATCGGACAAAGAGTGAAGGCGATGGAGAAGCAGAGTTAATTTGGGGTGATGAGGGTGGCCTCCTTCACGGAGGGGGCGGGGCAGTGGACCGCCGTGACCCGTGGGGGCCCCTCGGTCGTCCGTCCACAGGGAGGCGTGACGACTGATCAAAGGGGGTCCGAAGCGGGCGACCTCCCGCCGCGCGCGAAACTCCATTTGCGACCGAAGGCCATTCGACCCCACACACCACATTAAAACGATAGACAGCCTTGTAAATCCGTTTCACCCTACACAAAGAGTACTTAATACTTTAATGTGGAATTCATCATTTCTTCATCTCTACACGAGGAGCGAAAGCAATCGGGCGAGCTCACACAAAACTCTTTTCTCCATCGAATCAGGTATTGAATGTTTGCGAAGTGATAAAGTCGAAATTTGTCGCGAGCCATATTGGCAAGTGACTGGGAGTGTAAGGAAATGAGGGAGTATGTTAGGTAAGAGAAATGGAAGGAAATAAATGTGTGTTCTTCTTCGTGGGCCTCGACGTTGGTAATCGCTGAAGGGAAAGCTTCGTGGCCTTCTGCGAGTCGAAATATTTAGTCAGAGGTTTGCGTCCCGGTCATAAACGTTTTTTCATCGAGAGGCCTGCTTCTTTATACTTTATCTTCGACTTCAATTTTTCATTTAATATCTTATTTGATATTTCCCTCATAACATATTTCCTGAATACCACCGCAGTCTGCAATTTATTAATGGTAATCGTTCACGTTCCATCCAGATTCTGATTAAGATTTGTTCATTTAACTCGTCGAAATATCCAAAGGATTTTCAATGTTCGACCACGGATCCACATTTTGAGTGCCTCCATTTTGTCCATAAATTATATATATATTTATTACAGTGATTCCTCATCGTACAGAAAAACTGACCCAATGTAACATTTGATCAATCTTTGTCTGAACTCTAGGTTCAAATCGTGATTGCGCATAAATGGGTTCATATTTTGGAAGGTGATTCTCACGAACGCTATTCAGCGTTTTATATCAACGCTGAGGTCAAGGTGTTTTGTGACTTCGCGACTCAAGAACACGAAGTTCTCAACTCTTTATAGTATTTGTCCGTTTAGACAAGTGGATGTTGGATTTGCTTGCTGATGTTATTGATTAATGTTACTGATTAACATTTATTTTGTCTTGAGTTTGTTTTGACCATTTGAGTTTCGCACAAGATAAGAATAGTTTGATTCCTTGATCTCTTGATCGTAAATCTTTACACCTTGTGCTTAATTTATTGAACCTATTTTGAATGAGAGTGAATAATGTTTGGGGACCTAATTAGAGCTCTGCATAAACCCTCGTTTTAAGAATATTTCCTCGCATATTCAAATACCAATTTTCATGGTCGCAATCTGATTCGAATTAATAATTTCAAGAATAGGGAGTCCTTGTCAGATGTTCAACCAAAATCTATAAAGCAAGCAAACACATCCTTCCTCTGGCGTCTGCATTTCTAAAAACAAATAGGGATTTAATCTTTCAAAAGACTGTCCAAAGCCAAACTGTGTGTACTCTAACTTTGGATGTTTATGAGCGTAGATCGTATTGGCATTGTTAGGATGGCAGTGCACACACCATTATCACTGAAAATTTTGCGATGCGAAAGATCAGCACTAAACTAGTCCCGGAGGTCTTGACGGGGGACCAAGAGCAGAGTCGAGCGTCTCTCTGCTTACAAAGACCTTCTTCAATGGCATATTGACGATTCCCCAATCCCCTAACAGTCCCAACTTTGCACCATGAGGTTACTCCCATTTCTAAAAGTGAAACCCTCCCTCAAAAGACACCAGCATGGGACCCTAAGTGCGGTAAAAGAAGCTTGCACACATACTCTTAAGAACCTTCCACCTACTAGGGAGCCTTCGAGTCGTGGAAAAGCCGCTGGTAAAAGTGCGTCGACGATGAAAAAATGTACTTTGAAGAATGTTGAGGAGTTTCTGCAGCATCTGAAATTAATCTCTTTTTCTGAAACTTTTCCCGATAGTTTTTATACTAACCATAAATGTGCCGTAAAATAAATCTCAAATATTAATGCGCTAGAAAACATATCCTTTTACGTTCAAATCAATCCACCTAACTACGAAATGTAAAGCATAGCAATGGCGGTCTTATGTCCATCAACGTGCCACGTTCACGGTATCACCTCGAAGAGGTTTTTCCTGAGTAACCGATATGGCAGCGGCAGTCCTCGCCCGTCGCCACTTCATGGAGGGAGGCTCCTCCGAGTGCACTTCACAGGGAAGGAGGTTGAGTGGGATGCCAAGGATGCTTCGGATGCCTCTTCTCTTTCATCTGATAAAAAGGAGATCGGAATACGGGCGGAAATACCCTTGATCAAAAAGTTCCCGGAATAACCACCGTGTGGCGCTCCCATCGTTCCGATTTGAGTTCTGTTTTTTTTGTTAAATTGGTACATCTGTTGTTGATATTCCCTTTAAATCTTAGTGTCATAACTTGACATTTGCAAAAGTTACGTAGCCAAGAGTACATCTATCTCTGTGTGTTGGCGATTTTTTACAATTTCAGAAATGGATTTAAATTTGCAACAACGAACTTGTATTAAATTTTGCGTAAAAAACGGATTTAGTGGCGCACGGACGTTGGAAATGTTGGAAAAGTGTTTCGGCAACGATTCTCTAAAAAAAACGGTCGTTTACCAGTGGCACGAGCGGTTCAGAAGTGGTCGTGAGTCAATCGAAGATGATGAACGCAGTGGCAGACCATCGACATCGAAAGTCGGTGAAAAAATTGATAAAGTAAAAGAAATGTTGGTCAATAACCGCAAATTAACCATCAGAGAAATAGCGGAGGACTTGAACATTGCCTATGGATCCGCCCAAGACATTGTGGTTAATGATTTGGGTTTCCGTCGTGTAGCAGCAAAGTTGGTGCCGAAAGACCTCAATTTCATGCAAAAAAGAGACCGTGTTGACGTCGCAAAAGACATGATTTGCGAGGCTGAATCCGATCCCACATTCATCAAAAGGATCATTACTGGAGACGAGACGTGGGTTTATGAGTACGACACGCAATCCAGACATCAGGCAAGTGAATGGCGTTCACCAAATGAGCCGAGACCAAAAAAACCACGTCGTTTTCAGTCAAAAAAGAAGGCAATGCTGACGGTTTTCATGGATTACAACGGTGTAGTGCATCATGAATTTTTGCCAGAAGGCCAGACAGTAAACAAAGAGTATTATTTGGGCGTTATGAGACGTTTGCGTGAAGCAATTCGCCGAAAGAGACCAGAAATGTGGGCAGAAAACTCGTGGATTTTGCACCATGATAACGCACCGTCGCACAGTGCTATCATTATTCGTAATTTTTTGACGAAAAATGCAACAAATACCATCCAACAGCCACCGAATTCACCTGATTTGGCTCCCTGTGACTTCTTTCTGTTCAATCGAGTTAAAAAACCATTACGGGGAACGCGTTTTAGCAGCCGAGAGGAAGTAATGGAAAAATCGCAGGAAGCACTGATGGACATACCGAAAACCGAATATAAAAAATGTTTCGAGGATTGGATCAAGCGCTGGCATAAGTGTGTTGCAGTCGATGGGGATTACTTTGAAGGGGACAATATAGATTTAGATGAATAAACTTGTATTTTTAATTTTCTGAATAAATTCCGGGAAATTTTTGATCAAGGTAGTATGTGGATATCATTAAGTGGAATTTTATCAGTTGCAGATTTTAAAGTAACAATGATTTTATGGACGCATAATTGGATAAGCTCGTTCAAAGGAATATGAGAGATATAAGTTATACGCAAGGAAGAAATTAAATATTTTCTTGTCAAGAGAAAAATATGAGTTATTTAATAAAATATTTAGCTATTGGAAATACCTTTATTGAGAATTTATTCTCATAAGTAATCAATGCCACAAATATATGATGATAACTTATCCACTGGACTGGGACAAAATTGTAGCAAATAAATTAAGAATATGTCTTTTTCCGTAAAAAAGTGACCTGGTTTATTCCCATCATATTTAATATTAAATGAATGAATTAGATGGTTGGTAACGCCATTAATGAAATATATTTATCCGTTATTCAATTTCCGTTAGTTACAGAAGGGTACTATATACATGAGGGGTAGTAATATTATTTGATATGTAATCATAAATTTTCAACAGTCCCTTAATGGCAATTTGGACTTCTGGTAAACCGTTGAAAATATTTGGAATGGATAATTACGTGTTGTAATAATACCAACAGATTTCCGTGGAATTCAAATAAGTTTTGATTAATTTGTATCATATTTATATATATTTATGATTAATAATAACGTATATCTTTGATCATTTGCACAGTGTCTCACCGTATTTCGTCCTGTCTTTTTTTTCTACGAGTAGTAGTAGCACTAAATTAAATGGAATGACATTATTACACGACCCCTGAGGTAACCCATCATTAATTCTTTCCAAAGTTGACGGTATATTTTTTTACGAAGTTTCAGTCATGACAAAGGCATATCGTAAGGCAGTCCATACCCCTCGGTGAAGTGCAACCAATGGGCAAGGGATCGAGAAGTGAGATTTCCATGAGAAACCACTTAGAATTTTGCGCAAAGAAACCAAAATGGTGGAGACGAAAGCAATTCATGCTCGCGGAATCGTGAGCGCGTGGAGGAAGAGGAATCGAGAGGGAGGAGAAGGGGGGCAGGTAGCGGTGGGGCATTGACGGCCAGGGGCTTCCTTCCCCCTCAAAGGGATTGAATCGATGAGTTTGGTAGGGTTCAAGAGTGGGGGTGGATGCGAGGGGATGGCCGGGGTGTCCCCATCATCGCATTATCCTGTAAATTGGCCTCGTAAGAGGGCGGTGGGGGCAGGATTGGTCTGTTCGTGTGCGCACATGCTATGATCTCCCTTCCTCCCCCACGCTATTCGCGGTGGTGGGGGGGGGGGGAAGGGTTGAAGGGAGAAGGCGCTCGGTTCGGCCCCGGAGGGGATGATGATGATAGGACGATGGGAGAGAGAAGGGCGATGGGATTTAGGAGGGCGCGTGTCAAAGGCCCCGCTTAGGAACACGTTCCCCCGAAGGTCACCCGCTCGAATCCCACTCGGGGCACGGGCGATATGTATTGACGTAGGTAATGGGCTTTCCTCGATCGAGTACACGTGACACCGGTTATAATGATCATGTCACAATCTTGTATGAAAATGCTGTGCACTCAATGCAAGAACGAGATTACAAAATAATTATAACCGATACGCCTGACACTAATTTCGAAAACGTGCTGTCCTCCGATCATGAAATTATCCAGTGAATAATGTCTATCAACCTATGAAATATTGCAACTGTCTTGAAAGTTAACATGATTTTCACTTTTTTTTCAAGATAAATGGCTGTGAATTTATTTTTTGTTAACGCATGGAAATGGTCTCACGATTAGAGATGTTCTAGATCCATTAACGACTCATGGCTGCTGCTACCACAAGTGATTATAAAGGGAAATTAAGGCGAGGGAAGGAGGCACGTAATGGTATGCATAAAAAAAACAGGGGAATTGGAAATAAGAAATATTGGAGACTGGGATTACCAACATTTTAAGCAGGAATCATACACCAGCAAAGACGAGAAGAAAGAAAAATAATTTTGATGCTGCAATACCTTGTAAAGGAGGGCTTAACTCAGATAAATGAAAGCCTGCTTAAGACATAGGCTCTCTAAACTATGAAATAATCGTTGGAACCTATAAAAATATTTGTTGTCAGCATCAAAAAACGACGCGGTGAAATCCGAGAATGCAGAATCCTCTCATAAAAACATTTTTTTCAGTAGTAATTGGGGGATACGCCATTCTTGTTCCCTATTGTTACAAATACTCAAGTTTAAGTAATATAATGTTAGCAAATAGACCTAATTCAAGTGAAATCCCGAACAACTCTCTGGCTTTGGGTTTCAGATATTAACAAGTGACAAGTTTTCATATTACTCCATGGTTTATCACTGGAATAGGCTGTTTGAAACATATCGATTAAAGATGAAAAAACACTTTCGCCAATATAGGGTTTTAAGTTTACTGTATGCTATAGTTTGGATTAATCACAATTCCGGCGTTTGCTTCCCAATCCGCATTTCGCGGGTTCGAGTTCTGCTTAGGTGGGTTTCTCCACCTTGGGCATAGATGTTTGGGTTCAATATGTTTATTTGTAATTTATAAGGGTTAGAACTATGAATTTTCAATCTCGCCCCAATAAAAGACGTTAAATGAAAAATAAATAAATATTCCAGTACATTTTATCTTTTAATACATAGGTATATTCCAATAGTCCTTAATTATTAATGGGATAACAGCTGCCCGATACTTGAAACAATATATTAATATCAGTTATTCATGCATTGGTATTCAATTCAGGGGCCTTTGGTGCTGGTCATTGTTCACTAATTGAACGATCTTTTATCGCATGTGTTCACGTGAGCGGAAAAGAATCTGAGATAAGATGTTTGCAAAATAAGCAATATTTCAACCAGAATCGTGATAATGATTAATCAATGTCATTATAAACTTTTTGTCCCCTTATTTTCCATCGTGTTGTCGTGGACAGCACATAAGTACGTGAATTTTCTAATATAATACATAGCTAATCCTATGAAGCCTACCGTTTGAGAAACTTGTTATTTTGAAAGAGAAATTTTACAACATTTTTTTATTATTACCAGCATACAATTGGTATCCTCCCATTTCAATCCGAAGATTGGATGACTGCCGCCCTCCGTTGAGCAACTTGATAGGTCTTCCGTTGGGCATTCGTCATTACTAGGTCTATGAATATGTCCCTAGGCAGTCCTTCTTCGCGGGAGCTGCCATTCCATGTTGCATTTTATTATTCTCCTAACAAATCCGTTATGCTTGAATGTGTGCCATATCTATCTGGAACTTCTTTCTCCTATCTTTCTTCGTAGTTTGTGTACGTCCTCTGCTCATCTGTTCCACATTTTTATCGCTTGCTGGAAAATCATACACACGCGCTACATTGAAGCATCGTGTCATAATTTGACAAAAATCCTTTTTTATTATTTTTCCATACCTTTACCGTCCATAACCTTTTTATCCACAGAATGCCAAACCGCGTTAGATTGCACACCTCGATTAATCGGCGCACGTCTTGTAACTAATATTCCCGAAACTACAACTTTACATGCAACTGAATATTTCATAGCGTTCATATAATTTGTGCTTTCATCGATTTTCCAGGGTCATCTTTCAAATGTATAAGTCTCATAGCTTCAAATACATCAGAACAGTGCACTTTGGCGCGTCATAAGAAGTACGTAGGTGGGTCACTGACTGTTAAAATGATGTGACTTAATCATGTGCGTAAAAACATTAAAAAAGATTAATTTGCGACTGGTGTGAGTGGTTGTTCATAATTTTTGCTATTGTAATGACTGGTTTTTCAGGGGCAAGAGAATGCATTCACCCAGTCGTCTTTACTTCTCACTCTGCACTGCCCACCAACGTAAGGTGGAGCTTAGATTAAATCTTTTCATTTTTGAGGTATTATTATGTCTATACCGAAGCTCTCTTTGTTAAAATTGGGCAATATTTCGAATATAATTTCACTAATTGCATGATAATGAATATGAATATGCAGTTGATTTGGAAGAAGCAATTGCGATGGGAGTGCATGACGATTCAAATGATAACAAGTTGAATCTGTTTCTTTTTTACTCATACCGAAATAAAAATATATATTAGGTGCTTAACATAAATACTATTGGCGAAGTTAAAATTTGAGCAAAATTAGGAGCGAGTGTTCTCACAGCATGAAGGCAAGCTGAGAGAGCCGAGAGCAGTCATCGAAGAAATGGCGAATAGGCAATTCGGAGATCCTCTTCGCGTGAATGGCGAAAGTAAAACAAAGAATGAAATTAAATTGGGGAAGATACTACTGGAGTTGTTCCCTTATATAATGATTTCTTTTCAGGATCTTAACCCTAGAAGCCTTGAATGAATGGGTGCGTTTCTCCGAGGCAATTGCCCCGTGGGGAGCGTGAGACCGGAGACCATGGCATTGCTCCGCGGCCACATCTAACGCCTCCCTTAATAACCCTCCCTCCGCGGACGGAACGACAAGAGAACGCTCGGCGGAACGACCTTATCTCTCTCCCTCCTTGTTAGGACTCGGCGTTTAGGTACAAACAGTTTCCTTAGCAGGTAAAGTTAGGCGTAAGTCGTCAGAGCATGCGGAAAATTGGCAAAAGAGCAAAATAAGGTGTTTAACACCATTACCTTTATTTCAAGCACAAGGAAGATATACTATAAATACAGGACAACGTGCACCGCCCAATGGCTCTTATTTTTCTTTTTTAATATTAATAAAATATTATTCAAAGTTTTCACGAGTGATAACTATGCATATCGAGTAAAACACTGAAAGTATATTGCTGTAGTTGTAATTGTAAGACCATGTAATAAAGTTCGTAGCTAAATGATAAATCAGCCGCGGTGCCACAACGCCACTCATTGGCTGTCTGTTCAAATTTTCATGAGAAAACGCCTACTGATTAAGAGGAAACCGTTTCCATGGGCCAAACACAGATTTATTTTTTATTTATACTTAAAATATTAACTGCATAAAACAAAGGTTGTGTGGTTTTCCAGAAATTAATAAGCAAAGATAAACGTTAGAATAGTAGGGCAAAAGTTAGGTGGAACAGCTTACGTATCTCGGATGTGCTTTGGACCAACACGGTCAAAGTAGTGCCATAAGGAGAAGTATTGCGTTAGGCAAATAAGCTTTCACAAGGAGGAGGGAGTTCATGACAGGGATGTTGAGTAAGGATGCTAAGAAAATACTCGTGAAAAATTTTATATGGAGCATGTAAGACGCGGAGTCATAGTCACTTAAGTAGGGTGATAGGCGTAGATTGGAGGCTTTTGAAATATGAGTTTGGAGGAGGATGGAGAAGGTGAAGTGGATGGAAAGGAAGACAAATGAGAAAGTGCTAGGCATGTAATGGGAGGAGAGGGGATTACTGAGAGAAATGCCAAGGAGGCAGGAAAAATTGATGCAAAGCATATTGATTGGCAGAAGTATTTTGGAGACTGTGATAGAGGGGAGGTAAGGGAAACGAAGAAGGGGAAGGAATAGTATGGGGATGTTGGATGGAATGAAGGGAGGGAGGTAAAGTCTGTAATTGGAGATGAGGAGGGGCTTGTTGGAGAGTAGGATATAGGCTCATGTTTTGTTAGGAGAGAAAAGATATTTATTCGGTGGTTGTGACCTACAAAAACATATCCTACCCTTTATATTACCTAAAATAATAATTTAATTTCATCTTACCTGCAATTTATTAATACAATTTTCGAATAAAATATTTGTCAACTCTTGGTGTTGTCGTGTTCTCTTTTCCTACATTCTCAAATTCTAAAAAAAAATTCTCATACATATTTCCCAATTAGGAGGAATATATGCTTATCATGACTACCCCGTTTTGGAAGATTTCGGAAGACATGCCTGAATCTGCGATTAGTACGCTAATAACTCCCATGTCCATACTTTCTACTGTCTTTATCATATCCCTTTTTAAAAAATATTCCCTCTATGCCTACTCATGTCTAGAAATTTCAATATTGGCTCTCGCTGCTGCGTTGTGTTATTTACGATGTATTTCCCGAAATCCAATCCAAGTCATCGTTATGAATCCACCGAAGCCTTTACACTCAGGTGTTCGTCGTTTTCCGATTACTCCAATACATTTAATTAACCCACTGCAGGAGCACGTGATGAAACGTGAAAAAAGTGAAAAATAAAATTGGAAGCAGGAGGCTGAGGGATGGGAAGTCTACCCTCGGGGTTAAGTTAACCAATTTTCCTCCCCCAATACCCCTTGCCTCTGCATCAACTATCCTTCGTCCTCCTCTTCTACTCCCCAGCTTCCCCGGGTATCCAAGAGCCCCCTCCCCCCCTTTTGCCCTCTTCCACTACTTCTAATCCGCTGGAAGGGAACCAGCTGACGAGGTATTTGGGTTAACTGAATGCGATTTGGGTCGCAGTTTCCCACTACTCCCTCCCACTCCCTCCCTCACCATCCCTCCCTCCCTCTCCATCCCTCCTTTCCTGCCTTCTTTCCTTGCCTCCATCTTACCCTGGCGACCCCTACCCCCCCTCCGTTTGGAGTAAATGAATGTTCAGAATTGCGACGCACACAAAAGAGCGTGTTCCCGAATCAATTACCAGCTACCTTCCCCGCACCCCCTCCCCCGCCATCCCTTCCCCCCTCTCCTGTTCCTTGAACGCCTCCCGACTCCTGCCTTCCCCCGGCCGCCCTCCAAGGGCACGATACCGCCTTTGCCTCCATCTCAAGAGCTGATAAAACCCTTTAAAACACGCCGAACACCGTCATTATAACGTTAACACGTTTTATTACCAGCAATATTTTCGAGCTTTTTTTCCCTTGGCTGGGGCAACGATTTTAAATTCTTGTCAGTGAAGAATCCTTGTGTCGCTTGATGATGTTGGGATCGGGCGAGGCGAGGTTTTGAGTCGATTTTTCTCCCCACACTAAAGCCCCTCCCCCTTCCTCTCTCTCTGACTTTACGTCTATGTCTCTTCGGCGTTAAAATATATTAACTACCTCCAAGGAGATCGTAAAGACTTCTCGCTCAGGGGCAGATTTTTCCCTTCTTATTCACAGTTGGTAATTTCATGCGGCGCATGGGAGCTCAGGGATTTTCTTCGCAACAAAAGATTCAAAAGCTGTTTCGATTAGGCGTTTTTTTTACCAGATATCATTATTGAAAGGTTCCTTTAATGTTATTCAAGCGCCAAGGATAAACGATTGATCTTTGGATGAATATTATGGTTTTATAATTGCGGAAATGAACTTAGGAATCTATCTTGAGCGCGCTCTTTGATCCTAATGTTACCCATGACGGTTAAATGCGTGAGGAAAAATAAAACTAACATTCTTAATGCGATCGGCTTTCGTCTAGATATGAAAGCCCATATTTTTCGCTTATCTCGTGGTGAATTACATCGCCGTAATCGCTTCAAGGTCAAAGATAATGCGCTCTAGGGAGTAATTAAGAAAAAAGATAAAGATTGCCCACAAATTCCCCTTGTTATGGCGAATAATGCTCCATCAACACGGTTAATATCATTCATATTTTCTCAATGATTGAGGAGAATGGAATGATTAGTATGAAAATGGGATAGAAATCTATGCGTTCATAGTTCTAAAGGAATTGCGATGTTTAAAACCATTTTTGAGTTAAGTTAACATTTTAATTTTTCATGGAGATGAGCTTGAATCATCATGCGCTATAGTTGAAACCTTAATCATTCTTAATAACCAGTTATTAGTTAATATCCAAATTTAAACGAAAATTCGATTTTCCACATAGCATTGAAATTTGAAATCACTTAATATTGTGAAATTACTGAGTCATTTCCATCATACTAATTAACATAGTATCAATTAACAATACAGAATAACAAAAAATATGGAAATTTTATCAACATTAACATAAAAAATCACTAATACTTTAAATTGATCGAATCTTATTAACAAAAGCTTCCAGTAGCACTGTGTAATAATAAGTTTGTGAATAAGCAATTGATTTTTTCTCATTTGATTTCTGAACGTTGTGAATTAGTCATTGATTGAAGTCCTTGTGCACGACAAAATCAAATTATTTAAATAGATTTTACAATATTATTATTTGTGCTCAAACCTTGTTTTAATCTTCTGGTTTTGCTCTGTCGGGGTAAACGTTTTTACAATTGAAAGCATAGAATAGTGAGGAACTCCTTTCGAGTTTTGATTCCTAAGTAACTTCTTTGAGCATTTCGTTAAAGTCTGTTTAAGACTTCGTGCCTTTTTTATTCTCACAGAAACTTCATTTCTTAAACTCATAACTTATTTTGAAGTAATGACCTCATAGCAAGTACGGAATTTGTACGAACTGAAAACTTTTATATTTTATTTAAACATTTATGTGAGGCACTATCTCGATAAAAGAATGGATTATTGAAAAAAGCAAACTAATTTAAATCCTCCAAAAAAACTGGTGCAGAACTTGGCTCCTGAAGATGAATAGAAATGGAAAAGTAAAACATGAGAGGTGAAAGTGCATGAAAAGGTGTGAATGACGCAAGAAGAACTCTTGCTATATAAGAACCGGATGAACATAGAGCACCTTGACATAAGAGATTGATTAATAAAGCGTAATTGAAGGGAAGAGGTCCCTAAAATTAAGATTGTTCGGTGAACTAGTAGGCCAAAGAAATTGATATTTGTTACAAAGAAACTGGCTATCAATACATAAGATAATAATTACTGTTATGGGAATAATGTGAGCGAGAGGTCAACCAAATTTAGACCTGCAAGATCTGTCAGCGGAATGAGCTCTTTCCATGGACTTCCACCTCTTTTCAATTTATTTTTTGGACTGAGTGCAATTTGACTTGATTCCATCTCAAAACATTGTGCTTTTTGGTTGCTCATGAAAATCTAGACCAAATGCTGCAAAATACACGGCTTCACCTTGGCTCAACACATCTCTCCTTTGGAATACACACGTGGAGATGAAGTATGGAAAATTTTCAGCCATTACAATGAGCAACAACTGCAAGATATTTTCCCACACGAATCGCGTCTCCACATTCATGAGACTGTGGCCCTGAAACTAGAACTATGGCGTATCGTTGTCACCACTCGAGACAGAAACCCATAAATACATGTGTTTACAGAGTCTACTGCATTAGTTCACGATGTGTGTATATGTGAATGATGACTTCAGCTGAGAGAACAAGAGTAATGAGGAATCGAACTATATCAAATGTTTTACTTCGTTTGGAGATCAGTTCTTAACCCTTTTACCTCCAGAGATAAAGAGGTTCTATTTTCTTTCGAAAATTCTCTTCAGATATTCTCCCGTGTGTTTTCCCTGAAGCTTTTTCCCTCGCATTCAACGGACATGAGCCCCACGACAACAATGGTAACATTTGCTTTACGCCCCCATTACGCCGCGCCCTCCACAACACCCTCTCCTCCAAAAACTTCAATCCCCAACCCCCCCGCCCCACGGAGAAGAACCCCTCCCCCGCTCTGACCTCCACGCCACGACGGCTCCTCCACCAGAGGGCGTGCCGCACGGCAGCAGCATCCACACCTCTCGCCTCTCACCCGCGCTCGTCTTCCAGGCAACCCCCCCACCTCCCCATCCACACCTCCGGCGTCACGCGCCGTCGTTCGCCCTCTCCCACCCCGAGAGCGCACTCGCTACCGGCCTCCATTCCGCCTCCATGCCCCCTGATCCTCCCCATAAAAGCCCCTTCTCTCTCCTCTCCCTTTCCTTCCATTTCCGCCTCCCCCACTCCCGGATCCCCGTCTCCCCGCCATCCCCTCCAACCTCCAACCTTCTCCCCCTTCCTTCCTCACGCCCGAACTTTTCGAATTAGCCTGGGCAGGAATGCGAGTTTAATTCCCGAATTCATTTCCCTTTGGAATGGCAGACGCAAGAAAGCTGCCGTCGCAAGGGAGGTGTCGGTCTGGGCGATGGTGGGAGAGGATGGGGCTGAGAGGCAGGCAGCGAGGAAGAAATTGGGAGTTGGAGCGAATACGGGAGAGAGAGAAAGAGAGATGGAGGGAGAGAGGAAGGAAATAAGGAGGAGGGGTCGAATGAGGGGGACTTGGTTGGCGTCCGACGTGTTAGGAGGGAACTGGGAATCGAGGGTTGGCTACCCTGTGATTGTAGAACGCGTGTCTGGCAGCCATGGAGTGCGTGGGTGAGTGTTGTTCTTCTACCAATCGAAGGTGAAACAATGCCACAATTTTCTAGAACGAAAAAATTGCGCATTGGTTTATTTGCACAAAACCATTGAAACTTATGTCTCATTCTCACTGAATTTCTACATTATCAACGTAGTGTCTCTTCATTACAATCCAAAATGTCGTTATTCATTTTAATCACTACAATTACATGCAAAAATAAAACACCTAAGGGTCATAGGAGGTCGTCGAAGTTGCAGTGTAATGGATTTTTTTTCTATTTTGAGTCGGTTTTCTGTTTTTCCACCATCATTGAATAACCTGAATGGCCCAGTTATTTTATTTAGCAACAGAAGGCCCCGAAATGCGGTTGGAAAAGAACTTAGGGACATGATCGTCAATATCCCAGTGTAAGATTATTTAAGTAAAGTATCGTGTCATGAAAATCTTAGCGTGGGCCTACAGAGCTCCTTTGCTGGACCTTATTATATGATAGAGCGGCGATATTGGGTAATACGTACATACCTCCCGGCCAATCCTTAAGAGCGGGGAGCGAGGGCCGGGTTTTGCACCTCATCAATTCCCCGGGACCAAGGCGCTCCCGTCCATCAATCTGCTCAGAACAGGAATGCAGTGAATTTCCAAATTATGATCCAGGCATCATTTTCTCTATTGATGAGAATGAGATGCTTAAAATATTTTAGAATCGCTTCCGGGAATCTTCCATTGCCATTGAGGTCTGCTTAGTGGAGAAGGAATAGGAGGAAATAAGCAGCTAGTGTTCTGCAAATAATGTAGCAATTGATCCGATGCGTTCTTGGAGGGCAAATGCTTCACGTTTTAAATGAAACAAATTTGACCATGAGT
Organism: Hetaerina americana; assembly: GCF_022747635.1. Lineage (NCBI taxonomy): Eukaryota > Metazoa > Arthropoda > Insecta > Odonata > Calopterygidae > Hetaerina > Hetaerina americana. Next base: position 978,741 of record NW_027286093.1, read on the forward strand.
GGTACGTTTGAATTTTATTCTAGGATTCGACTTCCAAATGAGATTAAATTTTGTTGATACAAAGATTTAAAAGGACAGCGGAACCGTAAGGGAAGTAAAAAGATCGAACTGGTCGAGTTAATTATTAGCTTTGCGTAATGTGGTACCCTTGTTTCAACTTCCCTGACTTTCTACCTCCTAATTTTTCCTTATGTTAACTTTTTGGTATTGAAACCCTTGTTCACCGTTAGTTTTACAGATTTAGAAATTATCCATTGCGTAATTTGCTTGCTGTCGCACATCGTTCCCAACAAAACCACCACAAACGTCTGTGGCTCTCGGAGGTTGAAATTCTGTCAGTTCTCAGCCACCTTTGTCGGCTGTCGGGGACGGGTTTAGACGAAAGTTTTGCAAAATGCGACGGAGTGGGTTTGACGGCATTACAGCCGTGGAAAACCTTTTTCGGACCAATATAGCTGGTCCCTTTTAGACGAATATTCGAAGTATAAGACGAACTGAATCTTCGAATAGTATTCGAAGACTCAGTTCGTCAACCATCAGGTCCATCCTTCGGATTTTGAGGTGGGTCATAGAGGTTTCTGGTACATTTGACCGTGGTCCGAGGTATTTGAATTCACGTGTGCTGCATATTGTCGTCCCAGGAATGCCATCTCGTACAACCATATCTTTGGACTTTAGAAGTATGAATATCTGAATAAAATGTTCGGAATTTTATTGAAATTAATTTTAAAATGACGAAACATGCATTTTTAAAATTGCATATAGTAGTAAATATTTGGGAACAAAAATTTAAAATGGATTTTAAAGCACGTTAAAAACCTTTAATCTTGGCATTGCAGCATGTGAAGTGAGGAATTAAAATAACATTATCCAATGCTCCTTGTTGAATGCTGAAACGAAAAGCGTATCTTTATTTTTCCTCTTGTATTTTCATTTTTATGCACCGAAATCTAGATTTCTTATGAGGTCTATATCCTGATGATGTACGAAACCTAAGCCATGATGTGTTAAATAAAAATGTATGTAGAAAAACAGCTATTCGAATTTTCATTCAATGGGAAATGTGGAGTGATGTATAGTATGTAGATTCCCTGCCAATCACTTATTGTAAAGTATAAAATAACTACAAATATGTTCAGGATGAATAATTTAAAGAATTTAAAGTATGTAAACTGGTCATAGGAGTGGTATACAGCAAAAAAATGGGAATCTCTTATGTATCATAAAATATTAAATTAAGTGATTTAGATACGGCTAGACATTTCTTTTTGTCAAATAACTTACTGTTTTATACTAAGGACACATTTATTTTTAGTTGACATTACTCCATGGCATAGTAGAGAAAGGAAACCAATATAATCGATCTGAATGATACAATTTGAGCCCTCAAATAAAGCGAAACGCAAACGGTTCTTGTTCTCAAATAGTGATATTAATGAACGCAATCACTCGAAGACTAACGGGAGCTGATATAAATTATTAGTTTATTTTTGAACGCCTGGAAAATATATTGTGTACTTTTTTACATTGCAAAGTTTTTTAGTATATGGGTATTATATAAATAAGTAAAAATTTGTAAAAGACGAACGTTTCTCTGAATCAGTTTGATGATTTTATGGTTTGTTCCTTTAATATCCTGAAAATTAGCTTATATACGATACATTTATTTTGTGAATCTGACGCACAATATTTGTGAATATTTCAGGTGCCTTAAGTGTAATAAGGTGTGAAACATAAAGACTTCATAGAATTCAATAGACATAATTGATAAATAAAACAGTTTCTTGCGTAACTTTGTGGAAAATCGTCATATTGAACTTGAAATTAAACCACTTGGCTTTTCCACGTAGAAATTTCTGTGTGGAAAAGCCAAGTGGAACATGGAATGGTTGGTGAAATTTGAAGATTTAATTCATGAAAAGTGTTATAAGAATTGTTATAGTGAAGTGATTTAAAAGTTAAAGTGCAGAGCTTACAGATGCTTTACTTTTAATTTCCATTTCTAATTGAATTACCTATACATTTTTAGTTAAAAAAATGGCCATAGTTGCGTGTTGTGTTTGAATGTATATCCCTATTGATTTCGTTTGTAATAACCTAGGTAATATTTCTGGTGCCAGATCTTTCTGAGAAACCGTAGGCGACTCACAGAAGATCGGGCCCCCTACCTTGAGCGCATGGTTTTCTCACACCACATATGGTTTATCATTAAATGAGCTCAACTATCAAACTACCCTTTGACTTTATTACTGCGTTTTTTATTACATTAAATGTAATGTCATTATTGCAAATTCGACATTCTTACTTCCAGGGAAAAGTTACTCTAAATCCAATTCAATGGCTAATTAATCATCCACTTCCTGGAGATGATAGTAAACATTAAACCATTAAATATTTCGCGAGGCGTTGAAAATAGAACTTTTACTTAGCAAACCAATATAGTATTATGCTAATACGAAATAATAATGTGGCTTTCCTAATTCATGCAAAAAGATTTGATTGATAAATTGCATATGAAATTCGTCAGTATTTAATCGATTTCACGATTTAGGTGTATTTTCAAAAATTCGATATTCATACTCCTGGGGGTGGCTTAAGTAAATCCCACTAGGTTTATTCAACTGATATATGTCATGAGCACCTAATAAGGTTATTTTCCCATTCTTACTCTTCAACTCTGCATGACCTGTCTTGTCATGGTTGGAAGCCAGTCCTATAAATGGTTGTGATTCATTTTTATTCCCTTTTTCTGCATAACAAATAACTAATTCATTAAGTGAATTAACCTTTCTTTTGAACTAAGTCTTTGTCCATGATGTGTACAAATTTGCACGTGATTTGATATTTTTTTCTGAGTATTTTTCCCTTTTCCCATCCTCTCCCATATCCTACCTTATCACCCACCCCTCCAACCTCGTGCTTATAACCCCTGCCAAACACCTTTTTGGTGGGTCACGGGGTATTTGTCGTCGACAACGAGCATCACAAGAAATAACATTTTTAACCTTGATGTCTTAGGACATTTCGGAACAAGCCAAAAACTTAAATCTTTTCAAGTTAAGTATGAAGTTATATTTTAACGCTTGCTCTTAAACCGTGAAAATGATTTTAAGCAGCGTAATTAGCAAGTTAAATGTCAACGTACCATCTGGGGCGTAATAATACCTTTAGTCCATCTGCCGTTTTGCAAAATTCAACTTCCGAGTACGTAGTTTGGCCATGGTTTACATCAGTTCTATTCTAAGAATTTTGTTCCCAGATCACTTTTATTCCCAATTGTATTGGAGTACAATAATATTGTGGAATAATTCTCCATCGGCGGGGGAAACCGCATACAAGCTTCGCGCGGAAGAATGCCGTGGACAGTTTGAGAGCAAAGGAGCACACCCCCCACCCCGTTCCACCTTTGACCTCTCTCTCCATCCATGAGCGAATGATATCCTCCGATATCTCTAACAGCTCTGGCCGTGTGCGAAGGAAGGAGTGCCGCACACGTAGCGAGAGAGCATTACCAGCTAAAAGCATAGTGGAGTCTGAGAGGGTTCCTTCGCTAATAAACACACGGATTAAGGAAGGGAAAAAAGAGAGCGGGAGCGTCGAAGAATGCGATGGAAGCGGAGATGGAGGAAAGCAGTGGTGAAAGGAGCGAAAGAGGGTGATAAAACGTCTTTCGAGAAATATGAGAGTGGGGATGGGTAAAAAGATCAAGTTTCCTTCTTCCACGTCCTCATTACCTCCTCCCTTTCCTTTTTGGTTCCCCCCCCCCCCAACCAGGGGTGCCTCGCCTCTCGAGAGGCGCCCCTGGGCGCATACCTCAACATCTTCCGAGCATCTTCCTCCAATTTCCCTCCCACCCCTAAACACCCTCCCCTTCATCCTTTCTACCTCTCCTTTGAGGAGAGAGAGAGAGAGAGAGGCGGCATCCTTCAAGTTCTGCAGCCGCCCGGCCAAACTCATTCGCCACCCCCTTGATCCAAGGACGACGGGGCGATACTTACTTTTCTCTCTGCGAACATTGAAAAGAGTCCGTAAATCTCTCTCACATAGAATTTGATCGCATTTTTAGAGATTTTGATTTGAATATGCGAGCGAAAACTTGTAAAATTCGCACCGCCATCTATTTTTTGGCTTAGTTTTGGCGCCGTTTTCCAGCACTTATTCCAGGAGGATGTAAATATAACGACCTTTTACTTCAAAAAGCCACAGCTACATCATTTTCTACTGTGGAGAAGGTGGTGCGGTTGAAGAGATAGGTGATTCCTCTCTTAATCTTCTTTTCTCTTACGCGTCGGCGAGTCATTTCACCGGAGTCACTTTCCATGAAGCACACTCTACGAATGCTGTCCAGAAAGCAACTTGCGTTTGCGTGTAGTGGGCGAAGCCGAATGTTTGCTGCCATGACAATCACAAACACACACACAATGGCAGTACATCTCAATCTGCAGTGTTTGAAAGGTCACACGCCTGTCGTTTGTTTATTGTATCGAATCAAAATGAACAACACAATTGGACAACCCACCAAATGTAAAAGTCGTTTAGTAATAAGGTCAAAAACTGGCCTAACTGGGACTTAACTGGACAAAAACTTAAAAGCTGCTGACATTCATCGGAAATTTTGTGAACTGTACGGATATGATTACTGACGAGATTTGTGCGTCGGTGGTGTTGCCAGTTAAAGACTGAACGGACAAATGTCCATGATGTCCAAGAACAGTCAGCTCATCTGTCACAAGGCTAGGCAGACCACTGCGGGCCTCGTCGTGAAAATTAGTGGGGCCATTTTTAAACTGAATGCATCACTGCCTCACTCCACCATCACTCATTATTCTCCGCCTCTGTACACTTCACAAGTTTGCCTATGAATTTAAACTGGATTGTGGTTTCTTTGCCACTAAAAACCTAATCATAGATCTCACGTGATTTTATATTGCAGCTAACATTTTAATAGTTATCAGTGGGCAAAGTAGAAAATCAGAGTCTGCAAATCACCATAGCAGGATTCGTACTGAGTGTAGAGACGTTTAAACACCAATATGGTGGCTATATCCTCTATCCACCGCCACGCTAGACCGAAGCGTAACTTACTTTCTTGACAGCCCTCCTACTAATAGGGCATTGAAAACTCATTTACGATAATTTCATGGGAAAATACTCGCAAAAAGAAAGAAATTAATTGATATACTTCATCCACTACCAGAAATTTCGAGGTAATTTGTTGATCAAACTGATTTCCTCCAAGAGGAAGAAAGACCGGCGATGAATTTTTAAATATGGTGAACGAAGAAAAGGCTTTGTGAGGAAAAATCCCAAATCGGCAGAAAAAACGATGGAAGGAAAGGAATATTGCAAGGGAGATGGATACTGGAGAATGGTTGAAGTGGGAGTATATTGTGTGATCATGGCTGAAGTCATAGGACGGAGGTATGCATAGCGCGAAGGCAGGGGGAGTAAATGAAAAAGGGAATTTTGTAGAGCGAGCAAGAGAGTAGCAGAACTAATCGGTAGAATACCTTGAATGAAACAGAAAAAAATGAGAAATCATTAACGTTGACATAATACTCAAGTCATTGATTCTGAGGCGTGTCATCTTAGTTCATTTTAATGAGATAAAAATTGTTAAATGATGAATATCGAGGGATTTTTAGTAGCGGTTTTTATATTTAAATTGAATATTTTGGGGAAGTTATTTTTGCTGCGAACGAAATATTTCATAGTTGCCATTTTCTCTCAACATTGCTTTAAATGCTAACATGTGTGGCACTAGGTAACGGTCTTTGTATGACAGGCGCATGAGAGAAAATGTAATTTATTGAGCTGATGCATCAGAACTGTTGTTAATGACACGCATTGATATCATTATTGCTCGTTCTATCAAGTTAAAACGTATAATTGTTGGCAAATTTCTCACAGGAAAAAAACAGATAAAGAAAAACCAAGTATAATTTCAGCGATACTCGAATGTTTAATTACTTCGTTTTAAATATCATTGACAATATTTTTTATCCAAGAGAAAAATCTATTTAGTTATTAATCGCTGTCTGTGGCATAAGTTGTTTGTAGACACTCTGATATTTTTTATCTTATCCTTCTCTCCACTGTTTTTTTTGGCAATAAAATTATGCACCATGAATAATAAATAGCGTCGATGGCTGTTTGTAAATTACTCATTGGTGAAATGATCATATTAGCAAGTTCTTTCCCATGCACCCCTCCATTCAATCAATCCACACCTCAAGCCATGGCCTTGAAACGCTCCGCTTAATTATTCATAATTGTTGATTGATACATCCAGATTACCTCTTTCAATAATCGCATTAATTTGCAAATACAAACAATCCGGTCGTTGGTAATTAAATTTGCTAAGTTGGTACGTGCCGTTGAAAGTGATGAAGTTATGAACTCGGGAATAAATTTTGTGTGTTAAAACAGAGAGAAAGTAAGAGGACAGGACGGAAATGTGTCGTTATGGTTAAAGAGGAATACCAAAGCAAACTTCTAACGCAAATTTAAACCCACTGGCAAATGCCAGTTATTGTCGCAAGCTACCAGTTGCATGCCCTGACCAGTATGTCATACATCAGCGTGTTTCCATGCGTATCGTACTGCGTCTACTAACCCTGATACCGAAATTATAAGGTGCGGCATAAAACGATCACCTGAATCGATAATTGGTGCAGATGCAGGACGTTATAATCCGTAAATTAAACGGGTATTATTTATGCGTCATGCAAAAATTGTCTCATTTCAAGATATTAAATTGTAACGGGCTGTTTAATTCTCTATAATCCAGACACTGAATTTAAGCTGTCAAGAAAGGATTATGGAAATTTTGCAAGTCCTTCTTGATTAGTATGAATCCCTGGCGATAACCGTATTGGATTTTAAGTATTTTAGGGGAAAAAAAGTTGCTATTTTTAAAGATATGGAAGAGTTTAGTGAATAATTTTCAGTGCTTTCAAGAGTACAGCTTCGGCAGAGATGTTTTTATTGTTTTCTTTCCGGTTCATAATAAATAAAAATTCAATCGGTTGCAAGGAAAATTTTTTGATAATTCATAAATTATTCCAGAAAGTGATTCCTTGAGCTCGCAGCCACGTCTTTTTTCCGAGATTTGATCATTAAAATTTGACTAGAAAATGCTTGCATGTTGAAATTTTGAATATATTAATGGCTCTAATTGGTTCTGTGGTACTGAATCAAATGATGTTTGGGAAATATTACATGAGTTAAAAAGAAGACAAGAAAGGGTAAGTATTTATTTCAAGACTATATATTTTTAAATAAGGAAGGATAGAGGGGAAGTGGATAAGGAGGCAAGAAGATTTTTAGGTGTTTTTAATTAACATGAATTTGGTTTGATCCAAATTTCACGATTAAATTTTAAATTTTCAGTAATAGTTGGCAATTATAAATTACATAAATTTCGTATTTCGACTTTGTTGCGATTTTCGCATCAGTTTGAAAATTTAATCATAAAAATAAAGCGAGAGGACTTCCGACGGCTACTGGAGAACCGGAAGGTGTACTGACGTTGCAACACTTGTTATTAACCCGCAGTTAATCGTTGAAGTGCAAGGGGGGCGTCCTCTTGGGTATGGCTAGAAGCTACGTACTTATTTTAATGTTATCAGCATGGTTTCAATAGACACAAGAGTACATGCAAACGAACAGGGGTTTGGTTCTGTAACGATAACTTCTGAAATTGTAATGCAGTAATTTCAGAGTGTGAAAATTATTCGCCTTGACCGGAATTTGAACCCGGATCCCTCAATGTCCGGTCAAGGTGAATGATTTTTACACTGGAATTGTTGCATTGAAATGCATCTTAGCGGATGACTCTGTTAAAAGTTACTGTTGTGGCATCTCCCGTAGTTTCTTGGCAATTCTGAAAGTGTGCATACATTTAGCTTATTTGGTTATGAAATAACTTTACGACTAACAATGAACTCACCTCACTGGAAAGGCTTGACCAAAAGTGGCGGGTATTGCTGAAGTCAGTCAAAATGATATACATTTATTTGTTTTCGCTGATGATTAGATCTATATTAGTATTTCATTCTGACACGGTCTTGAAGTTAATTCAGGGGACAGTGGAGTTATGTGTAGTAATAATTAAAGTATTTATATTTATCATAATAATGGCAGCCCTTAACCATTATAATTGAATATTTACTTTTGCATCTCTTGAATTGCTTGAGTCTAATATTATTTTACATATTTAATTAAGATTTCAAAAGTCTGCTATTGGGATATGACACCATGTCAACAGTTCACCACTAATAGGTATAGAGATTAATTCTCTCTTTGATGAATTGGCATCACCGTTTTATCTCTTGGCCAATCCCTACACATTATTTACTATATTAATCCGTTTAATTACTCAATGACCGGTTTGATTGGGGAAATTATGATATATATGAATGTTTCAGAGGTTATGCATGGTGTGTGTGTAAAAAGGATCGGAAAATGTTTCGGAAAAATTGATATAGTCCAGTTATTGCTACAATGCCTCAAAATTCTTCAACGTCGACCCACTTTTTCCAGCGGCTTTTCCACGACTCGAAGGCACCGGAAGGTCCTTAAGGGAGTGGCGAGTAAGCTTCGACGGCACTTAGGGTCCCATTGCAGTGCTCTTTAAGGATGTGAGTGTGTTACTTTTGGGGAAAAGGAATAGTCTGCTGGTGGCAATTCGGGACTGTTAGGGAGTTGGGGAATCGTCGCGTTGACGTTTCAGAAGGTCTTCGCAAGCAGACACTCGACTCTGCTCTCTCCGTCGTCCGTTCAAACACCTTCGGGACGAGTTTAGTGCAGATATTTCGCATCGCCAAATTTTCAGGAGCAATGGCGTGCGCATCGTGATCTTATCAATGTCGGTACAATCAGCAATAATGAGCACACTTAACCGACGGTCTAAATTCAGCACTTCACGCACATGTCATGGTAATAGTTGTTACCGATACTTTTTATACAAAATTTGTATCCTGTGAAAAAAGCAGTCTTCATGTCAGTAATTTTTCAATGGCCATCAAAGTCCGACTCCAGAACTTCAGAACGCATGCTATTCCTCAATATTCCCCAATTCGCGGCACATTCTCGCGCGCTGATCGCCGATTCCTCTTGAGCGATCAGTCGGCGACGTGACGGCGGCAGTTTCCGAACGCCCTCCTCTCGCCCCACAGCGTTTATTCCCCCTTCCTTCACCCGTTATCCTCCTTCACCTCTCACCGCGAACGGCTAATTACATTCTTCGGCGCCTTAGACACCCCCTTCCCCGTCCTCGCCCTCTCGACCTGTCCTGTCGCTCAAATTTGTTGTCGCCTTTATTAATATTCCCTTCGCTCCAATATTCAACCCACATACCTCCCAACGCAACCTTCGTCCGTTCCTCATCAATATTTTCCATTTTCTCCTTAGAAACTCTTTTCATCTACTTTCTTTTCACTTGCTGCTTTCATTGATTTTTTTTGCTCCAGAAAATTTTTCGTTTCGTTGCTGTGTGCTTTGTTTGCACCTTACACCACCAGAGGGAGATGAGAACGGTTTTCCATTCGGTGGGCTAGCGTTCGCTTTGATTTCCAATCAAGCAACGCTAGTGGAAGGAACGGCGAAAAAATACACGTTTTTCATTTAATTTCCTTTAAGTGCCTCATAAACGAGTAATGGAGCTGAACGGTTCCTTTTCGTAACCATGGTAGACCCAAGTGCACTGTTACGTAAATTGTTTTATGTTGCATTGCTCTGTTTTATTGGAATTGAACTCACTCTGCGTCTGCGATCGATGGCAAAAACGTACTCTAATCATTTTTAAACCACCCCGAAGTTTATAATTAACTTTCGTTTTGGACTCGATGAAGACGAATTATGCACAATTAAAACTTGCATTATTCATACGTCGACTTTTTACGAGTATTTTAATAACAGAAAAAACTGCTGTTGTATAACCTTTACTTTGATATGTCTTCATTCTCTTCATGTGCGATACTGCTGGGTATACTAGTGAGGAAAAGGATAGAATATTTTAACGCCTGGCTTTAATAGCGCTACAGGCTTACCTTATTTAGTTCCACGAATGTATTGCTGTTATGTGAGGGATGGTAATTAAGATAGTTGACGTTTCGGAAACCCACCTCAGATAGCGCCAAGCTCAATGGAAATGAAAGCCACTCTTACAAAGTGCAAGGCACTGTTTTCTTTAAACTTGATGGAGATCGAAGCCAAAATACTCATTCATGAATGACCCAAATTTTATAGTATTTCCCCACAGCTAATAAATTTTTATCTCTCATCGACAACAAAATTTCGATAACATAGAAGAAAGCATACTTGTTACTCAGATTGAAGAAGGCTAATTGAAGATGCTAGATGGACAAAGATTCTATTGAAAATGACTTGTGACCCTGATAATCTGTGTAAAAATCATGGTTATATAATTACGGCTGATAAAGTTGTCATAATTGCTATATCTTTTCAATTGACGATCCTGAATCAACTTACTATGGTTGACCAGATGAACAACGTAAAATAAGGGTGAATTGTCGCAGAGGGGAGAATTTCAAAATGTCGTTTTTCCCTCGAGCCATTAGTGATCATAATAGACATGATGGCAATCGCACAGGTGATAATATAATTGATAGTGTATATATTTATCGATACCTTGTATGTTTAACCCTGCATGTAATTCTTTTTATTCAATAGAACCATATTTTTAAAAGTATTCCAGGATGATGTGAATGTACGTATCATGCAATTGAATATTGTTGTATATAAATACTTTCTTTCCTGTGTTTAAAATTATCGAGTGCATGAACAAGTTAATATTTGTGTAGAGATAACATGACTTGGTTTTACATGTGGTTTTATTCTATTTTACCAGTGGTGACCTCCGCCACACGCCCATGCGACGGTTTGCGGGTATTGTATAGATTTAGATGCGGAAAAGTCCCGTTCAGAAGACACGCTAACTTCCACTAGTTAAATTGACGATGCTGAATCGACTTACTATAGCAGACCAGATCACCAACGTCAAATAAGGGCGATTTATTGTGGAAAAGGATAGATTTAAATTTCGTTTTACCTCGAGCTTGATGTCGTAAATAAATCGAAGATAGAAAATCATTTGGGATTTACAGATGTTCTATGGTGAGTGTCCATAAAAATATTATTTCAACAGGAATCGGAATTAAAAAGAAACATGCCTTCCAGAATCCCTTTTGATCTATTTTCGAGGGTCTGTCAACGTCGGATTCACTGATATGAGTCCGCCGTGTGAGTGGAAACAGGGCAGCTCTCTACCTCCCGGACAATGCCCCGCAACCAGAGTTTCTGAAACTTTGTCCGAAAAATATTTTTCCTCGGTAATTCATTGTCATGGAGTCGTCTGCTACAAGCCGTTGCCATTGAGTTAGCGCTGCAGTTTGAGACAGGGATCCCAGTTTCTATATGTGCTTTATCAAGAGTTCATCTTCGAAATTGAGTTAAGGCAATTGTTTCGCAAGTTGAGTCAAGGGATTGATGGAGCGTTATAAGTGGAATCGAAAACAAAGTTTAAACTCCTCCAGCTCTCGAGAGATCCAAATGACTTTTGGGGAAGCACACTTGTTGGAACGCCAAACCATTAAAGGGGCAAAGGCATAAGGCGGAAAATTTCTGAGGCATGAATTAATACGTTCTTATCAGCTACTTTTGATTAGCGATTGAATTATATTTTGATAGGCTCCAAGGAACTCATAGTCGGAAAGTATTTCTTAAAAAGGTTGTGGATAAGGAAGAGGAGTTGGATCTCGGCGAAGAGAGGGAGATAAAGAGAGTGAGAGGGTGAGAGACGAGAAGACGAATTTAGGATGTGAAGTGTAGCTATAAATGAGTATTTCCCAGGACATAAGAAGTGAGGAGAGATGTGCTATATGACATTAATGTTGCATTTGGATATTTATTATATGGTAATGAGTCTATAATAATAAACTAGTAATTTATCGGTTTAAATGTGGAAGATAAAATTTTACCGTAAGCGTATTTTTTTACTATGCCAACATTGGATTTTTTGAAAATTTTTCATTATCTTGCGGTTTTCTGTACTAGTAAATTTTCCATTTGTTCACTTGTGACATTTATAATAAAGCAAAGGAATGCATGACTTACGGTAGATATTCGTTTGCGGTAATTTACCCGAATTTAAAGTAAACGCATATCCTAAAATAATGCCTTTCCTCTTTTATGTTACTTTTCCGTTGCAGATAAGATAGAAAGGAGGAAATCATTTTTTATTAAGCAAAAAGATAAAGGCTCTCGTGGCACGCAGAAGAAAATATTCTTCAGGAAGCGCCCAAAACCCATCTTCGAATAGGAATGGAATGCCTATTGTGAATGAATACACCAGTACAATTCCGTTCATTTGCTGTGGGTCTTTCCTGAGCCGACAGGGCTGATCAACCATTCCTATCCAACGAGGAGTTGGGTATGGAAGCGGCTGTGCTGCCATCTATCCGTCTATCTGGCAACATGTGGCTTTAATCTATTGCGTATTTAGGGTTCAAGGAATAAAGAAAATGGAACCCGGCCGGTAATGATAAGAGGCGTGTTAGGAACCGTCGAATAGAATGCATGAAAATACATCATAAATTGAGGGTGCTGAAAATTGATTTATTGCTGCATTGATGCTTTGTCTTTGGGGTATAATAGTGGACCCAAGTTTCATCTGCGGTTACCAACTGACGCAGTAAATCTTGTTGGCTGCTCTTAAAACGTGTCAAATATTGTTCGGAAATTTCTATTCTGCTGTGCATTTGTGATCCTGTGTCAAGAGTCGCAGCACCCATCCAGCAGATAATTTTCTCATACCCAATGCCACTGTTAAAATGTGACATGACCATTCAGATATCATCCCTACAGCTTCAGCCACTTCTCGAACTTAAAATCGGGGATTCTCCATGACCATTTTAAGCAATTTTCTGGAGCGGTGGCATATTCTTGACGACCACTGCGATCATCATATAAGGTGTTCCGACCAAATTTAAACGGCATGAAATTCCTTTGCTTTCATACCTTTCATTTTATTTATACACTTAACCTTCCTACTTTTATTAGCATGATATCTCTCCTACCATAGTACGATGGGATTAATAACACATTGTCAACGTCACTGCTGAAAGGACCTCCTTCAAATTGATGCAAGAGCTTCAATTTAAAATTATACTTTCGCTCCGAGAGAAATTCCCAACTTAGCTCCTCTAATATTTTGGATACGCTCCTAATTTTATCCTAGAGTTTTACAAATCTAGCTCCTCCACGCTGCACACGGTCCAATTCGGCCATTATTACAACTTCATGAAGATTCTAAATGAGACCTAACCAGTGGCAGATATCATTTCTCTTTGACTTTGCCATCACATTGACCTAGAACTCTTCTAATAACTCCTAATTTTTTTTTTGCTTGTCCACATATTCCCCGTATGTGTTTATCTTAGTGGGAGAGGATAACGTCTAGGTATTTAATTGAGTCTACACATTCAATTTTGGTGTTCCCAATGCAGTAGGCGTTCGAGTGGGAATTGTTTTTTCCCTAACATTCAACACTACGCACTTTTTTAAGTTTAATTCTAATTTCCAAGTGTCGCACCAGCGTTGTATAGTATTTAGGTCATCGGACAAAGCTGCTGTGTCCTCAGGATTACGGATATCACGGTATACAGCTTCATCGTCGGCAAATAAACGTATCTTACCAGTTACTATGAAGTCAATGTCGTTAACTTAAAGTTGGAATAAAATAGGTCCGAAAACACTTCCCTGGAGGACACAAAAAGTTACTTTTACTGCAATTGGGCTAACTTCATCCATGACTAATCTTTGTACCCGATCTTATAAGTCTTCAATACAACCCCGGATATTGTTATATATGCTATATACTTCTAGCTTTGCGAGTAGTTTACTATGAGGTACCTTGTTAAAGGCTTTCTTAAAATCCAGAAAAATTGCGTGCACTGGAACATTAATCTCCCCCGAAATAAGAATATCATGAAAGAAAAGCGCAAGTTTTGCCTCGCAGGATCTACCTTTTCGGAAACTGTGCGAATTTTTCATTAATAACTCCTAATTATCGAGGTGTCTCACGGTCAAACTAGCAAGTATACGTTCATAACCTCACACGAAATGGATGTGATGGAATTAGGTCTGTAGTCACTCGGTTCATCATTGTCTCCGATTTTTAACTTTGGTGCTACGTAAGCCGTTTTCCAATCTCTGGTAACCATGTGATCTACCAGCGACCTCTTAAATTTTATTTCTAGATACGGCGCAATTTCCGAAGGAAATTACTGAAAATGAACTTGTTGAATGCTGAGCGCGTGATCTCAAGGAAGTTATTTCACGTATCCTCAATATTTCGGTGATTAATATCTTTCCAAAAACTTGTAAATTTATTCCATAGCACGCACTTTAAGCCATTGTTGTCCCCAAACAAGTAAAGTTTCTTTTAAGGCTTCTTATTTCGGACCCCACGTAGCGAAAACGTAGCATTTAATGCCCTCTGGCCACTGATTCCTTTTATAGTTTCTAACTAAGGACTTTTTTTTGGGAATATTCGTTACTAAAAATCAAGAATATTATCGCCCCTAGTTGGTTAAGTAACAAGTTTATGCAACGATTTTAACGAAAAAGAATGCAAAAGCGATTCGCAAATATCTTAGTCTTTACCCCCCGTTTTAAAATTACATGTGCTTCAGCCAATATCTGGGGCATTAAAATCTCCACCGATTATAACGTCACGAATGGAATGGAATGAGAAACCTTTGAATTGCGTATCTTATTCTAGTATTGAATTGTCATTGACGAATGGTGGTTTATAAAACGCGCCTGCATAAAGTCTTTTGGATTGAAGAATTTTGGTTGAGCATCAAACGCTTTCTTTATGAAGTATTAAACATTGCTCGGATATCATTTTTTTCCATATTCACAATATACTACGCGGGAACAACAACATATAGGCGTCCGCACCACAGATCTCTTCCCGGAGCACTGACGAGTTACGTGTTTTCTCATTACTATGCGGGAAACTCGGGCTAGTGCTGACATCTGGCGGTGATTTTGAAAACCTTTCAAAGTAACATCTTAAATTGTCACATTAGCATTTATCGTCCATTATTAAACAATTTTTAACTTAAATTTCAATCCCAAAGTCACAAGAAAAGAGGAACCAATGTGTTTGGTGTATTTTCTCGGCACAGGTCTATGTCAAGAGAGGCTTTACCTGCTGCGATGCCTGATGTATGTTTACTTTTTTCATCCATTTCATCACACATTTTTTCATCCTTACGCTTGCATAAAATTTACATTGAATATACAGATTCAGAATTCACAATTCCTCGTGAAGGTAAAAGGCAGAACCGGCTCCATTTTGATTCACACTCAAAACATAATCTGTTATTATAATTTTTAATTACAACATGATAAATATTTCAGGAATGAGACACATTGAAATATGACCAGAGGTCTTAATTGTAACCCAGTAATTTTTCCATTGAACCCCTTTACTAAATATTCCTCAGTGAAGCCCTGTACCAAAATTCATATGCTACCTCATAGCATGCAGAAAGGACGTACTAAGAAGCAGAAATGGAATTATTACATTTCAAGGGAGGTTTATTAGCAGAGTCCTTATGATACTTTACAGCATTCAAAGCCCTCTTATTAAGGAACCAGGAAGGTAATCCCAGGAAAATTACCCTCCAGTGATTCAAAATTTGATTGTTAAGTTCAGATTCTTTTGGACGGAGGACTTTAATGCTTTTGATGTCAAATGCTTGCTTTCTTTATGCATTCCCTTGATATGGTAGCAGAGGTTTATGTAGAGTTTCTTTGAGAATTTCGTTAATTTTCCCAGTTTTTTCATCAACATTTTATTTTGCGAAATATTTTGAATCGTTGAAAGATCCTTGTCTAGCAAAATTTTATTCTTCGAATGCATGATGATATTCTTAATCTATTTTGCTGATTACCCTTAAAGATCCCTTCGAAGAATTTTCAACTTAATGCATAAAAAACCCCGAACTTTTTCAATGAAATATTAAGTTTCAGGCGATGCTATGTGGCAATCCATTCCAGTGTTTGGCAATGGGCATAAGTGTACTCTTATTTCAATTGACGTGCGAATTAGTACTATATATCAAAATACTACCGCATTGATCTATATTCATTATAGGGTAAGAACCTGAAATAATTCGAAAAGTGGTCAGAAAAGGATGGAAAACTAGGAAAGTTGTCTTCCTCCTACTTTGCTTCTATCCGACGCATTAGTGAGCTCTCATGGCTGCCTCTGTCTATGCTCGCAGCAACACCCCTTTATTGACTAGTGCACTACAAAAAAATCACTGCAGCTGCCATGGGAGATGGATATGCATTTAAACCCCGTGCCCCATTGGTCCATTCCCTCACCAACAAGCCATTCGTCCGTCTACTTGCTTAACTCTTTCGTCCCGGGACCGCAATCACTCGGGGGAGGTGTGAAAAATAGGAATGGGGAACGGAGTTGGTGAGAGTGGTGCGGAGGGAGGGGCGATACGGAGAAAGATGTGAGGGAGGTTAGGTGAGGACAGGAGGCACCGTAGCGGGATGGATGAGGGTTAGGGGTTAAAAGGGCAAGGGGAGGGGAAGGGAGGCAAGAGGGGGAGGGCGTGTGAAACTTGGAGGGGTTGACTCTTGGGAAATGTTATTAGCGAGGAGAGGAGATGAGTAGGGAAGGGTGTAAATGGTGGCAGATCGGTTGAGAACTGGTGAGGAGCGTGATGACGGGAGGGTGGTCTGGGTGACTCGGATACAAAGGAGGGGGTGGAGGTCGTGGGGATGCATGGAAGGGGGGAAGGGGGAAGTCACGTGGTGGGGATGGATAAGAAGGATGCGAAAGGGGGTGCGGGGGAGGTTTAGCCGGTGAGAGAGAGGGAGGGGGGTGTGGCGAAAGGTATATAGAGTGAGAGGATGGCGTGGAGTGTAATGGATGGGACCGGAGTTATAGATGAGGTGGGGGGGGTGGGGCGAGTTGGAAACTTATCAGCCCACGTGCTCCCCAGCCCTCCTCTCTCTCATTTCACACATCCCCATCCCTAAGAGAGTTCATTCTCTCTTTCTCTCTCCATTCCTTCCTTTCGCTTTCTCCTCTTCTTTCTTCTTCTCGCCTTTGGCTCCCCTCCTCACACTTCTCCTTTCTTCGGCACACCAAACCACCCCCCTCCCCCCGGCCACCTTTGTCCGCCACCCCCCCCTCATTTTCAGCCCTACTATTACCCTCACTCCTTCCCAAATGCCTCTTCCATCTTTCAGTCGTAATTGAATGTGGTTTCCTCGGAAACATTTCGCTTGTCTTCTTCATCTTCTCCTCCGCCACATCACGACTTTCTACTTGGTCTTTTTTCCTTTCTTCCTACTTGTGGGCGGGGAACTGATTAATCTTTATTAAACGCCTTCAGGTTTCCGGGAATAGCTCCGTTTAATGGAATGGGATTCTTTCTGACTACAATTCTGACTTTTTTTCCCGTCGTGATGATTTTCATTTTCCTGATCCTTTGTTTGTTTTTAATTACGGCCTTCGTTTAAATTGATTACCTTAGAGATTACAGGGTAACAACACGGATAACTCTGAAATAGCCGATAACGACGTTTCCCCAAGTTTTTATTTTTAGAACTTGCAGCTTCAATTGAATGTGTATCACTGAAATGCCGGTAGAGTTTTTCAGAACAATGATGCCTTATTTCGTCTTTATACCTAAATGCTAGAAAGACAATTACGTTACGTAAATTCTATCAGGTAACAAAATAAATATTGATTTCTCATTTTGTCGTGGTTTATGTTGATTTCTTTCCTCATAAATATGCTATTCAGTTTAAAAAACTAAGGCTTGTTCATTGTTTGTAAATTATTTTACTGGTATATAGTTTGAATATAAGTTTTTCAAATAGAATATTTTCATGTTAATTACGAAATGTATATGGATTTTATGTTCAGAGATGTAACAAAAGGGAATCAAGAAGTTTAGCCCTGCAGACTGGAAGGAGAAAAATATTTCAGACTTAGTTTGAAGATCTCCAAAAAATATATAGAAAATAGAAGGAAATGGACAGTGAAAAAAGTGGTTTGGGATGTTTTTCGATTAATAATTAATGGCTGGCATGATGTAATTGAATACTAATCAATAGTAATGTTGAAACTAAATCTATAACATGAAGGGAAGGGAATACACTAAGCAATAATTTCATTGCACCCCAGGGAATGCATCTAAATCAAGGGTGCTCTGTCTTTATAATTTTGAACCGAGTTCAATAGACCTTTTAATCGATGGAACTAATAAAACTGTGGGTCATGACTTGAAAGTTCGTCTTTCAGTATTTCAGACTTTTACATGATATATTTCAGGCCAAACATACAAAATACAGAGAAAATAATAGAATCACCATTGTTACATGTGTTTTAAACGCATTTATATTTAATATTGGGGTATGTTGTTGTTATTGCAAAAAAATAATTAAAGATATAATTTTTAGCTGTTCATTCTTTAAGATTAAATATATTTTCAATTTTGATGAAGCAGAAAAAAATGCATTCACTTGAGTAGATAGAAATCGACCTAGAATAGATAGAAAAATTTAAATAATGTTTAAAAAAAATAAACAGAGGTTAGAAGACTAGGATTAAGTATTCAATGGAATTTGACAGCCATTAGAATAGCACAGCAATGTTTCTAATTGTATTTCAGGAAGAATCATTTGTATTTCAGAGATAACTATTTTAGTAAACGGAAAGTTACACATAAGGCTACGCCTTCACACATTAGACTTTTATTACTGATTAGTTTCACTAAACTGTAGCATTATCGGGACTAATCTGTTTATGGGGAAACGGAAAGTCTTATGAATCCATTTATGAGTATTTAATTCGATTCGATTGGATTATAAAGCATTATAAATCCGATATAATTTGTGAGAGGTCACGTTCGAATATCTGATACAATGGCTTCAGTATGTGCAGAGAAAAGACTGGTTTTATCAAGGATTTCTCTCAGCAGATAGTTGTTCGTAGTACCAAAGTACGTAATTTATAACAGATACTGATCAATGTTCTGAATAATTAAATACTTAAATATATACTTACATATGATATCATTTATTGTAAAAATTATACAAGAAAATATACTGGCATTCCACCACCATTCTGATATTTAAATGCACTCATTAATGAAATTAACCGCCATAGTTAATGGCTAGCTGAAACTTGATCACCCACAAATCTAACTAATTTAATGAATTCCTCACCTTTACTCCTCAGCCCAGCCCTTCCCATGTCTCTGCATGTGTTGAACCCATTATAGGAGTAAGAAAAATGAGTCCCTGTTTCATTCTCCTATTTAGCTTTGCCCATACCGGCTCTCTATCTGTCATGCGCACCTGAGTAGTCAGGTTACGGATAATCTACCTCCAATATTCTCCTACCATCTGGGTTACATTCATTTATTCTATCAAAGTTCTTCTCAATACCCACTAAACCATAAAATATATCCAGATTATACCTACTCTATGGCCTTTTCTATTGGTGACCTCATTACTGATTTTGCATCACGCTACCACTCTTTTATATATATTCACCCCCTGCCACAGACCCTAGCGGTGGTTTGCGGAGTACTAAAATAACTAACTAACTATCTGATTCCAAACTGATGATCCCCCAAGCTATTACTTGCCCTCCTCTCCATTATCTTATTGATCATCATACATACAACCTTATCTGGGCCTGGAGTAAAACTTCTTTTTCTATAATCCTCACTAATGCTTGCCTTTCACTTGTCCGGGATGGGAACTAACAATGTTCTGATCAAACTCATTTTTTATTATTGCTACAAAATCATCCCTAAAAATCCTTGTAAAATAATTGCGACGAATGTGAGGAAACACACGTAGAGCATGTGTTTCAAATATTGATTTCTTGTCTGCAATCAATAAGAAATTGTTGGCAAACTGAGATGTTCGTGGAAAGTATGTATTGTTACAATATCTTCCATTCTTTTATTTCAACTGATAATTAAATGATGCCAAATTTGGAGCAGCTGAGTAATTATTAATCCTCCAACGTCCCCAAACACCAAGCCAATGCACTAAGTCATTGGTTTTGAATTTGCTCAGGAAGCACTAAAAATGTTTTAATCATAGCATATAAAAATATTCCTTTTTATTCTAAAATAGTATCAAATAAGTGAAATGTATTACAACGGGAACTTCTATGATGTGTAAATACAGTAATTATCTTGCTAAAATTGCTGAAAACTTTACAAGCTGAAATCCATGCCTCTAACATAAAATAAATGTTCAGAATTTCTGAAATTGAATTGTTTTCTTCATAAGTAAATGCGACAAAAAAAGGTTCATATCTAACAACTTTGGTTACTTTTTAATAAAGTACGATTGACCATTGCCCTAGGAGTTTTTATTGGCCCGATGTGTTTTTTAAGGACGATATTAATGCCTCTCTCCAAATTTTCACCTGAGAAATCATTCTTTCAGGAAGATTTTGATCTGTTCAAGCAACTATCTAGCTCTCTTGATACAACTACTAAAATTTTTCTGTGGTCATGATCACTGAAAGGGCTATTAAGATGAACGTATCAAATGGTCAGATTTTCCCTAGTCGGAGGAAACATTAACTTAAACGATCTGTACAACGCCATTGAACGATTATCAAAATAGATAGTCTATACAAAGAATATGAGACTTATCTTTCTACGCACAAGCTGCTTGGCAGATCACAATCAACAAGGTGTGCCTTCCAGCGGCGTCTGTGAGAAGTAAGATACCGTCTTGCTTGTGGCCCTTTCTCGACTTGTCTCGGCACAACAACGATTCTTGTCTGATTTTGTGCACGCTTGCTGTTCAAATTCTTGTGTCGCGGAGAATGAAGGTGTTCGAGAAACAGCGCGTGTGCATTGAATTTTGTTTTAACCTTGAAGAAAGTCCACCTGAAACTTACGGAATAATGTAAGAGATATTTGGCAATGAATCTATTACTCGAGCACATTTTTTCCGTTGGTACAACTGCTTTCTGTCTGGGCGAACCTTGACAGATGAATAACCGAGAAGTGTACGACCATCGACGTCAACAAACGACGCCCACGTTAACAGTGTTATCCCCTCACAAAATTGTTCCTCTAGCAACACCGCTCTCCGGATCATGCTCCATCGGACTTTTTCCTATTTCCTAAGTTAAAAGCCGATTTAATGGAATGGTTGTCGATTTGAAACCATTGAAGACACCCAACAAAGTTGTACAGCAGACTTAAAGGCTATCCCGAAAAAAAACGTTCCAGGCGGCATTCAAAAGTTGGAGAAAACGTTGGAGGCGTTGTAATGGCAGTCAAGGGTAAAGTCTCATCTTTATTCGAACAGACCCTGTAAGTTAGAAAATTTCAGGCTTCAAAGTCAAGGTGTAATAATTGGAATGCATTACTTCCTTGTCGTCGAATGCAGATGTCAAATCTAATGCGAGAGTAGGATGGCGAAGTAATTAAGTCCTCGGTTCACCCAAGAACCCCGCTTTGTTATTGCGTAGGGATTGGTGGTGCCAGAGGAGAGGTATTGCTAGTGGTGAACTCGGTTATTGCCCGTCAGGAGAAATACCACATCCACCCGCTAATTGCTCCGCGATCCCTGCAAATGCCACGAGGAGCACTTAAGCGTTTGGAACACTCAACGCCATCGATTTATTAGCGTGTATTATGGAGTTAAGTTTGTTCAAGTTAAATATTCGTCCATCTGTCTCCGACCGCATTCAATCACCATGGTGCTCCTTTTAGGATTCGTTGGTGAAGCACATTATCATATGGGTCGTGTTCCACATCATTTTCAACATTCACTGAATTGATTTACTTTTATATCTTTCATTTTAGCATATTTTTAAGTTAAAGCAACAAGAAATACGCTCTTAACATGTTTCAGCATAATATGGGATTATGGTATTGCTTTTTAAAGTTAAGGTTAATGTATATTGTGTTCGTTATGGTACAGATTAGTCGTAACTGATTATCAACAGGACCTCATAATGAATCACAATTACTGAGGTTAAAATATCTTTTCTACTCCTTACAAGTAATGCAGCATTACTTAATGGATAACATTGATTTCAAATAGGAGTATCAAGCATTTTTATAATAGTTAGATTTATTTAGTTGACAATTATGAAGGACATTACCAATGGTGGCTGATTCGGTAAATGCCTATTATTCATCGTTAATATTTTATGGTATTTCTGCTGTTTTAAAAGGCTATTTATTTTGAGTGCCATTTTTATAAGAAATAATATTTTGGTTTAAGGAATTTGGAACTTCTTCATTATTATGCTTTATCTTTTGCCTTATAGTGTGACATATACGGGGGAAAAATTGCAGTATTACGAGACGAAATATTTATTGCAGAATTCTAAAATATCTCGTTGGCCACCAAAATATTCGTGGATTTCTATGAGAATTATGAAAAGAGAATCCCACGCACAAAAACGTATTTAAAAGCTTAAAATGGCGGAAAATATCACAAGGTTCACTACCGGAGTTATTTGTTTAATCTTCAAATGTGCAACTCTTTTTTCTCGTGAATTATCTTTCCAACCAGTCGTCCTTTGAATGATTAAAATGAAGCTTATATGAACAAGTGCATGAGAAAAATCTCATTGCCTTCTTTGTGCATATATCTTTGTCATAAATTTGATTTACATGTATTTTCGAGATTAGAATGTGCCAGATTGAATATATTTGCAATTATGCAACGCAATGTTACCTTAAAATAAAAGTGTTACTCTTAGGGAATAAGAAGATATGTTTTGAATAGAAAAAGTACAGCGTACAAATAAACTTTGGATTTCATCTGCTCAAACACGTTTACGGTGACAAAATATTGTTTAGCAAGCATTGCATTCTTTCGAGGAAGCATTGTATTCTAAGAAATTAACTAAATAGTCCTAAGTCCAAATTCAATGATTTGACAGTAGCTCGTAAATTTTATCGCGAGGATTCGCTTTTTTTCTTGTATTATTTGCTAACCGCGTCTCTCATTTGTGGTTCTGCAGGTTTCACAGCCACCCCCCGAGGCCTCAGTGGACGCTCGTCCCGCGTGGTCATCGCCCGACATGAAGATGAGCAAGGTGGGAAACCAAACCAACTCACAGGATCCGCAAGCCGTCAACTCCCGCGCCTTCGTCGGCAACCTCAACACATTCCAGTGCAGCAAGACGGACGTTGAGAGAATGTTCCAGCGATACGGACGCATAGCCGGTGAGTGGACACGAGCGAAAAGCCAGGGGAAATTTCTTGGCCTGATATTACAAACGAAGGTGGGTGATCATGTTAAGTAAATTGTCATCGTCATCTCTTGGTAAGTATTTTTTCTCAAAGAGGTGTAGTTGAAAGAAGGTTACCTACCACCTATCCACTGGTTAAAGCAAAATATTTGGGAGGATATCCCGTAAAAGGGGAAGGATTAGGTGAGAGATTCACACAGCTGTGATATATCTACGTCCCAGTTATAAGGTGCATTTTGAGAAGTGCTCGGAACACGGGAAATCATACCATTTCCTGGTAATGTTGGACGGTTAGTATTAAAAACTGGAGTCAGACTGTGCAGTTTAAAGTTAATGAGAAAGAAATGGTTAAAGAGGTATGATAACAACTGGATATTGGAATGAGAGTAGGTGGGGAATATATAAAATCACTTAGGTTTGCTGATGACGGAGCTTTAGTTTGTTAATCAGCCAAGGGGTTTCCGAGTTCATAGCAAATGCGAAGGAAACCTTTAAAGAGGCAGAAGAAGAACTGGAGATGTGAATGAGAGTCAGAGGAGAATTCATAAAATCGCTTATGTTTGTTGATGACGGAGCTTTAGCTTGTCAGACAGTTAAGGGGTTGAAATTATTACTGAGTTAAATAGAAATTCAATGCGATAAATATGGAATTACAATCAATGTAAATGAAACAAAGGTTATGCGGTATTCGAGAATATGAAAGGTAAACTGAATGTTAAAATAGGAGGGGAAAAACTAGAGCTGGTGGAAGAATTTACCTATCGCGGAAGTATTTCGTAACAAAATAATCGACGTGCTTGGGACGTAAGGAGAAGAGTAGTGCTTGATGGGGGAGGAGAGGAGATAATTGGGAGAAGATAAGAAGTAGGTGGTAAAGATCGATGCAAAGAATATTGATTTAGGATGGTATCTTGAAGACAGTGATAGAGGAGGGAGGGTTAGAAAAACGAGATAGGGGCAGAAATAGGATGTTGAACGGAATTAAGGGAGGGAGGGTGTATGCGAAATACGGTCGCTGTACCATTCGGCGGCATGTGTTCATCAAAAATCTACCTTTATCGTCGAATTACCGGTAATAATAATGTTATACTATTATTTACGGCAATTAAATTAAAGGGATGCCGGTTTACCAGTAAACCGGCCACCTTTGGATATCTCCCCGCAATCCCCTCTCCTTACCTTTCATGACGTCTAGCCCATCCTCATTTGTTTTCCATACCGTACACTTCACCTTTGCCTTCATTAAACTCTTCAAAAAAACATTTATTTTTGACACTTCAATTTAAAATTATACATACCAATAATGTCTTGTAATCGGAGCTAATATTTTAATTATGATCGTAGGTTCTAACTCAGTGACGTGATGTATACCAAAATTTTACTTTAGACATCTTAGATATCTATCCTTCAAAATATACAAAATAATTTTTATTTCTACAAAAAGCAATTAAAAATTAAATTGCACTACCTGGGTACGCAATTCTTGAAGATGTTTCTTCATTCACGTAACAGTATGTTAATAATCAAAACGGGTTTTGGACAGCATGAAGGGGAGGGAGATCTTCGGAGAGCTGGAGAAGGAAATGCAGAAATCCTACAAGGCTGTTTCTATTTTTCATTAAAACGAGAAATTTCCCGTTTTAGTGTAATTGTTTTCTGAAATTTCAAAACTTATATAACAATAAAGGAGCAATGATTCACCATATCGAAATATAATGCGGTTTTAGTACAGATTGCCTGAGACAGCGTGAAATTAAAATCCTCTTTAACCGAAAGGGAAGCTGAAATAGGCGAGAAAACTGAAGAGATGATAACGCGAGCATAGTGACCTGACGTGATAATATACGGTCATTGGAATTTCAAATCCCAAATCCATTCAGTGCGTTAAAACATTCAAAATGCGTATCGCTTGGCCAAAATGTTTGTACACCGATGCTCACTCCGGATTTGTAACCGTTCATCGCTTGGAGATTTGGAAAAGGTATACATAGGAGAATCCAAATGCGTCAAAAGCCCAATATTTCATATTTTAACTGTGACGGGAAATCCGCGAAAGGTCCAAAAAAAATGGGAAAGCAAGGGGATTAGAAAATACATCGCTCTAAGCTTAGGAAGACGAAAGGCATGAAAAAACGGGGACAATACAGTGCAACAGGGCCACAGCAGGGCCGGCCGGGCCTTGTCCTCCTCCGCCGCCTCTGTTTACCCAGCTTCGATTACGGGTGAGGATTGATTCCCAGTTGTGGTTTCGACGGGAGGCGACGTGCGCGCGATTTTAGCCCGTATTGCGAATAGATCTGCTGGAGTTGGGGGATTGATAAGAGCAACGGTAAACATTTTATGTCACAACGTGAAAATAATGGAGGATTCGTCACGACTTCCTGGTTAATAAATACCATAAGCCACTCAGTAGGGTTGAAAATGCTAGAGATAAACTAGAATTTAAATTTTAACTCGGATTAATAATATTCCCGGTGCTGAGTTTGAATATCCTCTCCTGAAAAAGCAGGAAACGATGTGCTATTCTCCTTTAAATATGTAATGGTGACCTGAATTTCGTGATTTTTGAAGTCTTATTCCTGCGAACCAATTGTTATAATTGGAAAACTAATTTCCTAGCAACATAATTTGCTGGGAGTTACGTTCGCTTTGTCCGAACAATTGCTTTTGGTCTCTTCTACGTATTCTGATACATTCATATTGGATTTAATTTCTCTTCTATATGTAATCGGATGGTACCACTCATAATTAAATGCTTTGGAATATGTAAAGTTTGATTAAAGTTCAGCATGGAGTCAACAGAGTGAGTAATGTCATTACATATTTCCTAAAATGTTTGACAAATCGTTTAAATCCATTTGGTTAAGAGAACTATTTATTAAATGTACCATACAGGAAATATGCCGATGCAGAGTAATGAAATTCATAGTTTAGAGTCCCTACTTAAATATTATTAATCAATCATACTTTGCCATATTTAAAGGTAATTACTGGTATCGCTCACACATAATGAAGGGAGAAAATAAACGGTCCTCAATAAGTATGACGCATTCCGAAGAAACTGCGGGAGATGCCGCAACAGTAACTTTTAACGGAGTCATCCGCTAATGTGCATTTTAATGCAACAATTTCAGAGCGTAAAAATCATTCGCCTTGACTGGGACTCGAACCCAGATCCCTCAATATCCGGTCGAGTGCTTTAGCCACTTAAGCTACCGAGGCGTCCTCTTAAACTCTGAAATTTTGGGGCTTTTAAAGGAACTAGATGTTATGACGAAATACCGTACATACAATGTCACATGCATTCGTAGTCGTGCGCGAGGCGCCACTGTCCACGAGGTTAAAAGCCAACTTTAAACACGTATGGTGTTTTCCCTTTGACAAATTCCGAAGAAACTGCGGGAGATGCCGCAACAGTAACTTTTAACGGAGTCATCCGCTAATGTGCATTTTAATGCAACAATTTCAGAGCGTAAAAATCATTCGCCTTGACTGGGACTCGAACCCAGATCCCTCAATATCCGGTCGAGTGCTTTAGCCACTTAAGCTACCGAGGCGTCCTCTTAAACTCTGAAATTTTGGGGCTTTTAAAGGAACTAGATGTTATGACGAAATACCGTACATACAATGTCACATGCATTCGTAGTCGTGCGCGAGGCGCCACTGTCCACGAGGTTAAAAGCCAACTTTAAACACGTATGGTGTTTTCCCTTTGACAAATTCCGAAGAAACTGCGGGAGATGCCGCAACAGTAACTTTTAACGGAGTCATCCGCTAATGTGCATTTTAATGCAACAATTTCAGAGCGTAAAAATCATTCGCCTTGACTGGGACTCGAACCCAGATCCCTCAATATCCGGTCGAGTGCTTTAGCCACTTAAGCTACCGAGGCGTCCTCTTAAACTCTGAAATTTTTGAAATTGTTGCATTAAAATGCACATTAGCGGATGACTCCGTTAAAAGTTACTGTTGCGGCATCTCCCGCAGTTTCTTCGGAATTTGTCAAAGGGAAAACACCATACGTGTTTAAAGTTGGCTTTTAACCTCGTGGACAGTGGCGCCTCGCGCACGACTACGAATGCATGTGACATTGTATGTACGGTATTTCGTCATAACATCTAGTTCCTTTAAAAGCCCCAAAATTTCAGAGTTTAAGAGGACGCCTCGGTAGCTTAAGTGGCTAAAGCACTCGACCGGATATTGAGGGATCTGGGTTCGAGTCCCAGTCAAGGCGAATGATTTTTACGCTCTGAAATTGTTGCATTAAAATGCACATTAGCGGATGACTCCGTTAAAAGTTACTGTTGCGGCATCTCCCGCAGTTTCTTCGGAATTTGTCAAAGGGAAAACACCATACGTGTTTAAAGTTGGCTTTTAACCTCGTGGACAGTGGCGCCTCGCGCACGACTACGAATGCATGTGACATTGTATGTACGGTATTTCGTCATAACATCTAGTTCCTTTAAAAGCCCCAAAATTTCAGAGTTTAAGAGGACGCCTCGGTAGCTTAAGTGGCTAAAGCACTCGACCGGATATTGAGGGATCTGGGTTCGAGTCCCAGTCAAGGCGAATGATTTTTACGCTCTGAAATTGTTGCATTAAAATGCACATTAGCGGATGACTCCGTTAAAAGTTACTGTTGCGGCATCTCCCGCAGTTTCTTCGGAATTTGTCAAAGGGAAAACACCATACGTGTTTAAAGTTGGCTTTTAACCTCGTGGACAGTGGCGCCTCGCGCACGACTACGAATGCATGTGACATTGTATGTACGGTATTTCGTCATAACATCTAGTTCCTTTAAAAGCCCCAAAATTTCAGAGTTTAAGAGGACGCCTCGGTAGCTTAAGTGGCTAAAGCACTCGACCGGATATTGAGGGATCTGGGTTCGAGTCCCAGTCAAGGCGAATGATTTTTACGCTCTGAAATTGTTGCATTAAAATGCACATTAGCGGATGACTCCGTTAAAAGTTACTGTTGCGGCATCTCCCGCAGTTTCTTCGGAATTTGTCAAAGGGAAAACACCATACGTGTTTAAAGTTGGCTTTTAACCTCGTGGACAGTGGCGCCTCGCGCACGACTACGAATGCATGTGACATTGTATGTACGGTATTTCGTCATAACATCTAGTTCCTTTAAAAGCCCCAAAATTTCAGAGTTTAAGAGGACGCCTCGGTAGCTTAAGTGGCTAAAGCACTCGACCGGATATTGAGGGATCTGGGTTCGAGTCCCAGTCAAGGCGAATGATTTTTACGCTCTGAAATTGTTGCATTAAGTATGACGCATATAATTTCGCGTAAGACTTCTCTTGTTCGTCCTGCATTATTTGCCTCATCCTGTTTTCTACATGTCTTCCTAGTGTCCAAAAAGTCGATACCTTTCCTATCCCCCTGAAATTCTGTACTCATTTTCATTTAAAAACACTACCCAGTTACGTTAGCTGTTTCACCTTCTCTTCGTCTTCGGATTTCCTCAGACTTTAACATAAAACTTAGCTTTTCTTTTTTATTAAGAGTCTCATTGCTTTGATTTTTTTATTTTCCTTCATACTTAACACTTACTTCATAGTTATGCTTTGTAATCCACTATCATGAGTCACCTTTCAATCTCACCACTCGCCTTAATTCCAAACTGAAGCTTTCTTCATGTCGCATTTAACATTTCCGCGACTGAGAATGGGTTAAAAAGCCCTGAAGGTACAGGAACATCCAATCTCCATTGCTTTTTACGTATGCAGTTGGATTCACAATATTATATTATGAGAAAGCGCGTTGATAAAAATATTCGCCTATGATAAAAAGTTCACGAGTTACGAAAAATAGTTGATAGTTAAGAATTCAAATATACAGTGACATTCCGAACCAGTGCATACGGGAGGGAATTGCTCCCAAACCCCTGAACTCTCTTTTCTTACGATCTACTCACTTGATATATTTAAAAAATTATTATTTCATAATTGATTGCCTCCTTTAATTTACAAATCACAATATCGATCCAGTAATTGACGTCGACGTTTCCGATTCTGTTTATTTCTAAAGAAATAGTAAGAGAACATGACTTAAGTAAGAAACAATTTGGTAGGACTTCAAACCGCATAAGGAAAAAAACTAAAAACAAAGGTGGACTTAAAACTTGAAGTGCGAAGTCAAGCGTCTTGGAGGGCGGTCAAGTAACCCTTGGACGAGGGTAAGGGTCGAATTGGGCGAGGGGATGCCTTCAGGGTCGCCGAGAAGACGCCGGAGGAGAGATTAACTGCCCCCGCAATGCATCCGGAACCCTGGAGCCTCCCACTTTGATTAAAGGCTGTGTATCGAAGGAGGGGTGGCCGTGGATCCGGCTGCTATCCATGTACTCTTCCCGATTACCGGATTCCGGTCTTTGTATTTGTTCCACCTTTATACCTTTTCTTTTTCCTCCACCCCTTCTCCTCCCTCCTAATTCAAAATGGAGGAAAAAATAAGCCTTATTCTTTGAACACTTCTGTTTTTCTGGGTGTAGGGTGAATTTGAGCACCACAGCCCCATTAATGCCCGTCTCAATTCACCCTCCCCCTTTCCTTCCTCTCCTCCCCCCTCCCACGCCGACCTGCTCGGTAGAGATACGACAGAGCAAATAACTCTGTGATTACGAGGGCCCACATAAACACATCTTTGTTTTGTCTCACCCCAGTGGCCACGGATGGGAAAAGAAACAAGAGCTGGGTAAATTTATGCCTCTCCTTTGAGTCGGACAGAATCTTTTATTCACGCTCGAATCCCCGAGCTCGTCCTTCCCCCTTTCCCGCACGGAGTCTGCCGCACCATAAAAATATGCATTCGCGCTCAACCGATACGCCAAACCATTGGGATTTCAGGGTTGACTGCAACGAGCCTAGATAACAAAATGAGGAAGGATGTGACTGGTTGAAGGATTGAATGGTCGAAGAAAGTGAGGGAAGTGCGAGGTCAACCAATACAAATCTGTCTTGGTTAAAACCCTTGCGCTCATGGTGCCTGACAAACAGTCCCCCGCCACGAACATTTCAGACCTAGGACGCCATTGTCTCAGGTAAACATCTACAAAAGAGTGTGCAGTGAATACGTTTTCTCTCCTATACTCTACTTATACTTGCCTTGGTGTGTCCATTTTCCATGCATCACTGTCAACGAGAGCTGTCCAGAAGGTAACATAGGTTTCGGCCTAGCGTGTGGTGGTGGGTAGGGCTAGAGCAACCACCTTGGTGTCTTAACGTCCCAACATTCAGTACCCATCCTACTGTGGTAGTGTGCACAATTGTGGTTCTTCTCCTCTGCTCTTTGCGAGCTTTAAATTGTGCGCAGCAATAAAAAATCACGCGAGATCTGAGATCGGGTTTTTGCTGGAAAAAAACTGCAAACCAATTGAAATTCATGGGCAACTTTTTTAAGTGTACGGAGACGGGATAATGAGTGAACTTGAAGAGAGGCAGTGGTGCATCCAGTTTGAAAATGACCATACCTATGTTCACGAATTGGTGGTCGGCTTAGCCTTGCGATAAATGAACTGACGGTGAAATCAATGAAATAACTCATGAAAATCGCCTATTTACAATTACGGATCTCTCGCTAGGCGTGGGCTGCAACACAGCGCTATGAAATTGACGCAGAATTGCATTCTGGTGTAAACAAGAGGTTCAAATCCAAGGCGTAAGATTTTTTCAGAAAAGAATTGATAAGATTGTGCATCGTTATGATAAATACCTCAATTTGAATGACGACTATTTAATAGAATAGAATAGAGTAAGAGTAAGTAAATGTGCCTTTCATATCTACACACGTATAATGAAACTTTGTCTTGTCACTAGGTTCATATTTTATTTCAAAACGTAAGTTACTTTCTGGAGTGACTATGTATATTGGTGTATTTCCTCTGGAATGCATAATAAGTGCCTGGGTATTTTTTTACCGCATCGCAACATCCACGTTTTATGTTTTGAAAATAAAACAGAGTGATATGTAACCTGCATTTTTCTGCCCATGTTTTACTTTGACTCTGAGTAAGGTACAAAATTGGTTTTCTATATGCATCATTCGGAAGTTTACTCTTTATTGTATAATAATGAATGGAATTGTTTGGAAAACTCAGGATTGATTTGCAACTGCATCCTCAAAACGTGATGCTGATACAAGAAACATTGGCAGGCTATAGAAGGTGCTTTTCGCACACGAATATGATATCTCATCATAGCCATATGAAGCATTTCCGAAATAGTATCTCAATGCCAAAATAATTAATTAATCATGCCATAGGAGTAATGATCGTGAAAATAGCAAGTATTTTACGGGAGCATATTAATAATCTGTGGAAATTACGTTGGGTGCCCAGGTTTGGAAATAATTCAATAAAGAACCTTCCACAAACAAAACATATTCGTGGAATACCAAAAATACCAGAGCAGATTCTGTCTACCTTGAGGGCGTGATATTACGTGCTCGCAGAATTATTTTATTAAAGCTCAGTTGTCCGCTACGCACCTATTTCGTGGCTTGACAGTCATTAGGTGACATATGCTCATCAGATCTAAAATTGGGCCGGTCCTCTCTCTATTGGCGTATCTCCCGAATGATTTAGAGTAATCCACCGGGGCAAAATCTACATCTCCGCTCCGCTTCGGAGAGCGATTCGCTCATCTTCGTCAGAGCTGTTGAGTTCAACCCAAAGTTAGGCCTCTCTAATTCTACTCCATTGAGTTGATGGTGAAACAATTCAACAGCTCTAAAGACGTTAGCTAGTGGAATGTCGGTGGTGATTTAGAACGTAAGGTCTTGAGTACTTTAGGTGCGACCCATTTGGAGTTCAGGACAACTCTTGTATTCAAAATGATAGGATTCGGTAACTTTTATTGTTTATGCACAAAGAGCATGTGGAGGATTTCGAGTGGCAATGGAATGTTGAACATTGTGGTAGAAGCATGAACGTTCGTTGGTGAAGCAGGATACCATTAATCATGATTAAAGAAGTCACTTTGCTTTCCCACATACAATATTTTTATTATGACCTATGTGTCGTTACAGCGTAACATCTTCAGGGCTTTCTTCAGCGTCTTCAGGTTGTCAGGTCTCGGTCCTCAAGATGCTAGACTGTAACGAAACCTACAATATTGTAATATGAATATTCTGTGTGGAAAAGAATTGTTTTCTCTCATCATGAGAGATAACCACCACGCTATGTCTGAAACTGTGTCATTTAACGATTAGGCATGCTGGATGGAATGAGGGGAGACAGAAAGATGAGGGGAGTTAAAAAAATGATTCATAGTATTGTCGAGTGCCGATGTCGCTTAAGGACCTTAAAGGTGAATGTAGCTGACGCTAGCCTTCTTATTCCCCTTATAACTAGCTTTGACCGGTTAACTGCTCTGATTCTATGCAAAATATTTTGTAGATGGACAGCGTACCTAAAGCACATTCCATATTACCGAAAAAAAAAGAATTATTTGATTTGCTCTATCGAAGGTGTTCCAGCAGTAAGCTGTTTGGTATGTCCAATTCACACATTCTGTGTACGAGACCATGCATGTTACATACATGTACTTTCACATATCACTTTCAGTGCCTCAGGTAACATTAGAATCCACATCATGTGTTTACCTGCGGGAACATGATGCTTTAATTACAAAATTATGTCTTCGCAGTAATATGCAGACACAAATCTGGGGCATTTTGATCGTTGCATAAGATTGTTAAATCAGGTTTTTGTCAAGACAACTTCTTATCCGTAGGAAAATTATACAATTACATTCCGATAAAATGCAATAGTCTATGCATCTTACATTGATCAAACAGACTCTTCGGCACTTTCAAACAGAGACATTCCAATACGATGCATTTCTCTTTCATTAGTATTTTGCCACCTAACTTTCCCCATTTTATTTTTCGTCTTCAACTTTCAATTCTTATTTTCTAAATCTTTAACCGCAGACATATTCTGACGAAGTGGAATTACCAACATCACATCGCTTTGGCCGAGCTATATTTTTGTGAGTCGCAGCCGGGAATTTAAAAATGCATTACAATTTAAAGCGAGATATGCAAAATGAGGTTTTCGCACCTCGCCCATCTCTCTTTCTGTCCAAAGGATATTCTCGAAGCTTAATTAAATTGAACTTAAACTTGTATAAACTGTAAAGTTTCGGGAGTTACTTTATGGCACTCTTTCGTGTTTAATAAAAAATGCCTCTTGGTAGCGTTCCAAATTTCCATTTTAAAAACCCAACTTGTTTAATTAACCAGTCGCACGAGTGCTTCCTTCTTCTGGGAATAGTGGCTGGGAATAGTGGCTAAAACTACTCTGGCATTCTCCCCCGCGAGAGATCCGCCTCGCACGGGAGTATGCTTGCGAATATTATTGAGCTTAGAAAACCATCGCACGAAGTCACAGATGATTCCTTGGTGGAATTTTAAAAAAATTTATTCTAAGGAACACGTTTTGTGATTGAGACTAGGATATAAGTAGAGAATAGGTTACTTTTATGCACAAATTTACACCATTTCAATTCAGGAACTATCCATGGATCACAGTAAATAGAAATGCCTCGATATTTTGGCTTTTAGTTTTTTTATTACCCTGCATGCCACCGCTAGGGTGTGTGGCAGGGGATAAATACACACCTGACTAATTTCGACCCAAATATGATCCCTTCCGTGGTCGAACACTGTTATTATGATCCCTTATCATTCGTGGAAAATTTGACATGTTAAATCTATCTGTTTTACACATAATTTCTCTAACTTTACTTACATGATCTTTCATACCGTAGTACGATGGGAGTAATAATACATTTTCAACATCACTGCTAAAGAGACATCCTTACAATTTATACAAGAGATTTAATTTTTAATTTAACCTTAACTCCGTGAGTGTTTCCCAGCCTAGCTTCTCTAATATTTCGGATACGCTACTAAGTTTATCATTACAGCGTTTTACAAATCTGGCTTCTCTACGCTGCAAGCGATTGAATTTGGCAATCAATCCAACTTCGAGAGAATCCCATATACTAGCAGAATGTTCTAAATGAGACCTAACCAGCGAAATGTAAAGTTTGCCTTTGACCTTTTCATCACATTTACCCTAGCAGTCTTCTAATAAATTCTAATTTTTAGTTTTCTTGCCCTCCTATTCCCCTATGTATTTCACCCCAGAGAGGTCGTGAGTTAGGGTAACGTCCAGGTATTTAATCGAGTCTACACATACCATTTCGGTGTTCCCGATGCAGTTGGCGTTCCGGAGGGAATTCCTCTTTTTCCAAAAATTAATCACTACGCACTTTTTTAACTTTAATTCTAATTGCTCAGTGTCACATCAGTGTTGCATAGCATTCGGGTCATCTCATAAAGCTGCTGTGTCCTCAGGATTGCGGATTTCAAGGTAAACCACTGCATCGTCGGCAAATAAACGTATCTTACTGGTGACTACTGAGTCAATGTCGTTAACGTAAAGTAGGAAAAAAAGAGGTCTGATGACAAATCCTTGGGGAACACTCGAAGTTACTTTAACTGCATTTGAACTATCTCCATCTACTCTTTGTACCCGACCACTCAAAAAGTGTTTAATCCAACCCTTGATATTCAATCTATGATTTTGTGCCAAGCTTACTCATAAACTGGTAAAAAATATAAAATTATTGAAATAAAGATGGTCAACGCCAAACCTACTTCTCTATGTGTATTTCGTCATCATATCTAAGTATTAATAACATCGTATTTTTAGGTTGATTTTTACGATTCTTCGCAGATTGACAGTACAGTATCTTCACAAATTTGACGGTTGCCGGTGTATTATTCTAGGGAGTGGAGAGCGTGCGGCCACTGACCTGAAGGCCCGCATTCAAATCTGAATATTCCCAATTTTATCCTTCCTGTATGATATTTTGGGGGCCAGATCTTCCTGTGACACATTTATGGAGATGCCGCGAAATAACTTGTTAACGGAGTCATCCGCTGTATGCGCAATACAATGCAACATTTTATGAGTGTAAAAATCATTTACGTCAAGAGACCTGTGAGAGGTCAGGGGGTGCCTTCACCCTAACTTTGTGAATTTTACAAGCTGCAGCAGAGCTCTAGCCGTTGTTAACTCCATACAGTAACTTAAAAATGATTCCCATTCGAAGCGAAACTTTAGCGCCATGAACTAGAAGCAGTAAATCAATTAGTTGATTTCTTTGCCTCCTGAAGAATTCTGTGTTACTGATTTATTGCGAATGAAAAAAACAACCTCATGTTTCGCATCTTGGTGCATTATTTTTTATTGGAGTTGCGTCGGTCGCTAAACCTATCGGCTTGAGAGATGGGGATACACTTTATTATCATTTGTCACAGGTTGTTGACCCTTACTAGGGAATAATGTTGAAGTGCGTCCTTTTTGCGAAACCTCCTTGCTAAACGTCCTTGAGACGAAAAGTCTCATTGGACAAAGTCTGGTCCAAAATATTTTTTTCGCGCATAAATCCACATTTTTGGCTATTTTTTTCCACACTTCTATTTAAATAATATTGATTATTAATATTCATATAATTCTTTATTTTGTATTATTTTTAAAGAATGGATACTGTCTTATTTGATATGGTAGTAGCTAATCTGCGGCCGGAATTCACTCAACTGTAATAATTATTTACCTCATAAATTACTTATGCCAATTTCAATCAAGTTTTTTGACAGCAAGACTCAATTTTGTCCTATGAAATGCCAGCTCTCCTGAAAGATTTTTTCACGACATTTTTCTTCATGTGACATCCTCGAAGGGACTCGTTTCATTATGTGCCGTTGAGCACTCCTTCCCATCGAATTCATTGTCTCGCTCAATTCATCCGCACTTTTTCGTTCCTCCTTCTTGCTGAGGTCCAAAGTGCCTTTATCTCCTTCTCCTATTGTACTAAGGTAGAAGAAAACATTCCTATAAAATCAGGGAGACTAAAAGTAGAACAGATACGTTTAAGATAGAGAGTTACCCTGAATCACGACCTCTCTTGGGTGAAAAACATACGGAGAATATGTGGGCAAGCAAACTAAAAATTAGGATTCATTATAAGACTACTGGGTAAATGTGATGACGGAGTAAGGAAGAAATGTTAAGGGCCTCATTTAGAATATGATGCAAGTATATGGGATCCTCACGAAGTTGTATTAATTTGCCAAATCGGATGGCGTGCAGCGTAGAGGAGCTAGAATTGTAAAACGATGTAATGATAAACTTAGGAGCGTATCCAAAATATTAGAGGGGCTAGACTGTGAATCGCTCTCGGAGCTTAAGTTAAATTACAGATTAAATCTCTTGCATTAATTGCAAGGATGTCTCTATAGCAGTGGTGTTGAAAATGCATTATTACCCCATTTGCACTACGGTAGGAGAGATCATGTGAATAAAATTAGAGAGATTAAGTGTAAAACAGATAAATTTATGATGTGATTTTTTCCACTAATGATAAGGGATCATAATTACATCGTCTGATCGCCAAAGGGTCACATTCTGGTCAAAATTAGTCTGGTATGTATTCACCCCCTGCCACACACCCTAGCGGTGGCTTGCAGGGTACTAAAATATCAAATATCAAATTTCAACGCTTTTACACTATACATTTCCTTTACATCTGTGAATCTGATCTTCGGCATCCTCCAAGAGTGACGGACATTCTGGCCATTCTCAATTTCTTGCTGAAAGCTTGTCTATAAATGCTAGTCCTATTATTTCCCTAATTAATTATATACGACATTTGTCACGAATGAGGAGAAGCTGTACTCAAGATTCGATTCTCGCAAGGATCTCGCTTTCATCTCAAATGGAATCGCTATGCTGTTATGAAAACCCTCCGGACATATTTTGATTTTCCACCGATCCTCCCGTACCGCCTTTGCGCATTGGAAATTCCTCGGTTTATTTTGTCTGCTCCTTTAAATTGTTTTTCTTCAGTTTTCTCACTGCTATGTCAATTGCGTTTTTCAATATATTGACAGTAACTCCAGGTCTCCTTCGCCAATCGTGCTTTAATGCTTTATTTAGATCAGTTAAAAATATTCGATCCTTCATAACATACTCCGATGTATTTCTTCTTTTTGTTTCCCACGGCCTTTTTCATTGATTTTTACACGGCACTTCCTTGGTCTGGTGAAACTGCTGCCTCTTTAAACGCTCGAGGTCCCTTTCCGTTGCTTCTATTTATTCCAGTTACCTTACTTCGACAAAATCAGAAAATGAGAAATTAAATAAAATTTTTATGAATCGGTTTCGGACCCTGAACCTATAGTCTGTATTCGAATGTTGTTCTTAGCAACTGATCAATTGGAGCACGTAGGAAAAATATTATCTAAACCTTTCGGCCAATTTTTCTTGTTATTATCATCGGCAGCCCTTTCGAAAATTATAATTCTATGAAAATCTATTTACTCTACGTGTTTAATCTTAAATTGTCTTTGAGTTTAGTTTTTTTTTAATTTAATGAAAAAAATATTTTTCTTGTGCGTGGCCACTTGTTACAAATTATAGGCAGAGGAAATGAATGATCCCTATTGTTTTCGTTTAGCTCTGCACATTTTGCAGCGGGTTATACTAAATTCTTCTATACATTTTAAATATCGTCACTATAAATAAATTCATTACTATAATTTATATTTGGTCGACACTTGAATGAAGCATTTCCACTTCTTTTTTTATCCATTGAGAGTTTTTTCATCATTCGAGATTTCTGCACTACAAGGGAAAATCATTTTTCCATTGCACATAAAAAAATCTTTACACGACGTAACGATCCGTAGTGTAAAACTTTAATCGCAGTTGTTAATACAATTTTTCTAGGTGAAATGGCAAAAAAGCAGCTCCATAACTCACTCGGCATAAAATTGCTTGTCAATTCTTGTGAATTAACGGCTCGGATTCATACGTTTAAATCTACGCGATTTATGAATACCGAATTATCGACTTGGGATGAAAATTGTGGTTGCCGTACAGTTCGTGGAGCCCTCCTTCCTCTCCGCTCCCCCTTCCACTCTTCCCTCTGCTCTCTCACCCTCTCCAACCCCGAATACTTCCCCTCCCCACCCCGAGCACGAATGTCCCACAAAGAATACTCAAATTCCCATTTCGCCGAGTTGAATTGGATACCCGACCAAAACGACGCGCCCTCAGCCAGTGGTAAATAAACACGCGTTTCCGCTTTAAGGCCTGCCGCTATATTCTGAGAGGGGGGGAAAAATAAACAGTGCACCTGTACCGTGGTACTCGGAAGAAGGGAGTTCAACTCACTTTTAATTTTCGGGAAAAATCTCTCTCTTTTCTCTTTTGGGCGAAGTAATACGAAATATTTCGCCTTATTGAATGGTCGAATAAAATCCTGTAAGCACCCGATGTAATGGACGAAAAAATTAAAATATGCCTGCTTCGCCTTCGGAGTTCAAAACTTTCCTGGCACAATAAAAATCGATACGGCCAAGTGCAATCGACCGCTAAAGGGATCAAACCGGATTATATGAGAGTTATTCAACAAACTTTCCGGTCCCTCCGCTTTTCCAATTCCATCTTTATCTCCCTACCCATATCTCCGATCTCTCAAACACAACCACCTTTACCGGTATTCCTTCCTCCGTTATTTCCGTCATGTATGCCGCTTCATTCATGCGAATATTAATTTTTTTTCCTCCAATATGTCTTCATCCATAAATCTTTCAAATCCCTGTAAAGTGATTTTAAAAGTCATCGCTTATGTATAGATTGAATCACTTTTCTAACACATTGAATGATCCAAGGATTTACACATGCATCAGGTTGTTCATTATTTTGGATGATTTACACTTTTGCCATTCCTAGAAGGATATAAAGCCATGAAGCCACTCGATAACTTTTCAACTAGTTATACCAGCATTAAACTACACTTAAATATAGGAGTAAATCAGTGTATAAGTCCTATCTCTAGCAAAACCGTAATCGGGGTAAATTCAGGAGGTTAAACATTAGCCTTTAATTAATATTTCTAATATCATAGAGAATATAACTATTCATTTATTTGAGTAGTATTGGTTTTTTTCACCAATACATATATTCATACATATATTTACATACATACAGAATATATGTATATATATATATATATATTTACCTACATATGTATATATATACTGTATATATATACATATATATATATATATATATATATGTACATACATAAACTTGCATAAGTGTTTTAGCGGTCCTTCCTCTAAACCATCTTCCTGCAAACTGTGTTGATTTCACAAACTGTAAAAATATACAAGGAAAATGGACTGACTTTAATATTAATTTTTATTTTATTCCAGGACCTTCATTTTATATTTAATATAGGTTTCCATGCTCTAAATCTTATATTATTAAGCCTAAAATTATACCTATTCAAGATTTTTTCAAACTGCGCAAACAGGGAGGATGTTTACCCCCTGATTGCTGTAACAGGCAGGCGTTCATAGCCCATTTCACAAAAACCTTAATCTACCTGCCTGTTTGGGTGATTTTTCTGCATTGAATACTTATAACTATCTTGTTATCAGAAGGTTTAGGAACAGATGATTTTAGGTCAGTTACAAACACTTACTTGAGTTGTGTTAAACTATCAATTTATTTTCAGTTTACTCGTCTGTACTACCACGAAAATTCAATTTCGAGGTATTTTCTGATTCATTCATCTTCTTTTCATTTCATAGCTTTGAAATTCCAGGCTCGACTTTTGTAGCTTTTGTAATTATAGTGATATTTTAAGAGTTGCTTACGCTGACGTTATGTATTTTCGCCACACCAATTTGGAACTCTTCCACGGACAGGCAGGCAGGAAATCATTCCCATGATTTGTAGAAACACGCGCGTTAATAAAATTTCATTAATTGCAAAAGTTTTAGAGTGATTGCTTCATTTTTCACTCGCCTATCTAAACAAAATAAATATGAGTTCAAATAAATGAAATAAATTCTAAAAATAAAATTCTGAGGCACAGGTATATTGAATTTCACTCTGTCGATGGATGCGTTCATAAAATTAAAATATCAATATGGCACGTCAGAACATTTTAACGAATATTAAAGACGTTATGGAGAGGTGAATTCCTCCAATGGATGAAATCTGTTTAAAAAAAATGATTACTCCTTGCTTTAGAAGTTTGTCTTTTGTTTTAGTAGATGACTTACGTTTTCTTCCCCCCCTTTCGTTTAATAAGGTCATACGTTTACTAGTAGTTTTTTATACATGAGAAGCTAATGATTTTTCCAAGAGTAAATTAAAATATATTAGAATGTAATTAATATAAATTATCGTCTTTCACGAAAAAAAATGTGCAATATGAAAAAAAGGATTACTGTAAAAATAAGTCTTATGATGTCAGTCCTTTTCCAATCGCTACACATTACACATATTTCATGGCGAAAGAAAGAAATCGAACCAGCCATGACTCTTCATGATATGATAAAATGTATTCATGGCAGGTCTTCTTTTTTCCATTCTGCTTTGTAAATGTTGTAAGAGTCATGCCGTGAGAGGTACGGACAGAGGAATAAATCAAATTTATACAGCGCTATATTTGAAAACGGGTTTTCATAATATTCATGAAAGTGTTTTTCCTATGTTTGCGTACTAGATATTCATTCTCAAAGTCAAACAGACTTCCCCACTCTCTCTATCTACCCCTCCCACCAGTGGGCCGTCACCTCGCTGAGAAGGGTTTAGCCGGAGTGAAGAAACGACGGTTGGGGTGCGGTCGGGGCACAAGGAGCGATGAAGCAGGGGCAGGGAACCTCAACAAAACATCAATTCAAAAGACCTCTCAACCTTAAAACCCAAGTCGTAATAATTAATGATATCGATCAATGATATTTTAACTTTACTTTGAGAGATAAATACCTATGCACAGCTGATTGAAAGAAACGATGATAGAACAAAATAGATAAAAATCCACATTTATATTTGTAAATACACCTGATCATTTGTTTCAAAGCTGATTATAATCGTAGTTTTAACCCTTAATGTTAAATAAAAGTAAAATTGGATATGTTTGTTGTTGAAAGTTTAGGAAGAATCTTAAGGTCATAATGGTTGCGTTGTGAAAAAACATGCCACAGGTTATGTTTAAGGTGATATGTTTCCGTGAAAGGGTGATATGTTTCCGTGAAAAAAGGAATGTGAACAAGAGACTGCTCCAGCAAACAATGGTTAACACTCCGTTTCTGAGAGGTTAGTGCACTGTGTACTGCATTTGTGATTTAAGGGGGTAATGAGGAGATCGGAAAACACCACCTTGTCCCAAATGCCACGAAAATATTCCGTCATATTGTGCGACCAGTTTCATGAGTTCAGGGCGTTCCGTATGAAGCTGAAAATTTTCTTCGGTGGCGAGGAGGGAAGGGTGTGGGTAGGGGGGATTGAGCGGTGTGTATTCTGGAACGCATAAAAATATTGACTACGTTGCAAACTTTTAATATTGACCTTAATTGGTGTCGCAACTACCTCTCAATTATATCTGTTATTATTAAATATTGCATTATAATTTCATAAATTATCTTATTTCTCACACATTATTAGTTTATGGTATAAATATGAAAAATGGCACGTAATAATAATATTCCACTTATCGACCCGGAAGTCAGTGTGATAGGCGAGGGGAGAGCTAACCAACGACTGGTAAAATTAACACATTAACAGGTTAATAAGGGGGGGGCAGCTCTTTATTCCCCTGTTGATGCCAATTAGAGTTTCCCTGGAAGATCTGGTACCCCAGAAAAATAAAATATCTTGGGTGGAACTGAGGGTGCCCAGAGGCATCTCCAGGAATCAAATCTGGGGTCTCCTCTGTAGCCCAGCGCTCTGTCCACTGAAATACCACTCCCTCTCTCATGATGATGTGCGCATTTCAAAACCATTCGAGACAATGAAGAGATATGAATTTTATTTGTCTACTTGTTCATTTATCCCGGTTGATAATGATAGCTCAAAGGTAGATTGCATTTTGTAGGATGGGAGAGGAAGTTGATAGGGAAGGGGGACTGAAAACGTGCGATCTTGCTGGTGAGGACACGGGTTTCCCGTTCGCACGGCGGAGGAAAGGAGATAACACATATGATATCTTCAGCAATGACTTCAAAAGAAGCAGTCAATACGTTTTTAAAACGACTTTATACTATCGATTTTATCACATTGCGTATTTTAAGTTAACGAGTGAGCATACCGTCCGTCGGATGGGACGTTAAATTGCGGACCCCTAGGCGTCTTTCGATAGTAAAGTAGGCTACTGCCGACGCCGGGTTTCTCTCTATCCTTCTTTCTTTCCCATCAATCCCTAATGGCGTAAATGACATGCCCCCTAATAACTTCTAATACAATCTTATTGCATTATTTATAAAATCGCTCCAACTTCCTGTTCACGATGGTCAAACCTTCGGAGTACACCTGAGTGCTTTAAATCTGCGTAAAATGAACGCATTAATCTATCTTAGCTCAATGTGGAGTTGGCGTCTAGTGGTGGTGCCAAGCGGTGCCCCTCACCTCCCATGGAGGGGGATAGTCCAGTAGAACCCCGCGTCCACGAGACGGAATTAATTCTCGGGCGCCGATGATCAGGACTGCCAATCTCTCGTCCCCCCTCTCCTTGTGCTCTCTGCCGCCGACCACCCACCTGGGCGTTGCACGGTGGTGTGTCGATGCTGCAGCGGACGGCACTCGGGAGAAGGCCGGTCCCTTAAAGGAGCGCTTAGCTTTGGGGAGGAAGGGGAATATCGGCAATGTTCTTGGCACGGTAGGGCGAGGGGAATCGGTCCGGGGCGCGGGGGCTGGGCGGGAGAGTGTCGTGGTCCTGGAGCGTGGGAGGCAGCGATAAGCGGGGGTCCCTTGGGGGGCGGAGTGATTGGCGGAGGGAGGAGGGCGCCGTCGCCGGCGGGGGTGTATCGGAGGGGGTGGGGACACCGAGTGGCGAAGGAGCGATAGGCGCATTCGGACGGAGGCGGGCGGCGTGGGGTGGAGTGGGGAAGGCGGTGGGTGCGGCGAGGCGCACTTGCCATCCAGCCCGTGGGGAGATTCCAAATGGAAAGGCTAATGGGACGGAGAATGGGAACATAATCTGATCGAAATGCTCCAGTCTCAGAGCCGAGGTCTTTCAATCGCCTGGCCAACGCGTGAAGACGTTCCTAAGCGAGGAAAACTCGGTGTAGTTCTCTAGTGGTAAGTAATTTTTGTCAACCTCCTTGGGCGCTGAGTTTTGCCCGTTTAGATTATCCCCCGCGTAAGACTGAGGGGGGTCAGACACCGCGCCATATACCCTTGTCCATCACCCAACTACTCCGTCATGGTATTATAATTTTTAGAAAATCTACCCGAATCCACAGCGCTTAATTTTGCGGGCATTGACAGAGTTCCTAGTCTAAACTGAATGGCATGTGACGAAAGAGTAGTTGGTTCCTTTCTTTCAGCCATTTCTCATAAATGTATAGTGCTCGAAGAACGACACATCTTAGGAATTTGTTGCTAAATGTCCATGATAATTTCACATGGTTGTCAATCATATTTAATTGGCTAATAAAATATTAGTTTAGAATATGAGGTAGTTTAGAATGAAATTCGAGCATATACGGTATTTTTTATAATCTATTATTTTATGCGATCATTTTTTTATATTTCGTTTCTTGAAATAAAGTGCTATGAATCCCTAGATGTCCTGCGGCTGAAATTTAACGAAATAATTAAATAGCATTGATAAATTAAAACCGACTGTTTTCACAAAAACCGAAGATGAATTGACCACGTGTGGTTTACACTGATACCCATTTTTGCCATTCTACTAGAAAAGTTATCTAAGTTTTATTCCATCTTAATTCATGTGAAGGTATTCATAACAACTGATAATAATCCCATATATTTATTATTATGCTTGCCACACAAATCCTCAAATTATACGTTGTATAAATTCCAAATAAAGAGCGCGGGAATATACTTGAAAAATATTTAACATAGTAGGGATTCATAGTCAAGAAGCAACTGTCAATGGCGTGAGATCTCATTTCTTTCGTCCTTTTAAAGGGACATGATTTGTTGGCAATTGTTTTGCATGCCTAAAAAGGGTGAATGTGACTCATTATCTCCAGTTAAGCGAATATCTTAGACGAAGCCGAACGAGTCGTAGCGGTACTGGTGGAACGGTCCTGACATTGATACACGCTCATTCCTGTGAAAGTGCCCAAGAGATCATTCTAACGTCTTTTATGGCCCCTACCAATCTGGATTTTCATGTAAGTTAAAAACATCTAGTCCGCAGTTTAATCCAGGCGTGTCTCGATCTCATTTAAAATAAAGTCCTAACTCACCAGATAAACTAATGACTTCTCCAATTTTGAGTTATGTACGTAATGATAACGTTTTCTTGTCATGAACTATAATCAAATCAAGTCAACTCCTGGGGTGATGGGTAAGAAATTCGATTTTAAACATTCATTTTGGAAGAGACTCCGTCGTCACGAATCCCATCAGTCATCTTCACCCGCATGACCCCGTCCTCTTAACGCTGTTATTTTTCAAGGGGTGAAGGTCGCAAGCCATTTCAGCAGCGCATAGCCTCGGAGAGACAAGCGGATTCTCACCGGCGGTGCAGTAAGGGTCCGACTC
This sequence comes from Hetaerina americana, assembly GCF_022747635.1. Classification (NCBI taxonomy): domain Eukaryota; kingdom Metazoa; phylum Arthropoda; class Insecta; order Odonata; family Calopterygidae; genus Hetaerina; species Hetaerina americana. The sequence goes on from NW_027286093.1 coordinate 1,023,670, forward strand.
CTGCGGACTCTCCCGTCTCCTTTAAAGCCAAGAGGAATTCTTCAGATTGAAGAAGTGGTCCGGGGTAAGAGGTGGAAGGTAGAATAGTGGAGAGGGGAATCGAAATTTTGCGCTAGGAAAGAAAAAGATCATCTCACTCACACCGCCTTCTTCTGAGGAATCTCATGGAAATGGAATATCGAACTCTCCTCAGCGCGGACGGAAGGGAAAAAATGGAATTCCTAATGCTGGAATGGGCGTGGTATGAGGGGTGGTGGGGGTGGGGCCGGAGAAGAGAGGGTAAGAAAGCTGGGAGTATTGGTGGGAGAGTTTATTCCCGTAGTCCCCGATAGCCAAAGGAGAGGGTGTGGTGGGTGGGGAGGCTGCGGCCCACAGCTCCTCATCTTGGGGGGTGAGGGGGATCGAAGGCAGGGACGAGAGGAGGATTCCCACTAGCCTCTCGGAGAGTAAACCGCTAATGCAGTGTTTATCAAACAGCGGATCTCCGCCTCGAATTTCCTCGGGCACAGAGAAAGGTCTTTAAGGTATGAGAACATTTTTCGTGAACAATCATAGGAAAACATTGTGATGGCATATTGACTGAGCACCTTCTCCAAGTAAAGAACGTTTAGAAATTCTCTTGCTCGGTGACCTATTTTCCGCGACTTTAAATGATGTAGTTTAACGAAATGGAAATTTCTAATCAACAATTTTATTACAGTGAGAATGAGCACCGTCCCAATAAATGTTTTTTTAATATTATTCTTCTTGTATTTGATTTAAAATCCTATTAAGAAAATGCTCCTATTTATTGTTCAAATTCTTGCACCCTAAAATAGAATATTTTAAGATAAATAATAAATTATATGTAGCTATTTAATCCGTACCGATGTAAAACAACAATAATATTTGATGAAATTCATTAATATTTCTCCAAAATTTCTCTTGGATTGAGAAATACGTCCAACATTGACTACAATATTATCCAATTGCATCTGTTACAATGCAATACATTTTGAAATCGTAACGATCAGTGTTTTGTTAACTCATTGAATTTTTTTCAAATCGTCTAGTGTTGTAAATGGCACAGATAATCGTCCATGTCTAGCAAGATTTTTCCTAATTTAAGTAAACTTCTTCATCCACCCAGTATCATCCAAAATTATTGAATATCATCAATATTTTCAACATGTTTTAAAGCTGATAATATCCTAGAACAATCAAACGAAGCAAGCCCATTTCAATAAAATGAAGCGATTTACGTTGCGTATTTCTTGCTCAAATAAGTTCAAATCGTGAAATAGTGTTTTAAAAATGGCCAAGATTAGTGGATGCATAAAAAGCATGATCTTTGGGATATTGCATTGCAGTTGCATCCAAAGGAAACTGCAATTTTTAACATAGACTAGCACTTCCATTTTTATTGAGCACTGAGTCATCCTCTCATCAAAGATTCCAAAGCAAATTCTTTGAAGTCATTGATAATAACCTGAAACATGAAACTCAAGAATAGAATCTTTAATATCTAGGTTACCGCTGATCAGTGGCTACGTGAATTATAGCGGAAACCAAGACGATAGCCACGTGAATCCCCATATTGTTGATACATACAGATTATCAATAACTTGATCTGATTATTCAACTGAAATAGTGATAAAAGGTATAGAGATATAAAAAAATAATGAAGTCGATGAGCGTAGTAGTCTGGATGTGTAATTATGTAAGGTATAATCAATGCCTGCTGGTCGTTGTTTGAATTATTTTAAGATTACTCTCGATTTTTCCATTCGGAGGCACTCTCCTTATGTCACGTAGCCCTGGATGGCAGGAACACACATCGCAGCATCATGAACGGAATACGTTGGAGGAAACGCTCGGGTTCGGGCCAATGGAGGTTGGGGGCGCCTCGGTGCTCGCTACAAGTCACTCCGCGCGGGGCTCGACGGTCCGAGAAGTGACTTAGACGGGAGGCTCGAGAAAATTCATAGGGGGTCGCAGCAGGGCTCAGTTCTCCTGAGAGTAGGTTGTTGGGCGATGTTGGGGGAGAGTAAAGACGTTTTAATAAGGTGGCGGTGTCAGGGGGAGCGCGTTCAGGTACAGCGGCCACCGGAGATGGGGCGGCAGGGGGGGAGGTCTGGAGCGGTCGGAGGTGGGGGAGGGTTTCGATTCAGCGGGATAGAGATGGGGGCGGGAGAGGGTGGATGAGGGGAGGTTAGCAGCAGGCGATGCGCAATAAGAAGATGCTGGAATATGTCCCCCACGGGGGAGGGAGGATAGGATGGTGGGCTTGGCGAGGGGCGGGGAGGTGGATTGGGTGGAATGGAAGGAGGACGAAGGGGGGGGCGGGTAGGGAGCGGAAGGGGAGAGCCGTTTGGAGGACGTAGTGGAGGCGCTCAAATTACCTATTTCAGAGACCTTAACGTCCGCCATCAAACTCGGCTGTCCCAGTGAGGACATTAGGATGCCTCCCCAGAGGCCGAAAACTCATTTTATGTTACTTTACTTTCCTCGATAATCACAGTTGCTCATCTCGAGGATAAAATGTACTCGAGTTCTTCTTTTCCCCTCCTGCAGCCCCTCCTTCCAAATTCCGTCCGTCGGCCCTTGGTTTATGCCGTCCCGCGAGATTAAAGGGATTGAAGATGAGACTTTTATGAAAATTAGATGTCGAGTCCGTGCATTTTCACGCGATACACTCGCTCTCTGCATCACCTACCAATGATGGAGCTCGTTTCATGACTCACTATCGGTATCGAATGTTTTGATCGGTCATTCGTTGTTTCACGTTTCCTGTCCGACGAGTGTGATTGATTGGTCCACTGTGGCGAAGTCTGATTCGGTGGATTGCGAGAGGGGCTAATACTGATGCAAACGCGAAGCCTGCGTGTTGCTGCATCCCTCCGCTTCCTCGGAATCCCTTTCGCCCGGGGAAGTTTCGCACTTTATCTACCTCCCGATCGATATATCCGAGTTTTTCCAAGGGCCCCTTTATCGGGCCCGCTCGGCGAACGTCGTTAGCCCCCATATCCTCTGCCATTTACGTGCTTCGTTCCAAGTACTCGACGTAACTTCCGTATGAGCCAACAGCACCATTTCTCTAATGGACGGAGTTATGTGCAACTTTAAAAAAAAAAGTCAGCGAACCGAAGGTTAATTTTGGAACAAATTAAAAACGTTTCGGTGAAATAAAGAAACTCCATCGACACTTTATTAGTGACGATAAAGTGATGAGTTTATGCTTTAAATTACACTATGAAAGATTAAATAGCTTAGAGAGCATCTTTAGTTCCCAGTCCCTTACACTGTCCACAGCAACGCGAAGGGTGGTCAGGCTATCACTGGGTCATATTGAAATTAAACAGTGGATAAAGTAATGGTAGACTATGGTAAAAGTAATAATTAGGACTTTGAACGTATTTAGACAAACTCAGGCGTTGAATATAAATTACCTCTGTAAATATAACGAACATAGAGATGCACGGTTTCGCAAGATAAAGAAATAATGAAGTATTTAAAGAGATGGAAAGAGACGGGGGCGGTATTTTCTCTTTAGCATAGGTTATTAAGGGATAGGGTCGAAGACATATATATATATATATATATATATATATAGTATATATATATATAGTATATATATATATATATATATATATATATATATATATGGCGACGCACAAATATATAAAAACACGGATGTAGATTTGTAGAATATAGAGACACAAAGAAAGGACACTCACAGTATGTTATTTGACGTTTCGACAGCTCGGTTGTCGTCTTCCTCTATATTCTCCAAATCTGCATCCATGTTTTTATTTATTAATATATATATATATATATATTATATATATATATATATATATATATATATATATATATATATATATATATATATATATATATATATATATTATTCCTGCAAACTTGGTGAAATTAGATAATTTAGAGAGAAAATGGGGTTTTGAAAAAGACTGAAGTCCAATTGCTCAATTTACTTCCAGAAGTTCGAGGAAAACGTGAGTTTTAGGTGAACAGGCCCTTCATTAATATGCTTACAGTCATAATCAATGGTGAATATTTTCTCGAATTTATTTACCACTCATATCGAAAAACTTTATGATGCCAGGGAAGAACAAAAAAAGAAGTCCAATGCTAATGCTTCTGAAAATATCTCATGTGACTTTAAGAGTACTGTTGTTGTCCGAAGAAAAGAAACTGCTAATCAGTCTTCCACGCGCATGCCTTTCGACCACTCGCCTACCACCGAGTGTCTCAAGTAGTCGGAGCAAGGAGAAGCTTATCCCCCCTCCGATGAAATTCAAAGTGTCTATACCATGCTTTTTCTTTGTTTTCCAATGAGGAGAATCAGCAATATTACTTAATACCCTGATAAACCTCAGGGTTTATCTATCAAATTCTAATATTTTGGTACGAAGGCAATTAGAAAATTTTCCGGAATGGAATAGAGACTTGCCTCAGTTAAACATTTTTATTTTTCAATGCAGTCTCCCTGTACACTGTCTCCCTTCACTTGGTCCAGCGATGCTCCAATGTCTTCATTCCAGCTCGAAAATTAGATTCCTCCAGGCCTGCCAAATGCCGGTCTACTTCATCTGTTGGTTCTTTGTTTGAATAAAATCACCGTCCACTGAGAAACATTTTGTGCCTGGAGAAAAGATATAGATCTGGTGGAGCCAAAGTAGGTGATTAAGCCGGGTGAGGCAACGATTCGTATCTTAGTTCACGTATTTTTCCCATTGGACAACATTTGTGGTAAAGCGTGCATGGTTTTGATGAAAGATAGCTTTCTTCCTTTCCAATCCTAGTCTTTTCTCGCGTATCTTTTCCTACAGTTGATCCAAGAGGTTAGCGTATTTTTGTTCAGTAATTTTTTGACCTGTGGGAAGATAATCTAACAGCAGAATCCCTTTTGCATCCCAAATAACTGAAACCATCACCTTTCAAACCGACCGTATTGCCTTTGCTTTCTTTGGTGGTGGTGAATCAAAATGTTACCACTGCTTGGACTACTTTTTTGTCTCTGAAATATAGCAGTGGGCCAAAGTTTTATCTGTAGTTACAGGCGCAGAAAATATTGTTGGTTGCTTTTAAAATAAGTCAAACATTGGTCGAAAATTTCCATCCTGACACAATCTCGTATTTTTTCCGTTTTTTTTCGTTAACCTGCTCCATTCCATCGGTGCCAGTAAAACCAAATACCTTATCTTGAGGTTATAATTCACCTCAAAATCCATGCCCATTTCACCGTCAGATCAGAATCGTGGCATTAAGTATTACTAAATAGGATTCCATTTCGTGGGAAAAATTATCGCGCCATTACAACATAAGATTGAGAGCAGATCCGACAATTGACCAGGAACTGCCCACGGGCGGAAGCTACCCTTTGTCCAATAATGTGTCATGAGTAACTTTATTTGAAATAAAATAAGCAAACCAATCTTTGAATCCCTGACGGTGCCATCATTTTACTATTCCGTACGGATTGGGCGAATAAATTCCTCTCGTGGGTTATAGAGGCCACTGCGAATCAATCGCCGAAAATGAGTCGGGGAGAACTGTTCACCCCCTTAGGTCCTTCAACCCCCCTCCCCCACTTGATCCTTCCGCCGCGCCGGCCTTCGACAATCCAGCATCCGCACTCCAAATGGCAGCTGCGACTGAACGTGGCAGCCGCTGATGGGGCTTTGATGCGCCCCGAGCCAGGAATTAATTAAACGACGCGACCAACTGTGCACGCGCTCCTCTTTCTTTCCCCGCCACACACGCTCGTGCGATTTAAACGCACGCACGCGCACGTACACACGGGCGCGCCAACGAAGACCATTCCATCAACGAGCCAAGTTTCGATGGACCACTTCCACCTCTCTCTATCTCCATTTGCGCGCCTCCACCCAGTCGCTTTGTCATCTCCCCTCCTACACCACAACAATCCCACCGGCACATGCCCTGTTCCTGCCCCTCCCCCTCCTTTCCATCCCCCCCCCACCAACCCAAAGCGTTTGTCACCCGGTGATCTCCTTTCGTACTGAAGAGTTCCGAGAAACGAATCTAGGACTTTTTTTTCTAAAGTCGGCGGTCAAAAGGCTTTTGAAGCCTCATGCTTCAGTGCCAGGGAGAAATAGGGCGACGGATGAAAGAATTTAGTTACTTCTCAATGTCTGTCTGTATGTGTCCATTACTGTGTAAGACTAAAAGAACTAAAAGAACCTTCCAGGTGTACTCCTGGGAGGTTTTCTCAGTACTTAATCGCATTCTTTCCATCTCTATTTGTCCTTCCGAACCCGCATTTTGCACTTTCTTCCGATGAGGACCACAATTAATTGAATAGTCGTTGTATTTTGTATTTAAAGGTAGGTTGACGGGCGAAAAGATAACTATCAAGATATCATTTTATTAATTTTAAACTTCGTTCTTGCATGAAAGTTCACTAGGAAATTAATTTTGCAATATAAGAATTTGTTGTGGTTGTGATAGTATTTATTATTTGCCTTCGATTGACACCAAAAACTAAGGATGAAATTATGTCTAGTAAATACAAAAATACTAATGCTATTTACTCAGAGTTTTTTATGATTAAAGGTGGCCTTATAAGGCAGAAACTGGTAATTTTAATCATTTATTTTTATAGGTAAATCTAACGGTTAAGGTAGGTTTTAGATGGATGCTACTACCAAGTAAATATGTAGCCTCTCCTGAAAAAACTCAATCCAGAAACAAAACGCTACAAAAAAACCCTTTTCATCTCTCTCTGTTTTTTCTTCCTTCCTTCATCCCATCCAACATCCCTATCCTATTCCTACTTCTTCCTCGTTTGCCTAACAGTCTCCTGTATTACAGTCTTCATCATCCCACTGCCATTAAATATGCATTACCTCCATTTTTCCTGCCTCCTTTTGATTTCTCCCAGAAATTCCATCTCTCCTCGTCCACCATACCCAGCACCACCTCATTTATTTTCTTTTCTGTCCACCTCACATTCTCCATCCTTCTCCCAAACCACTTTCCAAAAGCTTTCAATCTACGCCTATCATCCTGCTTCATTGCCACGTTTCCGCGCCGTACACAACTATGCTCCATATCAAAGTTTCACTATCTCGCCATAATGTCTATCATTAGGAATTAATGGATAACACTACTCTTTTGTTGTTCTGTTCATTTAACATTAATTTTTCAGTCAAAAATATGCAGGTGTATTGTTACTACGATAAGCCATTGCTGCCGAATGAGTCACACAGCTGAGTACAAAGAATTGATGGGAAAATTCATAAGCCTAAATGCAAAGTGGAGTCAAAATCGCTAAGCTGAAGTTAACTAAGTGCCAATGATAAGGCTCCGTGCAAAAATGTGACATTCCTGTGTGTGATTACACTTTTTGGGGTAAAAATTATATTATAAATTCCCCGCTCGTTTCATATCCTAGATTAGTCAACGAAAACATTATTCTTTATGATTAATTTCATTCCTGTCGGTCTTAGAAGTGGTTGGCGCATCTTCTCCTCAAGAGCCTCTCTCGTGACTGTGGAGCGTTGACGGTGGAAAGAAGCTCGTGAGAAATTCCGTGGCTGTGTTTCATCGCATCGCTTAGAGGGTTTCAAGGTGACAGTAAATTACTAAGTTAAAGAGTTAATAAGTTACATTGGCAAGTAAATGCAAAAAAATTTCATCTTGTACTTTTTTTGCGAAAGAAGTAGATATTTCAGAAGTATTGGAATTTATATAATAGAAAAGCATTAAAATTTAAAAATTTCTGTTTATAGAGATTTGCAATCATTCCTTTCATTCATATTTACACAAATCCCATAGACGAAGAGTTTCGGTGTTCGTTTTATACCAGCCCATCCCGCTCATTTTTTTGTATCTCATTTCAACACATAAATATTACTTTTGTTAATATTTCTAAAAGACATGATTTTCGGGCGTATCTACTCAGGAAATGTTTTGTAAATTAATTAGTTCGGAGCTGCATTGAAAAAAATTAGTGTCGTTTAATACTCTTGAGACATAATATTTTACAATCAAACAAAAAGTGAACTCAAATGCTAGAAAATATGAAGCATTTAGTTTTCAAAAAATAATACAGCATCTACACCAAAAATTAATCCATGTTTCATGTATTTTAGGAAATATTATAATATTATTCGTTTCCCTCATTAGATGCACGCAATTTGTGATGCTCCACATTGACTTTTAGTATATAAAACCTAAAAGCTGATGATATTCTAAACTTTTTGCGTGATGATTTTTCCAGAAATTGGATTAAAATATTAATATTATTAATTTTAAAGTTTAGATATCTTTGTTTCGCTCAGGTTACCCAAACAAATGTCAACAAGCACTGAGCAAAGTGGAAATACGGGGTGTTCATCACCTGAAAATAGTATTTCAATTTATCTACATCTATATAATACCCCTCAAGAGCGTGTGGCAGGGGGTGTTACGTCACCACCCGAATAAGAAAAATATAATCGCATGCAAAACCAACACATTCATGCACACCCGCACCCACAGAGGTGTATATATTCATGCGAAAACCTACTCAACCTACGAATATAGAAAAATATATATACCATCAACCAGAGCACAAAAGCAAATAAAAATTTATTAAAAATCTATCCAACAACGAGGAAAGTAGAATTGAAAAGGAAGAAGGGGAACTCCACTTTCACATGGGCATCCAACACACAATGGCCTCCGCCCCCAAAGACACAAGCAGAGAATGTGCCACACCGCAGCAAGCAGGCAGCGGAGGCGTGCCCCCCCCCCCCCAGAGAGAGACAAGTGGTGGAAGGAGAAACTTGAAAAAAAAACAAAGCAGGGCAAACAATTCTATAAAGAACACTAGATGCATTGAATGGCAGTCCCGTGCCATATAAGGGTAATCAGACTAATAGATATTTCAATTTTCCATTTTCGATATTAGCGTCACTGCGTTCACATGGATATAGAATTTTCCATGTGTAAACTCAAGTGTAACGATTGTTTACTCACAAGGGTATAAAATACCTACTAATGCGAGCCAGGTACTTGGTTGTGACTTATCCTAAAATATTTCAAGGATCAGGATGCATAAAAGATTATGCCTAGGCAGCCTTTAAGAAACTGGGTCACATTGGACAGCGTGAATTCAAATATAATGATGAAAAAAAGGGTGGTACTTTCCTTGAAATGGTTTTTGCAATATGCGGCAGTTATTTGGGACCCGAATAAAATAAAGGAAAATTGATTCTGCAACAAAGATTCTGATTTAGTGTAAAATTATCGCACGAAGAAAGTTCTTAGGGATATATTTGATAAAATAGGGTGGGAACCCTTCCAGATAGGAAGATTACCGGTGAAACTAACTGTAAGATTTCTGTAAATGTATAAGAAACTAAATATTTTATCTTACCATTGATGGAATTATTGGTGCCCAATATTGCATCGACGGAAAAGAATGAAATGAAAATGGAAAAGGCTACAGTTTTGGCATTTATTCACTCGGTCTTCACTCTTTATCGTATCAATAAAATGCCAATAAACTTCCCTCCTTCTCCACTTCACCGGTTGGGTGGGTTGTTCTTCTGCAAGCACTTCACGTCCATCCGCTGTTGCGAAAATTAGGGCTGGTGACCCGCATACCTATACCCACTTTCATTGCCATCGTTCTGAAACTGAGCACTTAAACAGCTATTTGTATCAAGTTGCGAAATGAGAGAGTTTTACGGACAGGACATGACGAGTGTCCCCCAAATGGCGAAACCGTAGTGGACAACACGAAGGTATAAAAGGATTCAGTAAGCGCGGTTTGCAAATATTTTATCTTCAGAAGGCCATTTTATAAGTTATTTTATTGAAGAGAGTAGAGCTATTTTTCGCAAATCTTAAATATAATGGTAAACTTTAAGGTATCATAATGCTTGCCAGGTACTTGTTGGCAAAAGACGATTAATGCAGCGTTTTTAGCATCAAAACATTTGCCAAGACTTATAAAGGAGGTATGAGATAGGCCTTGCCTGGTGATCGCGAAATTTATAGTACCAATGTAGGTCACATTACACAATAATTATTATGGCACTATACGAATCAGTTTTCACATATTTTCTTCAGCTCGCCACGAGTGAAACCAAAACCCTATTTGGCCCAAAGCTCATTTTCACAATTCTAAACTGTCTAGTTCCCCTACCTAAGATGAAATAGCCAGCATGCTATTCAACAATAGTTAGATTGTAGTACCTGGTCACGGCGCAGTGCTAGGAGGTATATAGTATACCATGTCCTGGCGAATCATGGACCGATTTGAAACACGGCAAATGCGTACAAAATGAAAGTAGTTGTATTTATAACGAGAAGGGTGGTGGGCATGATCCCATCGTGGGGAAAGTAAGTAACAATAGGCGAGATTGATAGGAAGAGTTTCGAAGGCCAGGCGTGTTACTTACGCATGGAAATAACGAGTACCACAGGGAGAGAGGACTAATGGCTAACTTTCTAGTTCATTAAGAAAACATTAATAGGAAAACCAGACGCCAAAAGTGAAATAGATCCCTTTTTGGTAATTTTTCGTTATAATATGAAATAAACCATCTATTTTCGGCTAAAATGATGTGTATTTATCTTGGATTGAAATTGTTTAAGGTCGGCCTATAAAAATACTTAAATAAATCTATAGAATGATATTTTTCAGATGTAGAGTTCTTCAAAATCTACACATCTACAAATTGGTATCTCTCTATTGGTTGCTTGTTTGATCATCCGAAAACCTAACTGATTTAATTGCCTGCCGACTTTCATTCCTACCTCCAGTTCTTCTCATGCCTCTTTTATCATTTCCTCCTCATGTACATTGAACAGCAACGGTGATAATGGATAACCCTGCCTTACACCTCTTCCTAACACTCCCAATCCGAACACTCTGTCCCCCACTCGCACCCGAGCAGTCTGAGGCATATACAGGTTGCGGATTAGCCTCCTGCCCCTCCCATTTATTCCCATTTTCCGCAATACATTTATTAATTCTATCTATTTCACTTAATCAAACGCTTTCTTGAAATCTATGAAAAAAACCTTACGCCCTGATTGTATTTTCTGTTCCTTCTTATCATTGACCTCATTACTACAGTGGCATCACGCGTGCTACTCCCCTTCCATAACCCAAACTCACCATCCCCTAAGTAATCCTTTCCTCTGCTCTTCATCCTTTTGCTGCTGATCCTGAGAACCACTAAACTGCGTGCAAAATCAAACTTATTGTTCTCCAGTCCTCAAATTGTGTACTTTTACCTTTTGGAGTTGCTAGGGGTTTCATTTCTAATATTTTTCATCATAGTGTGACAAAGCCTTTCACTTTGTAAACTGTCGTCGAGTTGATGTGGAAAGGAATTTGTTACAAGCATTGGGTAAATTTTCCATCTAGCACGAATGCATGGATTATGTCGGGTTTTGGGCTTTTGAGTTGATGTAGAAAGATTTGCTGGACGTTTAAGTGTTACATTTGGGCATTTGGAGGTGAGAATGGTGCCTATAGATTTGATAAGAGGGAGTGGACAAGTGGATATATATATATATATATATATATATATATATATATATATATATATATATATATATATATATATATATGCTTTCGTAGACGTAACACGGAAGTGCCGAATAGTACAATACACAGTAACACACAATATAGAAACACAAAAAAAGAGAAGAACACTCACACGTTATTTCTTGATATTTCGACGGAAACAATCCGTCTTCCTCTGAAGATATAGAAGTAATGACCAATTAAGATAAAATAATATTTAAAATAAAATATAGAAGTAATGACCAAAGGTCATTACTTCTATATCTTCAGAGGAAGACGGATTGTTTCCGTCGAAATATCAAGAAATAACGTGTGAGTGTTCTTCTCTTTTTTTGTGTTTCTATATTGTGTGTTACTGTGTATTGTACTATATATATATATATATATATATATCTATATATATATATATGTATATATATATAGTTTTAGTAAATACATTTTACCTCTATCAATATTGAATTTTGTTGGATAGCAAGTTTGGAAGGAAAATTGGAATAAATGGGAGTTTTTTCAAGAAAGCTCTAGTAAAAATAAGGGATTGATGATTTGATTCCCCAGTGCTTGACATATATTTTATGTGTATGAATCTGGCAGTCAAGAACCTGTGTGAATGCTGTGTACATCTATTCACGTGTGCCGTGTCTCCTTTTCTTTGCCTTCCAGGGATCTCCATGCACAAGGGCTATGCCTTCGTGCAGTTCACCAATCCCTTCGACGCTCGGAGTGCCTGCCTCGGGGAAGATGGAAGGACCGTCCTTGGACAAACACTTGGTGAGTCCCCCACGCTTTATTACTCTCCTTCGCTGTGATGAGAGAATCTTTCCCATCCAGCATCTTAGCTGTTTATCCGCTCCCGCATGCATAGCTGGGACATGGAAGTAATATTTCTCGCTCGTACGTTAGAGTGCTCGTGGCTGTTTGGCTGGTTATTGCATAAAAAGGAATTATTGCACTCGCTCAATCTAGCGCATAATGAAAAACTCTCGAATGCGGATCAAGGTATATCTATACTCATATATATATGAAACTCGGACAGCAACAAACAGTATAGGTACACATATAAAGAAGAGTACACACGTTATTTCTTGATAATTGCGACCGAGGTTCGCTCCGTCTACCTCAGAAGAAACGATAGTACTCAAGGGAGTGAAGGAAGCAAAACGCACACACACACATACATAAATATATATATATATATATATATATATATATATATATATATATATATATATATATATATATGCACACACATATGTATAAGTAATAATCCATGGTTAGTTAATTTGTAACTATTTTAGTCCTCATTTATTGTTGAGGAGCAATTTTGATCCTCACGTGTTTATTTGTTAAAATATTATAAATACCCGAAAATAGATTACAAAGAACATTTTTCTGATGCACAGAAATTCATATTCTCATCTATACTGATGCTATTCGTAGCACCACGAAATGTCGGAAACATATGCACAGTTTTACCAACTTTAGCGTAGTTCCGGCGACCACGCCTGTATCTTATTTGACAGAGGATAGTGAGTTAAAACCCTGGAGAGGGATTGGTGAGACAGGAGAATTCCACCGCGCGGTATAACGCTCGGGGTTCTAAAGCACAACCATATTTAAAAATTTAGAGTTCTCGGTCCTCAAGTAAATTACATCTTTTTCTTAGAATTTATTAACGTCAAAACAAAATTTGAGACGTTTCTGAGAAAGAGGGAGACTTCAAATACATTGAAGAGGGCAAAAATTAGAACATGTAGAACAGTTTGCATTCCTCAGATGTGTTTAATTGGACTTAGCTAATAAATGAGTTTTTTAAATTTCGTGATATATCTTATTTAGGCGTGCGAAGCAATCTTGAAGAATCTTCGAGAAGAATCGATATATAAAAATTAAGTATGGCGTCAAAGGGTGCAGATTCTCCGTCAAAATGTACGCTATCTGATTCAAATAAAGCTGCGGTAATTGTAAACTCTCCATTCTATTGAAAATCGCACTTTAAATACACGTTTGGACAAACTTCTTCTTCCTCCACGAACAGAGTGACAGGGATGAAAATCCCAGATTGGCGGTATAATAAGGTATGAGCCAAAATAATCGATAGTATCGCGTTAGAATAGGATCCGTATGTCTTATTCCATGTCTCCACGGAAACCTGAGATAGAAGGGAGACTTATGATGAAGCAAGGGTGTAGAAGGAAAAGGATAAACATGTTGGGTTGAATGAAGAGAGGCAGAAAATATGCGGAGGGGTACATTGCAGCGTATGGCCGTGTTTTATTGAGCAAGGTCATTAAATGTACAACCCATTTGTTTGTATCGATGTCTTTCCGGGAATATGTGACCACGCAGCAGTGTATGTTCAGATGGATTGGTTTAGATCTACAAAGGGAGGCATGCGGGATGAAAAGAAAATTTGGCAACGTACTCGGTCAGATAGGGTAGGGTTTTTTAAGGGCCAAGTTTCCGGGATGGGCAGGTAGTGGAGCAACCGTGGAGAAAAAATGGGAAACATTCAAAGAAATAATTCTCGAAGGGCAAACAATGAATTTCCCCATAAAAAATTGGAAACAGAATACGGATCCGGAGCAGTACAACAAAAACATTTTTAAAAACCCCAAGAAAGCTGTACAAAAAGCACACAGATTAAAGAATGAAAGTAAAGAAATGTCACAGTATTACAGCGCCTTGGCATGGAACCTAAATTGGGAAAAGAAAAAGGAAAAGGAAATATTTCTTATCATTGCATTTTCGAATGACAATGCAACGAAATTCTTTGGTACATGAGAATGAGGATAGGGAACAGGGAACGCGTGAACATATGAAACACTAACGATAATATCATTATAATTAGCAGATATTTCCAACTCCTGCTTTAAGGATGTTTTTCGGGTCATAGGAAAAACGAAAAATAAGGCTTGCCTAAATAGCTCAGAAACGACAAAGAACTTCATCAGGGTAACAGCAAAAAATAGCTTACTTCCCTGGACAAACGGTATTATCGTGGAGGACTTTTATTTTGCGAAAAAAATTAGTAAGATGAGGAAAATTAATTCAGTAGGACCGGACAATATATCAATTGACATTCTAAAACTGAGTGATACCGCGATAGCTTTGTACCTGAGTCATCTATTCAAAGTAGCTTTAAATAATGATGCCTCGCCTAATGATTGGATAATAGCAAACATTACCGATAAATATTCTGATATTCCTGAAGTTGTCCGATTTCCTCATCCGTCTCCATCCTCATTCAGTTCGGTAAGAACGATCTATAAATCCTACGTATTATAGCATTAGTTGGACAATCGACTCTCGGGAGAAATAAATATTAGTCGCGAAGAACGTTAATTTGAATTGAGTAAATTTTTAGCCCATTGAAGAAGTTCCAGTGCGCATGCGTCCTCGAAGCAAAGTCTTTGTTGCCATGAGTGCTTACTGAAGTTGTTTTCGCCGCCATAAATGTGCGAGCACAAATCGACTCAGCCGAGGGCGGAGAAGTCAACTTCGCAAAAAAAATCCCGCTGCGAGTATGAATGAGGGAGGAGGGAGTGAGAACTCCAGGGCGGCCGGCCCTCTTTTCTCTCTTCCACGAAAAAGTTTACATCGGCTCCCTTGCCTCCACACTCATCTTTTGTGCTGGAAAAACACTTAAACATGCATGCCTCCGACCTGCACGTCCGCCCCCGCGGCAACAAGAGCGCTGACTTCGGTATGGCGGCGGCAAAGGGGGGGGGGTTTAGCGGGGGGGGGGAGTGCTTTGCGTCAATTGTTATCAGATGATGAATATCGAAGTTGGGGTTACGTGGGGAGCGTTCGTGGAAGAAACAGAATAGGGCAGATGGGGTGGAAAAGGAAGAAGAGAGGGGGAGCTGGGGCTCCGGGGAAGAAAGAAGCCTGAATGGGGGACACGGAACGCGAGGATAGAGTACTTACTTACGCAGTAGTGATAGAGGTGGATCTCGCGGAATAGCGTAACGTGATTGGGTGTTAGTACTTCATTGAATTAGCTTTAAACGTTCTTACTTAAACTTTAATATATCATGTACATAATTGTTAGCGACGCAACACTGGTGGTGTCGCCTTGATGAATCAATCCACAATTGTTATACAGCTTTAAAAAAACAAGAATGTCTAATTTGTTCACATCCATGTATATTCATTTTGCTTGGAAATTTTTATCAGCATATAGTTTGGGATTCAAATACTGTAATTACAAGCATCTAAGTTATCAACCAATGTATTAGTTCAGTTTTATATTTTCATAATACTCACAACCTGTTTAGTTGAATCTTCGAGGTCAGCGCTCAAAAGAATTTGACCAAATTCCAATCAATTCATTGCTTTGTTAATTAATTTTTCCTGTTTATAAGTTTTTAATTAATTAATTTAATAATTATTTTTCCATTTTTTATCAGCAATATTTAATTATTGTTGACTACTTGTTAGACTGCAATAATTACATAAAGATAAGGATGGACCTCGGTGCTTTTTACTCAAAGAGGTGCCTTCATTTCCTAAGGTAGTATATCTCCAGTCAGCGGGTGAGGGCTTAGCATATGTAAAATATCAGGATCTCGTCACTCACGTTTAAATGCCCAAAGCTCGCATTTCAAGATGTGTGGAATTGAATCCCTAAGATTGAATTGGGTCAGCAAAACAATATTTTGAATTCCGCGTTAAATACTCCTTTGCATAGAATATCGAATGATTGCTGAATGTGGTCACTGATCTTAAAGGAGGAGGCCCTCCCTCCTCGTGGAAAAAGGATGAATGTATTCGGGGCTGTTTAAAGTAGGCTAGCGGGAATAAATCGGCAAGGGCACTGGAAAATGTGTAGCTGCGAAAGGCAAATAAACTAGAAAGACAAATAAACGTAGGAGCATTAAAAGAGCAAGGAGCGCTTGCATGCGTATGTTGCCGTCCGGAGTTTGGAGTTCGTGCGCTGGGCATCGGAGGGAGGCAGTGTGTTTGAATACCTTTTTCCTCTCCGCTTGTATCACGGGGAAAGATTTTATTCAAAACGAGAGGGAGCTCGAAAGAGCGAGAGTTGGAGGGATGAGCACCCCGGGGGGTGGGGAGAGAGAGGGGTAAAGGGAGGAATGGAGGGAGTCGGGAGTGGCCAGACTGTGATGGGTGGGCGTGTGGGCAGGGATATGGAGAGCAGTGGACGGTCACATTTCATGGTTTCTGAGGTGATGAGCAGTTAAACAAAAGACTCGACGCTGGCCGAAGTGGCGGTCCAGGGAAGCAGAAGGTCCGAGGGGAGGGAGGGAGGGAGTGGTCGGGGTGAGGGGAAAGGTGTGTGTGGGAGAACCGGGGCGAGGGGAGGAGAGGGATGGTTGCGATGGGGAAGGAGTTGATGTGGCAAGCGTGCTAGACCGCACGTCTGTCCCTTCGCCCCTCGCCTGCCCCCGCGGTCTTGAGAGCTGGCTGGTCTCCTGCACCACCGCCGAGCAAAAGGACCACAATGCTTCATTCTCTTGGCCTCTCCCTTTCATCCTAACTCTCATCTCCCTTCGCTGTCCGTTCATCCCTTCTTCGGCTCTCTCTCTCTCTTCCCCGCCGTCCTCCTCCCATCGCCGCTTCATTTTCCTCTCCCCACCCCTCCGATTATTCCACTGTGTTTTAATCTTGCCCTCCCTCTCCCTTTCCTCGCCCCAACTCCCTTCCTCCCTCACAGACCACTCCGCTAAACGAGCCCAAGACAATTATAGGGAACTCCTCATGAAAATAATGCGCAGTTCATGTGGCTAAAGCTTGTCGAAAACATATGCATATTTCTAAGGAGCATCTGTGCACGTAACAACCATTACTCGTGGAACATGCCCATTGCTATCTTATTTATAACCTGTGAATATATTTACTTACTTGCGGACATTACTTTACTATTATCTATTAACATATTATTCCGTATTCGCAATGATATTTTAACTCTAGTCGGTGTTGGTACTTGGTCAAGTATTACTCGTCTTTTCTGGAGAGGACGTTTCAAAGCATTAGACCAATTACCGTGACTTGAGGGAAACTCATGACTGTGAAATTATTCCTATGGCTTCGAGGAATGACTTATTCTGTGCCGCTATTGAAAGCTATATAATTTTTTATATTTTTTGATGGAATGAAGGCCTCTACTCTGGGAGTAATTCCTTAAAGGGTTACTTTCTTAGCATTCTGCTTTTTTGGGAAAATTATCAGCATTTTTTAAAAAAAGGAAAAAAAACATCGTTTCCTTTGCTTACATTTATTCATCCTTTCCAGGAGACTCGCCCCTTTTTGTTTCTCGGGGCACCTTTCGTTTTTCATTACATACTTCTCAGTGTACCGAAGTTGATGGATAGCACACAGATGAATGTCTTACTGCTCCATGCTTGAGGAAAAAAGTTGGTTTTCGTTCTCACCTCGTCCGAAATTTTCTCCTCATCCCTTTCTGCGGTAGTGGGAAAGTCTGCCCGTTAAATCTCTCTTTATTTCCGTCTTTACTGCAATATGAATTACACCTACCCATGGAAATTTTTCTAATCATTAACGTCAATTTTTATCCATTCTTCTTGGCTCTCAAGATTTCTCAATAAGTATCAAGTCTCTTTGTAGAAAAACTCTCAGCTTTTCAGCAAACGATGACCTAATGCAACGCCATAAAATATTCACATAATGACGGCCCAATATTTAAGTTTGGTTCAGATCGAAAGAAAATTTTACCAAGAGCATTTGATTCTGAGTATTCAAATAATAAAGGAAGTAAAAGTGATTAACGTTTATATTTTTCAGCTGTCTTCGGGAAAAAAAATACTCTTCTGGGGATTCAAGTGGCCCAAGGTATACTAAATCCAAAGTATACACTCCTCCGACAAATTGGTTCTCGGGAACAGAAAGGTGTAAAATGATTTTGCAGAAATGATAAAAGGCAGAAAAATATCCTTTAAAGCACAAATCCTTGGAATTTTACCCATAAAAACCCCAATAAAACCAATTCTATAACCCTGATTATAAAAACTGTTGCTTGATAATTTATTTACAGCACGTTCTAATAAGGTTAACTTGATCTTACTGTAAATTAATGAGATTTACCTTGCGTTAAAATTGTTCCGACTCTAAAAGCTTTGAATGAAATGAGTAACAATGCAGTATGCAAATTTTCAATGGAAAAGGAACATATTGCAACGGACAGAATGTGTATTATGGATAAGAAAAAAATGGGGAAAAGTTCCGTTATATATATTATAGTAAGCTTCATTTCGGGCAAACTATGTTTCTATTGACAGTCTAAATTTAAATGATAAAGTGGCCGAATATCAATGTCTTTCCCAAATCATGGGTGCAGACAGTTATTGAAACAAAAAGCTGATTTTTTTCCTGATATTTCCGATGATTAAAACTGTTAAAAATCCTTCTTATTTTCAAGTGTCAAACTGAAAATAGAATCGAGTTAATTGTGTTTTTTGCAGTTAAGAACTCATTAGTAAGTTGTGCTTAGATAATTACAGATAACTATTCAAAAACCTTTTGGTATTTAATGTAATTCCCTTCATCCAAAACAATATACGTATGTGTATTTAACAAACTAGCGGAAGTTAGCGATAATTAACTATTAAAACTAGATATACAAATCATAATATTTTAATTTAAAAATAACAAATGAGGCTAAAAATCGGTGGAGATTTCAATGACCCCACTATTGACTGGAGCATATACGATATTTTAAATTGGGGTACAAACAATTTCTTTGCGAGTGGTCATAGCATCATTTTCCGTCAAACTCTATGACTAAGCTCATTATTTCCCAAATTAGAGGAAATAATATTCTTCAGTTATTAGCGACGAGTATTTTAGAAAATTCTTTGAAAAAGAAACTCACTCACTCACAATATCTTAATGATCACAGAAAAGTAAAGACTAACTGTATTGTATCTTCATCCAACATGTATTTGTAGTAATAAGGTACAAAAATAGCTCTTAGTTAAATTTAAGGAAAGAAATTAGCTAAAATTTAGCGAAATCACAAAGGCACCTAGATTCTACCTCTGGCAATGTAAATAAAACGAGAGAAAGGTCAGCCCACGTAAGAAGAATAAATGCGGAAGCATAATCATCTGTTAAAAAAAGGTTTAATTATTGAATTCCCTCTTTGGAAATGTTTTCACTGAGTTCTAACCGAATGTCTCCCATATTTTATTATATCGTTTCCTCCATCTGATACCCGAAATGTAATTTTCACATAGTGGAATGGATGTTTGCTGAAAATCTTTCCCCAAATAAATCCTCCGCACCCAATCAAGTGCCAACTCACCTATTTAAGGAACTAACATCAAATAAATCCATTTTTCTAACTTGAATATCGATTCATATTCAAGAAGTTAATAGGTCACAAAGTTTTAAATGACTGTAAAATGGTATTGTAACCCTTAAATTTATGTGGAAGAACCGTGTAATTAACTACCTCTATTCTTCACATCCATGTTGTACAAGGTCGTAGAATGCATAAATATTTTTCATTTCGATCATGAGGTGTCTCTATAGTATGTATTTGTTAACAGAAAATCACCCCAGTTTCCGACTGAATAGGTCTTTTAACCTGCTCTTTTTTCCATATTATTTTCAATATGGAAGGGAAAAAATGCTCCAATTGTTTTTTCCAGATTTGGAAAAAGCTTTCAAGAAAATTCCTCATTGTACTATGCACTAAGGTAAGCTTATGGAATAGATAGAACAATTCCAGGTTAATCAAATACTTTTTGAATTCTCGACTACAAATGGTAGTCATAGAAGGTGTTAGCTCTAAGGTAAAACAAGTCCCTTCATTTGTTTCCCAGGGTAGAGTTATCGAAACTCCATCTGTACGTTAATAACATTAAAAATGTGGTAAATAGGAAAATTAGTTTAAATACCAATACCGCAGTGGTTACAGAGACATCCGTATTCCACAGGATGAAGTAACTTTAACTGATGACCTAAATGCAATAGCGCATTGGTATGATTAGTGGAAATTAGAATGAGAACAAAAATATTTCTATTGATAATTTTTTTAGGATAGTAGTAGTTGCATCCAAAACTCCTATTGCATCAGAAATACCGAAATACAAAAAGTAGACTCTATTCAATACGAGGCGTTGCCCTTAATCACGACCCCTCCTGAGTGAAATATACAAGGGGAAAATGTGGGCAAGCTGGCAAAAAATTAGGATTGATTAGATGAGTGCTGGAGGAATATGACGAGAAGCTTAGGCAACCTTTAGTGTAGTCGGTTTTATTGTCGAAATGAATCGATAGTGTGCATAGAAAATAGTTTTGTAAAAACTAATCATAACAAATTGAGTGTGCGCATCTGGACCATAACGGAAACTAGGTTGGGAATCATTCACGGAGTGGTGATCATCATAATTAGTGGTTCAATCCTAAGATTAGCTGACTGTAGCCCTCCATTCCACCCTACCTGATGCTAATTGGCTTATTTCCTGTTATTTTTTACAATTTTCTTTCTTCTTTATTTGTTCCATGCACTTATCTTTTGTAAAGTATTATTCTTGAAGAATAAAATAGAAGGAAAAATAGTGGCTAAAGTCCCTCCTGGGACTTTAGCCACTATTTTTCCTTCTATTTCATTCTTCATGGATAAATTGTGCCTCAGGGTGTGGCCAATCCATCTGGTCCTCCTTTCCTCTATGGCGTGTCATAAGGCCCGTTCTTCATCTATTCTTCTGTATACTTCTTCATTTCTTATTTTATCCGTCCATTTGATCTTAAGCATCCTCCTTCAGCAGTAAGTTTCGAAGGCTTCTAGTCTTTTCTGATCTACTTTTCTGACGATCCATTGAGTACCACGCTCCATAGGAATGTTTTCACGTATTTTTTCCTCGTCTGTATTTCTATCATCTTTTAACACAATAGTTATATTTCAATTGTGAATGCTCTCTTAGCTAGAGTTATTCTTCGCTTGATGTCTGTAGTACTTTTTTGCGTCCCATGCGATGGTAGTTCCGAGATAGGTGAAGGAGTCCACTTGCTCTAGTATTTGTCCTTTCAGTATGACTACTGTATTCCGCTTCTCTCTTCCACATACTAGGATTTTAGTCTTCGTCTTGCTCATGTTCATATTGTATCTTCGTAAAGTGAAGGTAAACTTTCAAAATAAATATCTAGCACAATATGGTAGCTAGTGACTCTATTAAAATGTTTAAATGTATTATTAGTCTCATCGTACAACGGTAGGATCGATAATGACAATAAGTTTAGAGAAATAAAGTGTAGACCCGATACATTTAAGATTTAAAAAGAAAAGAGAAGAATTTAAGATTTTAAGAGAGGAATTTTTTCCATTGATGATAAAGGATCAGAATAACTGGAATCGACCGTGGTAGAGGGAAAAATAGTATTTTTTAAATGCTACGTAACCTAGAATGTTGTATTTATTTTTGCTAGCCATTATTTTTTTGTTTTTGCTGATAACAACTCGTCTTTTATGCATAGAAAAATACTTTTTCTCATATACAGTAGGTCTTCTGCCTGTGGTTAATGTTATCTCCATTATTTGAAATATTTTAGGTATATTTTGGTAGGTCACAATTTAGCAGGACCTATATTTTTGCCATGAATGGAATCACCACACACCCTAGTGATTGCTAGGGTGTGTGGCGATGTAGGGTATCGTTTAGAATTAGAAGTATAAAGTTACTTCTCTTCCATAATCTTTTACATGAATCAATATCATTCCACTAGTATTCTGAAAGCGGAAACCCTAATATTGCACGCTGGAAATAAAGTACAAAATGTTATACAAAACGAAAAAGAGAATAAAAATTATTCAACCAGAGCATTCAGTCTGGACTAAACTATCGCCGCTCTCATGAGCTATTCCGTAAGCTGGCATAGGGAGAATCGCATTAAATTATTAATATTCGCCTCAATTTTTCGACTAGAATTGAAGACTACAGCCACCTACTCCCCCCCTGGCTACCCATGATTAGAGCACGCCCCCGGATCGAGCAGGAATCCCAAAGAGGTCCAGTGCATCCGGTCATCGGCATATCGAGTCCCTTAATGCGGGGGGTCACTCGTTCGAGTGCCACTTCGGTCAAAACGTTCTAATTTTTATGAGTCGTATTCGGCCGCGATAATGGCGGGCGGAGACCTCAAACGTCCGTCCGTTCGTTTAAAAAATTCAAACAGATTCCTCCGGCGCGGCCCCCTCACCCCACGCCGAGGGGGAGATGTGAGTGGGGTGGGTTTTGGGATTTAACTACCCCTCGCGGACTGTTGCGGTTGGGCCGGGCCGGCTAGGACGACGGCACCTCCGGGCGAAATGTGCCCTCGGTGTGCAGGGCCCCCCGCGCAAGCGAATGAAATACAATGCGGGGCCCAGTGGAAAATCGCGAGGGCGCGCCGGTGGAGGAGGGAACGCGGTTGCCGCTCTGTCCTTGGGCGTGAGGAGGTGCAAGTGGAGGGAAGGGGGGACACGTTAGATCGCGGGAGAAGTGAGCTGAGAGAGGGGATGTGGAGGTGGGGCATAGTTTCCATCGCTCCGCGGCCCTTTTGTGCAGGCAGCCGCCGCACCATTCATATTTGATGGCGCTCGCTTTAGCGGGGCGCCACAGGATCAGGGGTTGAGCGCCCAAAATCTGAGGTTGAGCGTGCGTCCCCTTTCCTCCTGCTGCCCTCCTCTCCTCCAAAAGCGTGAACTGGTGCTCGCCTGCCATGCCTCTCCCTCGGTTCTCCTCATTCGTGGCTCAACTTCCCTCCTCCCTTCCCCCCAGTCGCAAATGTTGCGTGCTCACCGTATCCCTCCCTCTCTCTCCAACCTCCGCGGCTTGCTTTCCCGCCGAGATCTTCAGTCGCCTCCTGAGGTGGCGAGGTGTAGCATTCCCCCGCACTTTGTTCGTCGCATTTCCCGTTCTGCACTCAATAAGAGGACGATAGGATTAGCGATGCCAGAGATCGGCGGGGTTGACGCAGGAAATTCGCTAGGAGCCGTTTTTCACCCGCCCCCGTCGCGGAGGGTGTTTCGCGATGTCGGGGAATATCAATAAATGATATTCACGAAAGTAAAGATCACGGCAATATACATTAAATCGACGCTCCGCAACCACCGGCATGGTGTGTGGCAGGGGGTGCATCCACTCCAGATGTGTGCAGTACGCAAAGAGTAACGAGTCGAGTATTGCGCATTTCATGGAAAACCGATTGTTAAAATATATATATATATATATATATATATATATATATATATATATATATATATATATATATATATATATATATATATATATTTAAGGGATTTGAAATCAACGTGCGCGGAATTCGTCGGGAAAGCATCATCCATATTAGTGAGGAGTTCATGCAATAAAGGAAATGAAGTTGCTATCTCTAAAAAAATAAACCTTCTCCATTCTTTTTATTAACTTTTAAGAGAGTCCGAATTTACAAATTCAATATTATTGCCCGAGGAGGTTTCTTCCACTTCCCGGGTCATTTGCCTCTTCGTTTACTCGCTCCCGAGACCCCTTGTTCACGTAAACATAATCATCTATTTCGAATTCTATTCCTGGTTTTTGTCGGTCAAATCCTCGTTGCGTACTTTTAACTCTCTTGCCTTACGCGAACGACTGCGTCGAGTGAAATAAAAATGAACTCATGAAATTCAAAGCAAACGTTTGTCCATTTGAATTATGGGAAGTAATTTCAAAATAATACTGAAGCACCCCTGAAGTTTGCGTTGATTAAAATAAATATTTTTGTCACACGATTATAAAACATGTGGTAGACTTCAATTCTGGTATTATTAGTGTGTGCGTTTTTTCCACATTAGAAGACAAATCGTTTTTGTTTTCACGACGTCCTAACTAATACAACTACTATATTTTGAACAGTTTGTGTTCACTTATAGTGTGGATTACTGGGTATTCTATTTTATTCTTGTTTGATATTTTTCAAAAAGATTAACATCAATTATATTTCCCATTCATGATAGTTATTTTTTCACTCGAAAATAATACCGGAATATTACTTGCAAGCGACAATTTCAAATGTTGGATGTTGGCATAATTGTTTTTCTTTTAATAGTCTTAAACTGGGATTAGTTATTACGTATTACGGGCACTGAGGTAGGGGAAAATACAAGTTATTGCTGATCAGTGGTTTGTGATACATGTTGTTAGTTTATTACTACGCTGATAGCCCGTCGTTGTTGGCACCGAGAAATAAATCTTGATCTCACCGACTAAAGAGGCACATAAAAAGTTCGAGGAAAGATGGAGCCAAGGCAAACTTTGGCGCATCAAATTAGCAAGCTGAGTATGAGGAGAAGGCGAGGATGAATGAAGGTTATTAATGCTGACACGTAATAATTTGGCACACTACAGCCGCTTTCGGCGTATTGCGCTATAATCATACTTGAATATATGGCCCCATGCTGTTTTCAGACCCTGTTCAAACTTTGGGAAAATTTCCATAGCCGAGGGGAACGGAAATCCAAAGTTACTTCCGTTTTGCGAAGACGAAAACTGCATGATCGATGACCTGTCTATTTGGCTATTCAAGGAAAACCGTTAAGGAAGAGTACCACGGAAAGGTCATTAAAAACCGTGACCTCGCAGGAGCCTTCGGATAGAGGACGGCAGAGGTAGCCACAAAAGCGGTGTGCTGGATTACTGCTGAAAGTACTCAATGCGAAAGGTTTTTAGATTGAGAATAGCCCAGGAGGATGAGGAGCTAGCTTACCGAGCAATATGATAATCACAATGGAAGTCAGAAAATATAATTAAGATGATACCCCTCGTTTTTTACATCCAGGACACATTTGTGCTTGGGAACTGCTTTCATAATTTTATAGATATCTGTAATTCCCTAGAAAATCTCGTGCAGTTTAAAATGAATTGTCATCAGAAATATTTAAAATGAATGGTCATCTCTGTTACATATTAATACTGAAACATTTAATGTGCCAGTTGTCATGGTACCCTTTGTTCCTTGCTCATTCTCTGTTACCCTAAAATACCCTTAAATCTACAATGGTCTTCGAGAAGGAACTGCACTTTAATATACTGTCGGACACAATGGATACCGAAATTCGAATGTAAATGGTACGTCTCATGGTAATCTTTTTTCTACCTGACGCCGTATGGTTTTTTAACACTTGTGAGGCAGTGAACTGGTAGGAATTTTGAAGTTGGAAAAAAACAGTGGAGGAACTGAACAAAAGAAACTTATGGCGTCAATTAGCGTTTAGAAGCCTAAAAGCATTTTTGGCTGTTTTTCAATACCTCTTACTCACTCAGGAGCCAAAGAGCAGATTTTAATAATAATTAACCTATGGCACCATCCATAATTTAAAGGTTGTGTTCAGTATTTCAAAAAAGAGAACAGAGCATAGCAAATGAAAATGTTTTGAATAGGAATAGCAACTTCAGAAAATGTTATTGAGAGCAGAGGTATTTTTTTCATAGTATTTATTTTTCAAATTTAGTGAAATTTCCGTTACTTTGTATGGATATAGATATTACTCTTAATTGAAGATCTTTCAGTATCCTTCGCAAATTTTTAGTTATAAAGAATTCACATCCTAGGATATTTCATATTTTTATGTTAATTTTTAACTGACGAGGTTCCAAGATTTAAGATGTCGATGATTTTATTTTTGATAGTTTGTTTATTTTCACATGACTAAAAAATAATGGTGCTTCTTAGATACATGATTCGATAGTATGAGGAACGGAAATGTTTTAACGACACTGTAAGAGGCAATGAGCAGTATCTCCTAATTTGGAAATATTATTTTTATGCTTGGGTAAAAAACCAGAGGTTTATCCGAGGAAATGTAACTTTTTCATACCGAGAAGAAATTATTTGAGTGTTTATTTTGTAATTCGAATTTTGTTAAAACTCAGTTTTCGTTAATAAATCCTTTTTATACCAATATTATGCTAGATATTTGCTCTAAGTTAATATAAATCCCTTATACCGTCCTTTTACCTAATGATGTTCTGTTTGTGCTGCGGTGACGACGCGAAATGAGATCACTCTCGCAATGCCCCGAAAACGTATTTCGTTGAAAGAAATTAGTTTCTGCAACATGAGGTTACATCATTCTGTTTTGGATGAGAACATTACATCCCAGCTTTGAAAAAAATCAAGCAAAAAAGCAGACGTAACGCAATAAATCTCCTACGGCCCAAAATGCGTTTGGAGTAAGCATTCAGGACATGACACTACATATAACGAAACTTCTTAAGACTGATAGGCTTAGATTTTTATTGCGATACAGTGTCTTATACGCTTAAGTGATAATGTCTTACGCCAGAAGTAGTTTCCCAGTCAAGATGGAAAGGACCAACGCAGTCCTACTTAATGTGAAAATCTAATTTGACGTACGTACTATATATCTCGTAATGAGTTTAAAATGTGCGCACCCTTCTGTCCAATAAAAGGCTTCTGCTATCCTTTTAATGGAATATTAAATTGTGAATATATATATTTTCTCTAAATAAAGGAAAATAGGTTATTTTTCGGCATGGTCACGATGATTTTTCATCGATTAAATTTTCATACTTTGCCGGCCTCGGCGACGGGGGAGGTAACGTCCTCGTCTGCCAATCCAAGAGTCGCGGGTTCGATTTCCACTTGGGTGTCTGTAATAGTCTCCATTGTTTTCGGGGATCGAGATGGTGCGGGGGTTTACGTACTGGCTTCCCGCCCTGAGGGTGCGGGTTCAAATCCCGGCGGTGTTGAATATTTTTCAGAGGTATCTCGATCCCTACTTGAGGTGCTTTGTGGAGGGTACTTTGAGTGAGTACGCCGTCCGTCGGATGCGACGTTAAACTGCGGACCCTTGGCGCCTTTTGTAAAGAGTAGGCTAATGCCGACGCCGGGTTTCTCTCCACCCTTCATCCTTTCCTGTCCATCCCCTATGGCACAAATGACCTCAGCTGTCGGTCGCCTCCCCTCAAAACTACTACTACTAACAGATAGATTTAACATGTTAAATTTTCCACGAATGATAAGGGATCATAATAACAGTGTTCGACCACGGAAGTGATCATATTTGGGTCGAAATTAGTCAGGTAAGTAGATTTATCCCCTGCGGTGGTATGCAGGGTAATAAAATAACTAAAAACCAAAATATCGAGGCATTGCTACTTACTGTGATCCATGGATAGTTCCTGAATTGAAATGGTGTAAATTTGTGCATAAAAGTAACCTATTCTCTACTTATATCCTAGTCTCAATCACACAACGTGTTCCTTAGAATGAATTAAAAAAAGATTCCACTAATGAATCATCTGTGACTTCGTGCGATGGTTTTCTAAGCTCAATAATATTCGCAAGCATACTCCCGTGCGAGGCGCATCTCTCGCGGGAGAGAATGTCAGAGTAGTTTTATAAGTGCAACTTCGCCTCCCCTAAAAACTACTGCTACTCCATTGTTTTCACTGTTAATAGTCCGATGTAAAGGTATAAAGTAGAAATAAATTCAAATTAATGTTACTCACCAACTACAACTTTTACTAGAAAAGTCATATGTTGTCTATCGAGGTGGACATTTAAGTGTTAAATATAACAAGCGTAGTTAATGTTGATTAATTTAAAAAAATGCGATATAATAATTATTGCCCAAGAATTAACTAGCTCATGCATAGTCAGAGAACCTACGGCTTGCCTTCGTGATACTGACAGCGTTCAGTTCCTATTTATTCCTACCTTACCTATTTTCTCCCATAGTCTCTCCCAGGCACGCCCACACTCCCTCACACTCTTTCCCTGACCTCGCGGTATCTCAATCCTTATCACTCCTCGCCCTTCCGCACCCTTATCTCGACACACACTCTTTTATCTCCCTCGCCTCCCTTCTATACTCCCACCCAATTGCTTCCTCGTGCCCAACGTCCGCTCCCACCCCCATTCGACGGAGGCGCAGGCCTTCCCATTTCCGCGGCGGTACATCCCTTCGCTCACCAACACTCGCCGAGCACGCAACCCTCTCAAGGTTGATTCATATTTCCTCCTCAATCAAACACGGGTTCAAGACCTTTAGGGTTAGGGTAAAATATTTATCCTCCGCGTAATTATCTGGTTTTAAGTTCCTCTTTTATCCGTGCCTCCCGAGATAAGGCAATCGCCCCATCGCTTGCAACCTACATGTACGAGTGGATCTTCTGGGCGGGCGTTTGTCATTTCCCACTCGAGACAGCCGAGCAGCCTTCGACTCGGCGCACGTCCCGATCCCTTCTTGAAGCAATCCGTATCCCACGACGACCACCCCACCCTCCCTCCCGCCCTCTTCCCCCCACCACTCCCCTTCCCTTCAGCCTTCTTCCCGACTGACGCCCTCTCTTGTATTCGCTTCAACCCCAATTGCTCTTCCTTCCATTGCCCTCCCCTTTCCATTTCTTTTATTCTCCAGACCGCCTTGAGAAGGCCTTTTCTCTCTCTCTCCTAACTCATGTATGACTTCCCTCTTAACTCTTTTATGTTTGCGTTTATTGGTAGTCAACCGTGTATGATGTCCTTTCTTACTGCTTCGTATTATAATTATTATTTAAAGGAGGTTTGTCCAAATGGAAAACAAATTAATTTTATGAAAAATCTGCTCGTGTTTCATAAATAAAATTCGACGTAACGTAGATATTGTTTTAATGTCCTTTTCACTTAGGTGATAGTTGATTTCTACTATTTAATATCATCCGACTTTAATGTTTATATTATTCTTCGTAGTTTTTGAGACCCTCATTATACTCGTTTCTTTACCCAGCCATTCTCGTTCCGCATTGATCAAAGTAATTCTTCAAAGTGTTCAGCAATGATTTCTGTCTCCTAGATGACCGGCTAATTTAAACATTCGCACAGTTGACTGATTTTTAGAGTTCTTCGTCAACTTCTGTCGTCTATCCCCACAATTTACTGCTATTTTCTCTAATGCATCCATAAATTCTTCCCAATTGACTCTCTCTACTGCCTTTTCGAAATCTGAAAACGAAGCAAAAAAATATTTATTGGTTGTAATATGTACGTCTTTCTATCTAATACCTGCACTATGCCTACCTTCCTGAACCCACGCTGATCATCCCGTGAGCGATCGTTTGCATTTTCTCTATTCTTTTGTTGATGACCTCAAATAACCATTCAAAATGTGTGCGAAATCAAAAATACTGAATTTACAATTAACTCAGGAATGCTTACAAACCCTGGGCTGTCTGACAAACTGAAGCTTGATCATCAGAAAACCTAACTGATTTTACGAATTCCCCGCCGATTTTCCTTAGTATTTTTAGTTCTTTCCTGGTGTACAGGTGATATTGGACAGCCCTACCTTACTCCTCTTCCTAACATTGCTCATCCGGGCAAGCCATCTTCCTCTTCCATCTAAGCAGTCTTATCTCAATACACCGGTTGCGGATAAGTCTCCTCTCCTGCCAATCTATTATTATTTTCTGAAATGCATTCATTAGTTTTTCCCAATTCACTCTATTAACAGGCTTTTCAAGATCTACGAAACAGAGAGGTATATCCTGGTTGTATGCTATGTTCCTATCTTTTAATGACCTCATTACCGTTATGCCATCACGGCTACCTCTCCCCTTCCTGAATCCATACTAATCATCCCCTAAGTAAGCATTAGCCACCCTCTTTATCCTTTTTTTGATCTTGAGAACCACTTTTTCTGCGTGCGATTTCAAATTTATTGTTCCGTAGTCCTCATATATAAGCTTTACCTTTTTTGGAATAGGAACTAACACTGATCTCAAAAAACCTTCCGGTCGAATTCCTTTATCATAAATACTATGAATTTGTTCATAAAGACTCTCGGCTGCACACACTGTATGCCTGATCAAACTGGACATATATCTTTACCATATAGTTAGTTCTTCAAGGAATTCTCTTCCTCTTGACAAAATTGCTTCGGCTTTGACTATTGACAATTATATGAGATGAATAATGGAACCATTTCCCAAGAGTGTTTTAATTTGACAAAACCACTAAAATGTTGGGTCCACTGAAGTTTAGACACTTTTACAGCCTCTGACTCACCGAGGAGCATACGTGACACGAAACACCCTTTTCTCTGGCTCCTAACTTTTGGTCCAACCCGCACGGGCGGCCCTATCGGAAACTATTATTTGTAATTGTTTCCACCATCAAAGCTCTGGAATCAGCATAACACTTATGCACTTACATAATGCCATGATACCATCTTTGAATATACTCTTATTTCCATGCTCTTCTTCTGTAATCCGATCGATTTATTATTTTCACGAGACCAATAGCGTTAGTATCACTATTGTTTTGAATTACATTCCGCCAGATTGAGAATCTGCGTGCTACAATGCATTAACCATTCATTTTCTTTTACTGAAGTAAAAATAACCAATCCATTGAAAAAAACGATTTATCTATTCACTAAATTCTTTATTTGGTACAACTAGCTTCGGCGCATTGGCGTCATCCTCAGTTCTTCAGATGCGTCGAAACTAGTTGTACCGATAAAATATTTAGTGGAAAGATAAAATCGTTTTTTTTACTTCAGTGACAAATGACTTCCACAACGCTAAGCCTGAAAACATCATGCGCTCACTTACTCAGAGGGACCACTCCTGTCGCATTTTATAACCTCATGCGTACAGGCTATCAGTGCATTGGCAAGATTTAGAAATAATTTTCATCACTGCTTGAACTGTCCCCATTCACTGACCTTCACAATCTTAAAGATTATTCCAAATTGAAAGTGTTCTCAATGAAGGAAGCTCATTTAATATCCCATCATGCGTATTTTACCAGTCTCTCAGAACCCTTCACCATCGAAAGGAAGTGAGCATTTTTCACGCCGTAATTTCTTTTCCATCGGGATGAAAGTCGTAAAATCACTAGCCTCTAACGGCGAACTATTCAGTGGAGGTGCGCAATTAGGGAAAGTAAGAATGGTGGAGGTGAAGGAGGCATCAGGATCAAACTAACCCTTCAATGATGGACGGGGGGAAGGGGGGTTGAAGTTGGGGAGGCGTGAGGGTGTCGCGACACCCGGGCGGCAATTTCTTTTCAAGGGCCATTTGCCGAATTCTCGAGTGAAGGCGGTCAAACCATTGAAAAAACTTCACCTGCCCTGCCGGGAACAGAGACGTGGGCATCGGGGTCAAGAGGGGTCCACCACTACGACTCGAACGGAAGTGGGTGCGAGGGAGACGCGGAAGAAGGAAAGCGTGAGAAAGAATGAAATGGGTGGGGAAGAGAGAGAGAAATCACGGAGAAAGAGAGAGAGGGGGGGAGGGACGTCGGAGGGAGGAGTTAGGGTCATCCATCAAGTGTAAGAGGAAATCATTAGACTGAGGAGGTCTGTGGCGGGGGGTGCGAACGCTGAGTGTAGGAGGTGGGGTGGAGGAGGACGGAGAGGCAACGGGGGAAGGGAGGAAGAGATAGAGGAGAGGAGGAATAATTAGGTCAATGGATAGGCCAGGGTACCGGGTTCGTGCGCCTCCCAATTAGGCAGAGTGGAGGCGGGGGTGTGGTGAGTCGGATGGGGTGGGGGTGGTGTGGAAGTGGGGTGGGGACCTGGAGGGAGGAGGAGGGGTGTATGCAAAATGGGGGAAGAAGTCCAAGTGGAGGAGCGGACAGACAAGGGGCGAGGCGATAAAGGCGCTCCGGGTGGGCGGGGGGAACCCCGGGAGTGCAGTTG
This sequence comes from Hetaerina americana, assembly GCF_022747635.1. Lineage (NCBI taxonomy): Eukaryota > Metazoa > Arthropoda > Insecta > Odonata > Calopterygidae > Hetaerina > Hetaerina americana. Next base: position 1,055,871 of record NW_027286093.1, read on the forward strand.
CCTGCGAAACTGTTCGTTCGGTGGGCGGGAGTGCTCACAAGACGGATTCTATTTTTGTTCAGCAGGACCAAAGTCGAAAGTTCTTCGTTCAGGTCTGACATCATCGGGCTGGCGTAAATTGAACGAGGATTACAAATTTGCACCTGGAAACCGATCGCCGGATCGAGATTCATTTGTTATACGCTGCATTAGTATTTCCAGCGTCGTTTTTATTTCTTTTGCCATCTAACAAACAGAGTGGCTAATTTACCTTTTTGCCTTCTCCCACATTGGGAACACACATTAAAGGCAGGAGACTTGAGATTGGAATCTTGTTATTATTATTAAATCATTAAAATCCGTATGTGCTAAAAAAACACGTCTATTTCCTGAATTTAATTTCTTTTTCAAGGAAATTTGTTTCTGAAGCAGTAGTAGTTTTTATGGGAGGCGACTGACAGCTAACGGTATTTGCACCATAAGGAATGGATGGGAAAGGAAGGGTGGGGAGAAACCCGGCGTCGGCATTAGCCTACCTTGTCGAAAAGCGGCAAAGGGTCCGCAGTTCAACGTCCCATCTGACGGACGTCGTACTCACTCAAAGTGCTCTCCACATAGCTCTTCAAGTAGAGATCGGGTACCGCTGAAAAATATTGGTTGTCTCCAGGATTTGAACCCGGGGCATCTCGGTGGGAAGCCTGTACGTTAGCCACCGCATCATCCCGATTACCATGTTTCCGAAGGAAACCCTGATATTGCCTGTCCATGGCTGGATGAATGTCCGTCGTAATAACTTTTGTTATCTCAGAGCGTTTTATTTATTTAAAAAGATTAAATCCATGCACCGAATTCGATGGCTTTTTCTGTCCTCCTCTTTTACACGCGCAATTAGACTACGCCCTTTCCATGAAAACGAACTATCCTTACTCACGTGGCCCATTTAAGTTGATGATTTGTGTGATCGAAGATGTGTTCTAATGTTTCTGAAATCACCATTGCATTGGTAAATATGCTAATGAATACAACTATGAAATCAAAATACAGAATAATATAGAATGCAGCCCATACGCCCAAGTGTATTCCCGTTATAGAACTGTGCATGGCACTTTCTCAGTATAAATAAGAATCTTATGTGAACTCTAAGGTTATATATACTTGTTGAAATCTCTGGCGCCGGCTTCAATGCGAGTTTAGAAATGCCCTCTGAATAATTTAACTGTCCAAAATGATAGCTGCCAGCCATCAGAATAAGCCACATGCCTCATTGAAGAGCGGAGCAATTTGTATTTCATTTCTATTGATGGATGGGGATTATTGTTTCTTGGAGACTTCCAATCAGAGTGCACCCAATTATTTTGCTTTATTTCTCAATTCATCCTCCTATTCTTTTGCAATATTTGATCCTAAGCAGAAGATCGCCATACTTTTAATCTTTTTATCCTACCTAATACATTATTTCTAATTTGTAACCAAGTCCCTTCATTAAAGGGATAAATGGATGCAAATCATGATTCCCGTCTCTATTTCTCCCGGACCTCGTTCCCTCTCTTCCAATATCTTTCAATCTTCCACTTCTCGTTCACAAAGCACAAATAGTCTTATTAAAATGGCGCTTAAGACGGCTTGAATCGGCTGACTTTTAAATTAAGATGCAAAATCTAATTCACTAATATAATGCAAAAATATGTACTGAGCGTTCATTAAAACCTCTGCAATACTCACTGAATTTTCCCCTTTTATTCATGATTCATTTATTTTCGCATTTATTTTTACTAATAACGATGCATAGGTTTGACAATGGATTGGTAAAGTTTGGCTAAGTTGATGATCACCGTTGAGCGCCATTTTTTTGCATTTCTGAGCTCCTTGTTTTATTTTTCTACATGGTTGCTCACAAATAGGTCTCATACGAATATGGCGTTTTAAGCTAAAGCCAATGAAATATTCCAATCCCGATTTTCGTTGCTTACAACGTACAAGCAAAAGATGAAGAGGCGCCGTATCGCCACTCATCGCTCTAACAGGAGGGTAGGAAGGAGCGGCAAGAGAAAAGAGAAAGGGGGCGAGGGATGGTGAGGCGAGGAGGCAGCTATTCAGAACCACTCGCCGTGGGGCCGCCGAGGGGAGAGAGAGAGAGAGAGAGAAAGAGAGGGGTTTTGTGGGGGTGGGTGAAAGGAGAAGGAGGCGGGAGGAAGATATAATGGGCCACGGGAGTCCTTATCAAAGCCCCCCTTTCGCCCTTATTTATCGCCCCAGCCGTTATTCACAACCCTATCTTATAATCCGCATTACGCCGTATTGCCAAAGTAATTCATTCTGTTTGTGGCGAGGTTGGTGTGGGTGGGGACACGAGAGACAATGGGAACGAGCGGTGGGCGGAGATGGCCCTCTCCACTCGCAGGGGGCGTGAGGAGGTCACTGGGGGTGGAAGGGGGCTTTGAAGAGACTAAAGGAGTGAGGGAGGAGGGCAAGGGTAAGATTTAAAAGGAGGAGGAGCAACGGGGGAAACAATATTTGGGCATGCTGTGAATTTGAATTTTAAGAGACTCCCTATCCACCTAACTCTCTCTCATTGGCAAGGGATTTGCCGCGTGCGTCAACGGATTGGTGTGGAAAAAATGACGGAGCAGGTCAATTCTTGCATTAACTTATAATTATATTATATTATTTATGTCACCATAATTTACTAGTCCTATGAAGCAACTTTTCTATCCGAAGCTTTGCTATCTTAGGTTAGTTCGCTATGAAATTCAAATTTGTTAACACTCGGAATAATTAAATAATTTTTTTAAACAATTATTAAGCATTCTTAAATTAATCATCTGCTAGGTTTACTTACTGGCACTTAATAACAGGAATTCTTTTTTGAAAAGTTTATATGAAACTGTACATTTCATCATATGAATAAGTAAATTAAGTGAAGTTTATATTTTTAGGAGCGACAGAATTTGCATTCATGATTTTTATAAAAAGTATCGGGAAATATTTCGGAACATTAGATTTGGTTGAGATACAGGTATTGCTTGTGTTGCTACAATTCCTAAAATTCTTCAATCGGTATATCCCTCGAGTGTCGACACACTTTTGCCAGCGGCTTTTCTACGACTCGTGGGCTCCCTGCTAGGCGAATTTCGGAAGGATCTTTAGGGTACGCGTTCAAGCTTATTTGACGCCACTTACGGTTCCATGGTGGTGTCCTTTGAGGGTTGGAGGTTTACACTTTTGGGAATAGGATATGGTCTCCTGGTGCCAAGTTGAGACTGCAAGGGTGTTGGGGAATCGTTGCGATGCCGTTTCAGAAGGTCTTTACTAGCAGGCACTCGACTCTGCTCTTGGTTGTCGTCAAGACCTTCGGAAGAACGAGTTTAGCGCAGATATTGGGTATCGCCTAATTTTCAGTAATAATGGCAAGCTCTTTCATCTTATCAATGTCAAAACGATCCGCGATCATGCGAACACTTAACCGACGGTCTGGAATTTAACAACTATCGCACACATGGTGTAAAAATTTTTACCCATAAACCTTGTATTGCCGCTACGAAGGACACAAAATACATTATGAATTTACAGATTAGAGAAAATTAAACTTTAAAATGTAACTATGTGTTCAGTACAATTTTATCGGCCAGCTAACTGAGATGCAATTTAATCCAGCACTTTTTCGAAGAAAATTTACAAAATAATATTGCTAACGTAAATATAAATTATTGATATGAAGTTTACCTAAATTATTCGCGAATCACAAATAAGACTAGGTGAGTAGAAAGAAAATTTCTAATTAATATCACTTTGTCACATATTGCTCGATCCATCACATCGTCTCATAGTTTAAGTCCACAAACACAACAACTTCCATAGCATAAAATGTTAGCCCTACTTTTCAACCCAAATCTACTTGATTGAAGTAAATGAATTCCTGCTTAATCAGGTATGATTTTACCATGCTCACCTCTATAATCGAAAAGAAGATGCATTTATTTGTCATTTAATGAATTTCACTCTTTGAGTTTATTTCTGCCCCGATCGGTAGAGAAGCCATGTAATTTCCCCTTCCCGTCTATAATCATCTCAAGCGACTCAGCAGAGACTGTTCATAAGGCGAGCCGTCGGAGAGAAGGCAAAGCGTGGGCGGGCGTGGCGTCCAAAGGCCGTGGAGTGGGCCGCGTGGTGGAAGAGAAGGGATGGATGGCACGAACTGCTCATAATGGGAGTTGGAAGGGGGAGGCCGCGTTTCCCGCCACTCTTGGGCGTGTGGGACTATGCCGGGGGGTGTCGGAGGCGCGATGGGGTAGAGAAAGAACAAAAGAGGGGATGGGAGGCGGAAGAGTCCTCGGAAATCATAAGAACGAACCGGGGCCTTGAGAGAAGGAGGCGGGTCCTCTAGAGGAGAGCAATGAATGCGCCCTGATTGGCGAGACGTGAAATTAACCATGGAGGCAAATGGTTAAGCCTGGTGGCCAGGAATAAGCGGCTGTGAAGTGGAAAACGTGGCAATTGCGTTCGTCATATTCAACAAAAGATTCTTACTTGATACTCAATTTGACCTTTAGGGCGATTACTTGAATATAATCCAGGAAGTTTGGGGAGGAATATTTTACCATAGGAAGAGTGCGCGGAATCCAAAAATCAAACTTCCATTGAATTAAAGGTGTACGTCATAGAAAAGAGGTCTAAAACCACTGACATCTTTGAGTGCTTTTTTTAAAAAAGCCATTCCGTTAGTCACAAACATGTTCTATACATATTACCCAAATTCAATGGCTTCTATTCTGGAATGTCCTTTTTCCACACTCGTAATAGTTTAGTTAGGTTAATAGTTAATACTATAGATACACAGCATAAGGTTTGCAGTTGATATTGTGACCCTGGCAGAATCAGCCAAAGATATGAATAGGATGCTAAAAACCTTGTTCACAACTTTGAAAAATGGAAACTGAAAATGTGAAGACAACCAAAGCCATTATAGTTTCTAGAAACAGGAAAGAACCCTCAGTAAATTTTGATGATGAATGAATCAAGGATAAGGCAATTAGAAGGGTTTCGCAACCTTGGGAGTTTAATTACAAGAGACAACATATGCACCTCTGCAGGGAAAAGAAGGATAGCCTTGAGGCAAAAGGCAGCATATGAACATAAAAAGAATATTTTAGGATACAAACACATGATATTTAAAATTATAAAATCCTTTGCAAAAACATTTATTTAGAGTACGTTATTATATGGATGCGAAACTTTGACATTGGGAAAGAGGGAAAAGGTTCGGTTGGAAGCAATGGAAATGTGGATTTGGAGAAGAATAACAAGAACAAGATGGATGGAAAAGAGAAGCTACATAGAAGTACTGAGAGCAATGAAAGAAGAAAGGAATTTCATAAAAGAGTTGGGAAAAAGGAAAATTAAATTTGTTGGAAATGTTCTGAGACAAAACAACTGCCTGGAAAAGATTATGGAGGGAAAAATAATAGGAAAAAATTAGAAGGAAGGCCAAGAAAGAAATTTATAGATGATATAAAAAGTACCATGAGACTAACAACCTATAATTAACTGAAAAGAGCGGCAATGCAGAGAGAGACCAATGTCTGCACTGACAAGGCTCCGCCTTTAGAAGACGATGTTGATGAATAGTGACAGCAAATCTCAGGTGAGAAGCATATCACGCTGATACTATGCATTGTTTTGCGTTTATTTATATTTCAGTCGACCGATATTTAATTTATAGCTTTTTATTTATATTTTATAAAGCTTTGTGGATTTTCTGCATGAAAAAATAGTCCGCTGGTGCAAAAGTCGGAAAGCGGGGTAATTGTGTGGGTATGTGTGTGTGAAAAGGTCACGGATGTGGAGTTGCTCCTCATGCTGGTCACTTAACCAGAACAGGAAAGGGAGGCGCGGTAGTAAGACGCGGATTTCGGGAGATGAAGCCAGCCGGGTGCGGCCTCCTTCGATGAGCTTCCTCCTTTAGGCTTCACGAGTTGGTTTGCGGCTGCCGAGAGGGTTTTATCGCGTTGCGGTGTGGCGGCGTTCGCCGACTCCTGGACTGGATGCGCTGAAAATATGGGTCCCGGTGGCGTGTGAGGCGAGTCGGCGACCGCGGCGGTCGACGGATAGGAGAGATAGGGGCAAGGGACGAGGGCAGTGCGGGTCAGGGATGCTGGGAATGTCTCCGCGGAAACGCGCAGCTGGCAAGAAGTGTGATAACACTCGTCATTCTTTTAGGAAGAAAAGCCTTTGTATCCCAGACACCACGACGGATTTATTTTGAGAGGGTAGTTACCACCGTCGTACTTCATAATTTCGTCGGTAATGCCGTTCGTGGGGTTAGATTATTCTAAGGCTTCGACATTTTTTTCTTTCTTCTGTCACTCATAGAAATATATCGGCCTGTTTTTTTTATTCTTGCGAGATAAAACGGAGATGAACATCACCGATACATTCTAATTCCATTGTCAATCGGTATTTTTTTATCTTAAAACCTTTGTAATCTAAGGTTTTCACGCATATCTTACTTACATATTAGGTAAAAGAAAATGAAATATACTTAAGCAGGTTTTTATTAATGATTTTACTCGAAATATATTTAATTAATATTATTTTATCATAACGGACAGTATTGTCAAAAGAGTTTTAAATATGAAAAACCTTTCAACAAAAAGTAGAGCGTAAAATTTCTCGTCAATATTCCCTGTTTACATCGAATTGAACAATTCATGCACCAAGTGACTTGTTCGAGTGAGAGTTCAATTCACAGAGACATTAGTTTTTGATTAACTGATAGGTTTGTTTTATTGCTGATAAGTTGAAATAATTATGAAAATATAAATTATGTTATATAGATATGAAGAAGATGTTTCATGATGGAACATCTATTCTACGGTTTTCGCAAAATAACAATATGAGATACTTCAATTTGTTTACCATCATATTTAGGAGTAAGCATAATGCTACCGCCAGCATGAAGCTCACTTAATTCTCACATGTTAAAGCTTAAAAACTAATTTAAATAACAAAGCATAGTTTTTAGCATTTTTCAATATTAACTAAATGAGAGAATGAGAGAGATAATGAAGGATCCAATAACTATTTAAGGCTAATTAATGCTAGAATATTCTCTCTCTCCCTCTCTCTCTCTCTCTCTATATATATATATATATATATATATATATATATATATATATATATATATATATATAATTACCAACAGAAAGACGTATACATGCATGTAAAAAAGTGTATTGTGAATATCAATGCGTGTAAAAGGTTTAATTTGCCTTATGGCGAACTGTTAGGACTCATTTCAAACTTGAGTACTAAGATGTTATCGATATTTCTCTTCGATTATCTTCATTTTAAAACAGGTCTATGTTGTTCTTTATAAAAATTATATTATTTGTATTTTATTTATATAAGAAAATACTCATTTTGAAATAAAATTTAAAATACTTCGCCTTTCCACATAAACCACTTTTATTACTACCTAGGTTTCGTTATGTTATAACATCATCAGGTTTGATGATGATGTTATACCATAACGAAACCTAGGTAGTAATAAAAGTGGTTTATGTGGAAAGGCGAAGTATTTTAAATTTTATTTCAACATGAAGAATTTCCACCAAGTGACGTCAGAAACTGTTTCAGGAAAATACTCATTGTTTCAGAAACAATATATTTTTGACGGTCCCAAAAAGAGAAAAAATGTAGCCAACTTACTGCATTTCTGTTCCCCCAAACATCCACCAAAAATGACCAGAATTTCAAAAATTGTTAATTATTTTAAACGAAAATTGAAAATGAGTGTTCCGCATACTAGTGAACATGAAAATAGTCCAATTAATCGTTTTCTAACATGCATAACTTCTTTTCGAAGGCTTGTATCGTAGGCTGCATTCCCTTCCAGTGTCATAGGAGATGGCTAATGCTCAATTTGAAAATCAAGAAAAATATTTAAGGACAGAAAATTTCTGCCGAAGTCAAAAAATGAATTTCAGAACGCAGGTTGAGTGAATAAAAGTCCATACTTCAGATTACTATCCGAAAAAGCGGCCTTAAATTTCGGGAATGTTTACCCTATTTAATGGTTTTAAATGCTACTATTACTTCACTCAATGCTGCATTCCCGGTGGAAAATTACTGCAATTGAAGATTATTTATTTACTTTAACTTCAACATTTGTCACTGTAATCAATTTTAATGGAATTTGTGGGGACCAGAATGCTACGAAAATGACCGAAATAGCGTGACTTTTAGGTCAAATGATGGTCCAATCTGGCGTATCACAATATCTGAAGTTTTAACTCGGTACATGCTGAATTTCGAATGACATTCATTTTGATCTCCGTAGGTGCCTAATTAGCGACCTAAATTGTGTATTTTACTACCTTTTCCATCTTTTCATTAATTTTTCGGTCAATATTATCTCATGGTTTTCTTAAAAATATAGCCTTTTCTTATTTCACTTTGTAACAATTTTCGGTTGTAGTTTTGTTGAATGCACGATGAAGGTTAATATTCCTAATTCAGAATACTATGTATGTACGAGGGTCATCCGGAAAGTAGTACCCGTTCGTGCCGCATGAAGTGCTGACGACGCGAGTAGCCGCTGGACGAGGTCAGATAGCTTCAGTGGCTTGTCTGCCTTCTCTGAGCCAAGTTGCGTGACGCTAGCATTGCCTGTGTTGTTTCTGTGATTGTTTACAATGTTTAAAAAAATTGAGAACGCCGCCAGTTGTGAAGTGAGGGCAGTGATTAAATTCCTCAATGCAAGAAACGTTCGCCCATGTGATATATTCATCGCCAATTAAAGGAGGTGTATGGAGACAATGTAATGGACGAGTCGTCTGTTCGGCGGTGGTGTCGCAACTTCAACATGGGGAGGGGGAACACACACGACGATGAGCGTTCGGAGAGACCGTCTGTCATTACAGACCAACTGGTGAGCTCAGTTGACGAATTCGTGAGGAACGATCGGCGCGTCACAATTGATGACATCTGTGAGCATTTTCCCAATGTTTCTCGAACAATTGTTCATGAAATTGTTAAACACCATCTGCATTATGCAAAAATTTGTGCAAGATGGGTCCCTCGCGTATCTCAATGAGCTGGCGGCGAAGGACTATGCAGCAGGAATACAGAAACTTGTCACACGTTATGACAAATGCCTTAATTTGCTTGGAGATTATGTTGAGAAGTAGTTTAAAGTATCCTCTTTCAAATAAAATTTTTTATGTTTGTTAATATTTACTTTTGTGTCTTTATTTCACGAACGGGTACTACTTTCCGGATGACCCTCGTAGAATGTATTTGGCCCCCAATGGAAGGCATTTGCTCACAGAAACCTGAAATTCTATATTATTGAGGTACAATTCACGTTATATTTCAGTTGCACATTAGTTTCCACAAATCTCGTTTTGAAATGCTTTTACGGACATGTTTGATTCATTGAAACGTTTCAATGTATCAAACTTTCTGTCCCTAAATATACAACCAAACGTTTCAGCAGTGCCTATATTTTCGTTAAAAATCATTCCTTATTAAGAAATTATTTTTTCGCATCAAAAGTGAATTATGAAAAGCAAACTTATGACATTCAAATATTGTGAAATTTTCAAGATCGCTCTCCTAATTAAGCGTTCATTTTGATCATAAACATATTTCTCGGAAACGTTTAAGGACTTCTAAAATTGTCTTGTAACAGCAGTGGCTGAGTCTTGGAATAGCGTGATGCGTGTTTGTGATGAAAATATCAATGACTGAAATGTGTTTTTCCGAGAAGAGGACAATTACCTAACAACAATCCAGAGGGGATCTCATTTAAGTGTTCAAAGGGATGAATAGTTGAAATATTTCCAAGGCAATAAAGGTTACTATTTAAGGCCCCATTAATCAACTTCATTCTGATCGCATGTTGAAAGGCACTTATTTCAGAATTCATGTACTCCTATGGGACTTCTAATCGTCCTGAAAAGCCATTATCATTTTAGGTGATTTTAGAAATTTATTGGATACCACTTATGACCAAAGACAGATTTTTAAGTAGTTACTATTATCAATGTTAAACAACGATGAGATTGATGGAAAACATCTGATGATAAAATACTAGTAACCAATTTAAATTACACAAGAGCGTCCAACCATACGGATTCGCTTTTTGTAATTTTCAAATTTCTATCACAGAAAGACAAGAATGGGATTGAGTAGTGGTCACACAGTTAAGGTAAATATGATTTTTTATTACTTTGTGGAAGGTTATTTGTTTCAGTATGATTTTTAAAAGTGACCATGGTGGCTTATTTAATAACATAAGATTTTGAGCAAAATGAGCGTTTTACAAATGTACGATAATTTGATCAGTATCTTATTAAAATTGCTTATTGGGCAAGCTGACATTCTGAAAGACACAAGTACAAGTCAAAGGCGCCTGTTTTGAATTGAGTGTGCCGAGAGAGAAAAATCTTTCACTTAATAACGTAAATATTTCTTTTACACAAATCTAGTCCATAAATGTAATCGGTTCAATATTGGAAGGTCCACATGCAGTTCTCTAATGAGAACAACGAGAAAAATATCTGGGTTTAGTAAGAAAATGGATTCATACTAATAGGTTCGCATGGGTTATACTGAATTTAAATTTATCACCTCTATTTTATATTTGACATCCGTTTTTCATTTAATATATATCTTAAACACTTTTGATATGTTTGTTGTTTCAAAATAGGGCATTGAAAAGCAAAATATTAGCGTAATTATTGAAACACACCCCGAAAAAAAATTACGTTTTTCACTAAATAATGTAAGTTCCAATAATGACAAAAAAATACCCGAATGGAAAGCATTACTAGTATTTGGAGACCTCTTTTGAGTCCTTATATAAATGCTCCTCCTTAAAGGAAAACGCCCGTTAGTTGAGGGGCAGTACGCGGGGAGGGATGGTCGGGGCGAGTGAGCGTGGCACGCGCGCGCGTGTGCATGGAAAGGGACACTGGGGGACTGTTGAGTGTTATCGAAATGCGGTGAAGGGGAGATGAAGTAGAGGGCCCCGGGTTTTCCGGGAGGGATGAGGGTGGTGGTAGGGGAGTATCCACCTTAAAGGGTTTGATCGCGTCGAGGGAAGGAAGTGGGGACCCGAAGGGGTCGGAGACGGGCAGGAGATAGAGGGCACACTCACATGCACACCACTTCCTCCTCCCTTCCTTCTCATTCTTGGGCCGCATGCGCCCCCGGGGGGGGGGGAAACCACAATCCACGGGCACGGAGAGAGAGCTGGAGGAAAGAAAGAAGAAAGTGGGGAGAGAGAGAGAGAGTAGGGATGGGAGAGGAAGACATCGTCCCCAACTCCTTAGACCCTGGGGCCGTCCTCCGCTTCCGTCGCCTCCCTCCTCTGAGAAAGGATAGAGATTTTTTACAAGGGTTAAAGAGCTGGGCGTGTGTGGGCGGGGTTGAGGGGTTTTCTTGATGGGGGAGTAAAAGGGTAAAGAGGGCACAGAGGTGGTTCGGGGCGGGTGTGGTAGGAGGAGGGGCCAGGGGAAGACACGCACTGGAGCATGGCATCGTGGGAATGTGCAGTTACGATGGCGGTGGCATTTTCGAGCCCCCAGGGCTGAGGAGAGGCGAGGGGACTGCGGGGGAAGGGGGGGGGTGTGGGGCGAGTGCGGAACGATGGGGAATAGAGTCGAGAATGTGTTTGCAGGAGGAGGGGTCAGAGGTTGGGGGGGAGGGGGTGGGAGGTGGGGTTTTTTTGGGTACGGGGTGAAGGAGGAGTTGAAGGGATGCGGGGGATGTTTGGGAGCGGGTTTTCGGGGAGGGGGAATCGGGGTGTAAGTGTGTGTGTGTGCGTGGAAAGGGGTTAAGGTAGTCGGTGTCTGCCTCCCTCTTCCTCCTCCCGCGCCCCCTCAACGGAATTGCCCCCACCTCCTTCCCCCGCCCGCTGCCGACACAGCGCCAAGATGGCAGCTGTGCACTTCATGCGAGTCTCACGGCCTCCCTCCCCGGTGCTATATCTCCCCCCCCCCGTCGTATCTCTCCCCAGCTCGTACCACTCCGTGAATATATCCGTTGCATTGCCGTTCTTCCTCCTGCGACTCCCGTCGTCATCCACGCAAACCCACCGCCGCCGCCACCACTCTCTCCCTCTCTTCCTCTCGCTCCCGTTCTCTGCACCCGATATCCCGCCATCGTCTCGTCAGAGCTCCCTCGCCCATCATCGCTGGCTCGTGAGAAAACGCTTGCGCGCTCGTCATCGGCCGTGTTACGGCCTCGAAGGTAATATTGGACTCTGGGCCGGAGGTGGGAAAACTACTATGGGATATTTTGAAATAAAAGATCTGTGTTATGTTTTGCTCTCGGTCAAATACGATATTTCCGAGTTCCTTTCCTGCTGGAGAAATACATAAACAGATTATGAAGCATGCGAAATAAAGCTCTAAATAATAATATAACTGGAGTAATCAGTAGTAGTTATTTGGAGAGGAGGCGACCTAAAACTAAACCCATTTGATTCTTTAGAAATTGGTTGATGAGTCGGCATGGGTAAATTGTTCAGGGGATGAGGAGAGAAGAAGAGTGTGGAGAGAAATCCGACGTCGATATTAGCCTACTCTTTATGATGGAACTCAAAAAGTTAAACAGTTTCACGTCTCATCCAACTGACTGCGTGCTTTTCTAGTTGTGCTCTCCATATAGAAACGCAAGTTGGGATATGCTGGCTAGTTAGTACATTTACCACTGCGCCCTCCGATTCCTGTTGGACTACTTTCTGTATCTTTGAATGCATGGATTAATAGCTACATGATTCAAATTTCCAGTCCATTTTCAGTTGTTATGGTTTCAACTTAACTAGTTTTGAATAAAAATATTAACTCAAATTCTTTACTTCGTCAGAAACAATCATGTTCCCATTCTGACCCTAGCGCGAGATATCGGGCCAATCGGGAAAATGAACTTACCATTGGAGAAAGTAATTGTTATGAATGCTCTCCTTTATTAGCACTTTCCACATTAATGATTGAATCATTCTCAAAGGGGGGAAGATTGACTGTGCTTAGCCAGCTACAATCTCCCCATTCAATGCCTCAATAAATTCTCTATCTCTGTGTATTTCTGTCTCTATTTTATCGAGGTAAGTGAGGGTTGGCGTCTGGGACAAAGAGGCCATACTATGAGAGTATTATATCAGCCCATTTAGCGCCTATTAGAAGCATTCCTGCTTTTTCTTGTCATGTAGCGGCACGAATGAAATATATATGTCGTCTGACAGGCGAGTCAAGATGAAATTCCGTCTTGATATCTGATTACTTATTCAAAGCAATACAGATGTTCGTGTTTTTATACCCCCCCTCCCCCTTTGAGGCGTCACACCCTTAAAGGCATACCAGTGGCTACTTAGCGAGAAGAGTTCCCCATATTTTGTCCTTCTAGGCTAAAAAAGCAAACATATGTCATTAGAAGATACGTATTTTCATGTTACCCCATCAGCTATGCATGCATAAGGATCTGAAGGAGACCATTTTTAAATAATGACGATTTTTCGTTTGCAGAGGTATTTCGTTTATATTCAATAATATAATAGAGAAAAAATGTCTCCTAAATTTTTATTATACACGGTTGCGTCAGTCCTATGATTTTATACTGAATTGATTTTTAATATACTTATACATGATGTGCTGCGCCGCAGTTTTATTATGATAAAAAATGCATACAAAACGACTAATTACATTTTATAATCAGCGTGATAGTTTTTAAGTACTAGGACAATTTAATTTTAAATCACGTGGCGTGCATCAAGATACTTAGTTAATTTGTTCAAATGAAATTATCCTTTGGAAGAAAATGGGTAAAAACAGGAAGATATGACATGAATAAAAGAGTCGGAATAAGCCCAAGGATTCCAAGGGATAGGCAGGGAAAACGAAAGATCTCTTAGAAAGGCCGTGGACGGTGAAAAGAACCAAATCTACGATTTACGACGGCTATCGGCTGCATTCGGTCGTCGGGTGTACGACTCTGCGCTGTGGTCGCATACCTCAAGGTATATTGAATCCAGGGATCGGGTGGATAAAATGTCTCCGCCGGTTTTTATTTGGCGTGTCAGCAGAGAGGAGGTGACATGGCGGGAATCTTGGAATTGCAATGCGTGAGCACTTATTTTATTAATTTATTTTTTAATCTCAGCCGTCGGGGTAATGGAAACATTTCATTCTTCGAGCAGATAACCTGATTTTATCCCTATGGTTTATTTTATTGTGAGGAAACGTCTTCAGCATGTGTTTTCAAGTGGCAAACCATTTATATTTTCTTTTAAACGCAGTCTTTTAAGTAAACTATCATATTTAATACAACTATGTCAACATTCAAATATGGCTGCTAGTTTACCAGACAAACGATATGGCATTTGGGGTAAACACTTAATTGTGTGAAAAGAAATGAATATTAAATAACTTTCAGCTTGGTATAGATAATTATAATTAAGTTAAGAGTTATGGAATACTAATTTTAGAGACCACGTATGCAAGCTGAATTTATTTCGTGAAAACTTAATTTGAAGAATATTTTCGTAATAGCGTCAACTAAATCAAGACATGTTATTAACTAATGGAAATTGATCAATCAAAATAACTTACAGTTGAGCTAGTGAGCGCAACAGTTAGTGATCGAATTTTGCTTTCTATCAAAATTTTGAATAATATAATGTATTTAAAAACATTTTTTCACGGTTTTCATCAAATGACTAATGGTCATATCCTTCATTTTTACCACCTTCTATAAGAAATTATAATGTTTTGATATTTTAACGTCCTGCAAGCCACCACTAGGGGGTGTAGCATGGAGCGAAAACACTGCAAATAATTTTTTACCCGAATATAACCATGCCGCGATCGGATAATGTTACTCTCATCCCTTATTGTTTGTGGAAAAATGAAATATCAACTAAATCTGTTCTACACCTGATCTCTCTAATTTTGCTAATATGATCTCTCCTACCGTATTACGATAGGAGCAATAATACATTTTCTACATTACTGCTAAAGAGACCTTTTAATTTATACAAGAGATTTAACCTTTAATTTAACCTTAACTCCGTGAGTGTTTCCCAGCCTAGCTCCTCTAATCTTTGGATGCGCTACTAAGCTAATCATTACAACGTTTTACAAATCTGGCTTCTGTACGCTGCAAGCGATTGAATTCGGCAATCAATCCAACTTCGCGAGAATCCCATATATTGGCAGCATATTCTAAATGAGGCCAAACCAGCGAAAGATAACATTTCCCTTGGACCTTTTCATTGCATTTACGTAGTACTCTTCTAGTAAATCCTAACTTTTGTCAGCTAGTCCACATATTCCTCGTATGTTTTTCACCCAAGAGAGGTGGTGAGTGAGGGTAACGACCATGTATTTTATCAAGTCAACATACTCGTAATATAATTTCGGTGTTCCCGATGCAGTACGCATACTGGAGGGAATTACTCTTTTTCCAAAAATTCATTATTGCGCACATTTTTTAAAGTTTTATTTCAATTGCCAAGTGTCACGCCACCGTTGTATACTATTTAGGTCATGCTTAGATATTATATAGATACAGATAAATGCAGATAAATATGCTTAGTGCATTATTTCATTAAATGGTATTTAAACTTCTGTTCCAATAAATTGTTTCACGATATAGTAGAATAATCACTTTTTTAATTCAGTGATGTTAATTTGCGAGGAAGAGAATGGGCTGTATGAAGGCAAGTTGGAAGCGTTGAAGTACGGAAGAATAAAATAATAACGGGCAAACAAAGGCAGCCCACTCTTTGGCTAAAGATTGATAGGAACCTTCCAAAGCATACGCTTGATTGGGGCACAATGCACATTCCAGAGTTATCCCATCCTCCCAATTATACGTCTAATCGCGATTTCCGTTGTAGCTCAAACTTTCACGTTTTGGGTTAATGTCTTTCATGTAAAATATTTGACTTCAACGATAATTAATCCTTAGAACAATGAATTGCTAAGTTGAATTTAATCTCTATTAGGCATCATGGAATAAGGATTTCCAAGATTTTTAATTACAATTGTATCTACCGAGTGTTTTCTTCCTAGTAATACGTTGGAACTTGGCAAGCGTAAATTCGTAAAGCAAATCTAATCCTTAGTCATTTCCTTAAGGAAGAAGAATTTCTTAATTTGCGGTTAAAAAAAATCTAAATCACAAAATACATCCCTCCGAGCAGTTCTTCACTTTACGCTGGAAATGCTACTAAGTGAATTAATGGACAAAGTTTGGGCGTTCGTCGTCAAATGTGTACCATAATGCGCTTTATCAAAAGAACGTGGAAACATCCTTTCTCATTTGGGCGCCGAGTAAATCGTATTTGTTTTCTCCCCGCAGCAGCTCTAACGTAGAGTTAGTGAACACCGCGGAGCTGTCTAGCTCATAGGTCGATGAGAGCGGTGCATTTGTTTCGGAGTAACGAAGAAGTTCTTGGGAGGGTTCACTGTCCCCATTGGCGAAGCGAGCAATTTGCCGAGGGTAAAGATTATCGTTCATGTGTCAGGGAAGTGCCTACAGAAACTACAAAGAAATTGTCTGGCTGAAAGGCATCTATCGTTACAATTAGCCAAGTTAAAGCCAGTTTGAATGAGTAAAAATTCAACGTACATCTTAAAGTTGGATTTCTTCTAGAAGAATTACTCCCGAGGAAATGTTTTTTAGTTGTAAAAAAGAATGAAAAATTTGAGTGATAATAATCTTTCGGAAAGTTCCTCGCTCATTACCTCGTAATTTTATTTATCTTAGTTTCCTCCAAGCCTAGGGTATGTGGTAGGGGGTGAATACATACCAGACGAATTTCGATCCGAATAAAACCCTTCCGCGATCGGACGATGCTATTCTGATATCTCATCATACGTGGAAAAATTAACATCTGAAATCTCTTTGTTCAAGAATTGATCTCTCTAACTTTAATGACATGATCTCTCTTATCGTAGTGCGATGATTACAATATGATGATTATAATATGATGATTATTGCCGTTAATTAGTCGTCAAATTCATTGATTTCATAAGCACTTGGCCGATGCGACGCATTTCTTCAGGATATTACCGTGCAATCCAATATTGGGATCACCTGATTTTACTCGATGAATTTTCTCAAAGAAGAATGGCAAAAATAGAGAGATAAACCCAAGGTGTTTTACAATTCCTATTTCGGCTCAAAGCTTTGTCACGCGTGAATTCTATTTATTTATTTATGTACCCTAGAAGCTACCGCTAGGGTGTGTGGCAGAGGGTGAAAACCCGCCAGACTATTTTTAACTTGAATATTTTCATCCCTACCGTGGTCGTACAACATAATTATTATTATCCCATATCGTTCGTGGAAAAAAATAGCATGTAAAACCTATTTGCTCTACACTTTATCTCTTCAATTTTATTGACATTATTTCTCCTACCTTAGTACATTAGGGGTAGTAATACATTTTCGAGATCAGTGCTAAAGACACTCCTTTTCAATTTATGCGAGAGCTCTCAATCTATAATCTAAACTTCGCTTCGTGAGTGATTCCCAAAACCTGCATTCAACCTGCCCGAGGGATTATTCAACAATTTGAAATAATATTTCTCTTTGTTTTGCCAAAACAATAAATGCGCAAAAATCCCGAAACTAAATTTATTATGATACACAATTATTATGCAATAATTTTCCGTTGCATTGCTACGTTTTAATGAAACCATTAAGTAACTGATGGGCTTATGTTTGTGCCTGGCAACAGGCTTTTCGTGAATTGAAGGGAAAATTATAGATAATTGAAAATTATATCGTCTTTCATTTATATTATTAAAAAAACACATTTTATTTGATATTGAATTAGTATGCAATCTGAAGCGCAATTTTTTTCGGAAAGTAGCTTTTTCCAAATTGAGGTTATTTGAAATATTTTACTTTGAAAACAAAACGGTCATTTGTACCAACAAAAAAAAATGACACTCAAATTCATATACAGAGCATCGGTGCATAAATGGCAGTAAATCAATTTGTATTTTAATGCATATGTGAATTTACTGGTTAATAAGAGCACTAAAGGATTATTAATAATGTTTACCTGGGTCGGGTTTTCATTTTTGTTCCCATAAATTGCTAAAATGTTTGATTTAACGAGTTGTTTCATTTTCTATAGTTTTTAGGATTAAATGTGCTTCATAGAACTCACGGTAGGATTAAAAATAATCGCGTAAATTGTTTCACGCATCGTCACATCCGTGGAACGAAAGCTGCAATGACGCATGTCTATGTGTTTTGCATTAATTCTCAGCTTGCGAGATAAACGTAGCATGTATTCCATCCATTGAAATCATATACGGGTTTATTTGATATAGGTTACTTGTGTAAAACAGATTTGCTGAACATAAGTTTTTCAGGGTGAAGTGTTCTCTTGTTAATAGAGGAGACACCAGGTATTAAAACAGTAAATGATTCAACGGTAGACTCAGAAATTTGTGGCACCATGATTCGTCGCTGTAAAAATGAAAAGAAGCGGTTAAACTTAATTGCCGCGAAAGATTTATCCGCGGCAGTCGCCATCATATCAGATGCCGGAGTAGTAAAGCCGGAGAGTGTCGTGCTGCATTAACACTTGAGTTGCAATTAAACGGTCAGGCGAACATGTATTCCCTCCCCCACCCCCTATTTCACCCCTCCTCTCCCACCCGCCTTTCTTTCCCACTCTCACGCGCGCGATTTCGCCGCGTTTTTTTTTCCCCGGCGACATTGTCGTCGTATATCACCGCGAGGATAAACTGAAGCATTACGATGTCTTCGGTGGAAGAGATTATACTTTTACCACCCAATGTACACACACAATGCATTCCCCCCCCCCTCCCCCCTCGATTCCCTTTGCGCCCTCCTCTTAATCCTCGGCCACATGATTAAATACGCAAAACCGAGGTGTAGGAGTCCGTAATAACTTAACAAGGGAATCAGTATGGGGCTCTCACTCTTGATATACGAGGGCATTTACCCTTGCTGGTTTCTACCGCGCCCTTATCACCGCCGCAGCAAGGCAAACGAAGACAAAGGTGAGCCCCGTTTCAACAGCACACACACACACAAACCCAAGTACATGCCCCCTCCCCCCCGCCAGTCCCCCAATACCAATCCCGAGTGAGAACTTAAAATCTCCGCCCACCCAATCCACCTCTCGTCTCCTCATCCGGCCAAACCCTTCCCATTTCGCTGGCGGCGCCACCCCTCCCCCGTGGGCGGTCTTCCGGCCCATTCGCCGTTCGATTCCCGCTCGCTCATTCGTCTGTCACCCGGTAGTCTTCCGCCGCCGTCAGCTAAATATTAGCCCGCGAGCAAACCCCTCATTCCGATGCCCCCCTTTCCGCCTCCCTCCATACCGCCTCTTCCAAAAGGATTAGGGAAAAGGGCTCTTAGAAAAAAATTTCATCCTCATATAATTGCCCTTCGTGCTCCGCACAGATTGATCATTTTTTGATGGATGTGCATCCTGATAACATTTCCCTCGTGCGTTCTATGTAGTCATTGAAATTTTCATTCCTGATTGTGCAATCGTTAGCACTAAGAAATTCCACCAATAAATTTTTGAATGTTTTCATCCCCTGCATTCTCATTATTCAACATCCCTAGATCCCATACTTAAAGTACTCAACAATTTAGGCATACCCGAACGAATTCTCCGCATCGCCGTAAGCCATTTCATTAATCTGATCAACTGCATACCTTAGTTAGCGCATGTGTTCATGGTCGGGGTTAGTAGAAATTTCAAACTTTTCGGAAAATAGCCACTTTTTTAAAAAAAAACCTTTTTCACGTATAGATTTATTAAAAAGCTGGCGACTAAAGAATTAAATTTTTTACTACATAATAAACAAATATACGGAGCTAAAAGCAAATAAATTATGCACATTATTAAAAAAACCTAATAAACACTCATAACTGTCAGTTTTGATAACTTCTGCTCATGTTCAAAGCCTCTGAAATTTGTTTTGTGTACCGCGGTGATCGGCGTAAGAGTAACAGATGTGGTACTAAGAAAGTTTTAATCCGGGCAAATAAATATAATATTCTCGCTCCGGCTCTTACCAGGTTTTAGTATTTGCATGAACACAGTTCAAAATAAGAATTCTCCCTTTTGGAGAATTTTTTTCGCTTTGGAAAGACTGCAAGTGAAGTCGTTCACTTATTTATTTATTTTCATCTCGTCATTTTTCAAGTGGTATTTTTCGAAATACGTATTTCAAGTAACTGCACGAGAAGCTCTTGGATATTTAGTTTAGATTGACGGTAAAAATATTAATAAATTTTTATTTAATAATTCAAGCACGAAAACTATATTATCAGCATTTGAAATTATCATGAAGTACTGGGATTCGAAAATCACTCCTGCAAAAGCGAATAACTTGAGACACCGTGTCTTAGAACAGTATAATTTATTATTAAAAGCGCAAAGAATTATTAATAAGTATGGCATCAGTAAATTTAATCATTAAATATATTCTTACAAATCCATAGTTGGTAATTTAAATAAAAATGGAAAGATCTTGCCACGAGCTATATATTTTTTTCGTTTCTTTCTGTTATATATTGAATATATGTACTAATTATAGGACTGCAGAATCACTTTTTATGGTTTACAATAGTTACAGCCAATACTATCCACAAGGTCATTTCATATCATACCTATTGGTATTATACACCAAGAATTTCAGTGGTAGCATGAAAGTAAAACTGTTCCATACTCTACTTACTCAAATTATTTAATCACGAGTTCATCGACGCCATTCTAACATGTAAAGTTATGAATTAATAATTCAGAACTAAATGTTCATATAAACACATATAAGGAGCTTTACTCGATGGAAGAAGGAGGTTTCCTCATTCCCTTGATGAAGGCGGTCTCCGAAATATTCAAAGCTGATACTGTAGGTGTTTCTTTATTTAGTCTTTCTTAGTTTTATATTCCAGTACCACGCTTTTGACTGGCCTAATAAAAGTATATTCTTGTACATACCTTTATAAGGTCAGTCAAAAGCGTGGCACTGGTTCATAAAACTTAGGATGACAAAATAAAGGAAAACTAAGAGTAACGGATTTGAATATTTCGGCGACTATCTTTCTAAAGGGAATGAGGAAACCTAAATATGTAGATATATAAATATCCTGCCTAGAAAAATTAGGCCTAAATCCCCTTCAAATTACTATCCTTGAGACCTTACATACTTATATCAGCGTCTATTCCACTATTCAGAACAATCGAGAAGTCCTTTTTCGGACTGGTCATCAGCTGCCTCGGCGTATTCTCTTTTCTCTCGTAAACGACAAGAATTTCGTGCTGCAGTTGCAGGGGATTAGCTGCCAAGCCGCAAAAGATGACCCAGGTTTTCTAGAAAAGCTCTAAACTGGAGATGCGTCATGTGCCTACTATTATGACCTTGAAGCAAAAGCCCAGTCTTCCCAAGAGTCGGTTGACAAGATAAAAGAGAATGCAATGCGACGAGGCATCAGTTCCTTATGTCCTCGAAGAAGTTGGTTTCGCCACCAAAAAGTGACATTTTTTTGTCTACCTATACATGCCTTGTATGTGTTTGCCCACACCATCTATATAATCTATCTATAATATATATATATATATATATATATATATATAACACTTTTTGAAAGTCTCACGGACGTGAATAATAATGTATAACACTTAGCACTAGTGGACACAGACAAAAACACAGAAACACAAAAAAAGAGACTCACTATTTTTCGAATTTTCGGTGGTCGTTGCCACCTTTATCAAGGAAGAGAGGGACAGAACTGACTGAACCAGTGTCAGTTCTGTCCCTCTCTTCCTTGATAAAGGTGGCAACGACCACCGAAAATTCGAAAAATAGTGAGTCTCTTTTTTTGTGTGTTTCTGTGTTTTTGTCTGTGTCCACTAGTGCTAAGTGTTATACATTATATATATATATATATCATCTATAATATATATATTAAATTTGAAGTTTCTTTCTATCTTTCACTGGTGGTTTACATATTTTATTTCTTAGAAAGGTATTTATTAAACCGAAGTTAGTTAAAAACTATACTTTTACAAATACAGGTCGACCATATGGCACCGACACATCAGTAAATATGGATATGACATCAGCGATCCCTACTCTATGGACTCTCCCGACCAATCAAGGGACAAAGCGACCTTACACCCAGTCGGAGGGAGGTGCATTTCCCACCCAGGGTGGCGCGACCTCACCTCCCACATACACCCGAGGCTCCCCGAAACGGCTCCCCTCCGCTAGGCTTCTCTCACCCCCTTTACTCACTCACCACTCCGCATGCAAACTACCCCCCCGGGGGGAGGGGGAGGCGAGTGGTGATCACGGCGGTGTCCGATGTGATAAGACGACGTCCGTTGCTTCTCCTCCGCCCCCAACAGCCACACCGCCACCCCTCCCATCCCTAGGCAGCCTCCTCTCCACCCCTCCGTGGTGACCCCAGCCCCTTTTTCTTCAGCCCTCCCAGGTTTCAACTTCCCCCCCTTCTCCCCACGTTATTCCCGCCCTCCCCTCGAGCCACCCCCACCTACTCGCTCCACGGAAGACCTTCGAAAATAATCGCGTGCTGAGGAAGGGGAGACAAGGGGGTGTGTGGGGGGGGGAGGTGGGGAGGTAGATGGCGCGCGGGGAGATTAAGGAGAGTAAAACATGAGAGAGAGGCGATAAACAAGACTCGCGGGGGGGGGGAGGGGGTTTGGGTGGCGGAGGGCTTTTCGAGATGGGGTGGGTTTTGGCGAGGTTTTAAAAAAGGGAGGATGGGGAGAGGGGAGGACGGCTGCAGTGATAGAGGGAAGTTGGTTTCCGTGCCGGAAGAGGGGGTTGGTGTTCTCCGCATAACTCATTCCCTTGTAAACTTCACCCTCGACCCCACGGACCTTCGCCCCACCCCCCCACACCACCGCCCTTCCTACCCTCCTCCCAACGCCCCCACGAGCCCTTTAACCGTAGCGTCAAACCGAAAACTCCTCCACACACACACACCGGTCCCTTTTCTCATTATTTCCCCTTTTTCCTTTTTTTGTGACCCTCTACCATTCCCATTTCCCATCTTGACGTGGATATATACACTCGTACTCTTTTTAACGCCATTAGTTATTTCCGTCTAATGACATAATATCTTACGAGTCGATAAAACGCTGTTAAAGAGAGTGAAGGGGGAAGAAAGAGAGGGAGAAAGAGAGAATGAGGTTAGTAGTTGTGATATGGGACCCGAAACCTTTTAATAATAATAATATTGATAATCATAAGAAAGTATAATTTGCTGCACACACGGTCGATTAAATTTATTACGAGCGTGTTGGCTGTTAATCCCCCCCCTCTTCCCCCCTCCTCTCCTTCCAACTCTCTCTTCTTCCCCCCTCCGTCCTCCTCTTTTATTACCCAAGTGTCATCGGTTTCGTTCGTTTGCCTCGATCATAAAACATTAGATTTTTTCCGACTAGTCTCGGATTTAGCGGCTTAGATTACACGTGTCTGTTTCCGAGGAGAAACGCCACTCATATTTTTATCAATTAATTAATTTTTACGCCAACAAACTTTTTAATACGCAATGGATTTTTCGCACGCACCCTCGTGTGCAGAACACTCGAGCAAGGATCAGTTAACATGCCTCGGAAATTGTGTGTATTTACATATATTTTTGGATCAACCCATTGATTGAATTCTATCATGAGAAAAGCGACTTATTTTTCACAAAAATATATATGTGATTCATCGTAGGCTGTTCCAAACATTGGAGTTTTTACCTTAAAAACATACAATTTAGGAACTAATGTATTTTTTAAGCGATGCATTAATAATGAAAGATCGGATTTATAAACGATGTTAAAGTGAAATCACTGAGAAAAAAATGTTGGGTTTTGTTGCCAACGATTTGTGCTGGTTGAATAGACACTGACCTGCAGATGAGATCGTGCGGAGATATTGCCTCAAGGAATGACCGGACCAATATCCATAAATATTTAAACTCACTACCAATCCTTTGTCATTAGTTCTAATATTGAGTTGGAACGCTCTCCATTCAATCCTTCTATTTATTCACGTCTTGTGTCTAAATTATTTCACACGTATCATGATATTCAGTTCCATAAAGAGGAATGCACTTTTATGTGTACTGGAGAATACATTTTGTAAAAGATATTAAGTAATTTTGATTCTTTAACAATTATGAACGTTATTTTGTGTTTATTAAGGATGAAAAACAGTATCATTGTAGACATTTAATGATAAACAGTTTAAGATATTATCGGAAGATACTATTTATCTCATTTTCCTGGGGGCTTGAATTCCTTTTATGTATGAATTAATGTAAAGCATAGACAAATTAATTCAAAATGCGTGTAAAGCTTCCTATGATATAACCGTATGTAAAGAATACCAACTAAAAATGAAATGACCGCATTTTCTTTCAAAAATATGTACCTTACGGATTTTAAATTTGTTCAGAAAAAAACTGGTATGAATCGGTGTTAGTTTCTGAATTGATTTTAGAGCATGATTGGCAGCGAAGGGAAAATAAATGAAGCTAATTAAGGACTGCTTCATTTTTAGTGTATTCAGATTTTATATATGCTAACCGATAAAAATATTAATAAAAACTGTCTCTTGGGGAATTTATGCCACGCGAGTGAAAGGGGCGGACGCGGAGGAATCAATGCCGCCGCGTCCGCCGCAACTTCTTCGGCGTATCTCAATACCGAGCGCATTCAGGCGTCCCTTACACTCTCATTCTTTTGCCACGATAATCTGACGAGCACGACATGCATAGAATATGTCTCGACTTAAAATCGTTCCCTTCCTCCCGAGCCCAGTTTGCGCAGCGCCCGGAAGTGGAGTGGGGAAGAGCCGATGCAACCCTTTCCCCAGTCTCCGCTTCCCCAGCTTCCGGGCACCGCGCGCGCGTTTGGTCCCTTCGCTCTGAGAAACGGGGATCATCATCTCGGCCGAGTGCTATCCGGGGATGAGGGGGTGGGCGAAGAAACATAACATTGTGGAACCCGCCCTCTCCTTATTTACCCTAATCTCCCACTAATCTCAGCGAGACTACGAAACCCTCCCCATTCCAGACCGCTCCTCTAAACTTCCCCGCTTTCCCTCCTCCCCCCCCCACACCCCCAACACACACACACTCGACAAAACGGATCTCCTCCACCCCCATCCCACCCCCCATTTGACTCCAATGCTTTCCACGGCTGATCTCCGCTCCCCGGCCCACGACTGCCGTGTGCTCCGCCCACAAAAAGAGAATTGCCTCTCCCCTTTACCCTCTCGTGGGGTTTCCCACCTCCCCCAGTCTCAAATTCCGACAGCCCCCACACCTTCCATCCTCTCCGCTAATCCCATCCACACGGCCGCAGTATCGCCCCGGAATCCTGTCCGGGCCCTCGAAATCCCCGTCCTCTTCCTAATCTTATTCTCTCCCGCTCACGCCCCCCTCTCCTCAACCGTGCCTTCTCCCAATCTGCCCCACGTCACCATTCGCTCTTCCTCGATGCCCCTCGCGCCTTCATCCCACACGCAGGCCCGCCCCTCCCCGCTCCGAAAGGCCCCATTGCCACAAAGCGGATTTGGTAACTCTCCAAGGCATAGAGGTGTGTGGGGGATGGTTCAGGGCATCAAGGGGAATATTTTGATATTGGGCACCCAGTATTTATAAGATGACTCTTTAAGTATGTTTTATATTAAATATCCGCATCAATTGCCATTGAATAGCATGGCACTATTAGGTTAGGAGCACTTCTTTAAGGCGTTAATAAAGCACACCATTTCGCAACATACCATACGGGCAACTTGCAGGTTGTCATGTAGAAGCAACAACAATATCAAACCGAATTTTCTTTAATTTTTTTCAATTCAAGACGCTAAATTTGCCTCTATAGTTGATCGCATCTGTTGTCACATTATGTACTGTATAGATTGTTGTGTTTGCATTTAAGTTTCACGTGTATTTATATAGAGTACAAATATGTAATTATAATTCTATGTAAATACATATTTATGCATAAAATGCTGGTTGCTAGGCATCACAGGACATGCGGCCATGTGACGACTCGCGAGGCATTTAAGCATTTTTGCATTTAAGTTTCACGTGTATTTATATAGAGTACAAATATGTAATTATAATTCTATGTAAATACATATTTACGCATAAAATGCTGGTTGCCAGGCATCGCAGGACATGCGGCCATGTGACGACTCGCGAGGCTATGCATGTATACTGTATACATAAAATCCATACTAAAAATACTGTACTTTTCCACAGATTGAAACCTGTGGAAAAGTCCTGTCTTTTTACTATGAATATGAAATACTTCCACGAAGTGACGCCTGGAACAGTAGAATGTAAAAAAAAAGAAGGGAAAGTTGTAGAATTATAACAAAAGAAGATTGAAAGCAGTGGAATGTTTCCGCTAGAGAAGAGCGAAAAAAATATATTGGGCGTACCGTATTACATAGTGAGAAATTCCATGAAAAACGGAAAAAGGAATACATATGCATTTGAAAAACATTGAAAATACAATTTGCAATTAACTGATACGTGGTGACATGATTCTTCGTTGAAGGAAGGAAAGTAATGTTGATCGTAAGAGTGATTGGTTAGCCGATACTACAACTGAGTTGAAAGCTTTTTCAAAACAGGGCTGACTTTTGTGATCTTCGATGATGATCATAATGTGAGTAACATTATTTTCCCTCAGCCAGGTATTGTTTTCTCAAAAGATATATCTAACATCTCTTCCTTCCCTCTCCCCTCACACTCTTTCTCCAAAACCTCTCCCCCCTCTTCCTCCCCATCCACTCCCATTGGCAGTGGGAGGACGTCGTAATTCCAGATTCCTTCTTCCGGATAACAGTGTCATTACTCTCCCAGATACCACCGCAAGCCTCGCTCCCTGCCTCTCCGCTTACACCACCCCTTCCCCCTTGCCATTTCCCGTTGCGTCACTGCCTCCTGCTACGATTCCTCCTCCAGGCCGTCGGCTCGCCTGCCCCTCCCCCTCCCCAACACGTCGATTCACCGGCGATGGCCAGTCACGGAAGATGACCTTCCAACACCCCGCGTGGCGCACAACTGTCGGACGGGATGGAATAGGGAGAAGGGCGGTTTTCTCAAGAGAAGAGGGAGAGGATGGCGTAAAAGGAGGAAGGCTGGGCGGCGGATTGCCGTCTGGGAAAATGGAGAGTGGTGGTGTATGCATCGGGGGGGGAGAGAGATAAGGGAGAGGCAGGTGTGGCGGCAGGGGGGAGGTTAGGGTTCCCAGATCACGTGTCCATCCGATCCGGAAACGAGGCAGGAAGACCTGGAGGCCCATTCTCCTCCTCTCTCCCAGCCATGTATGTATGTATGTGCATATACATGTATATATATATATATATATATATATATATATATATATATATATATATATCCCGCAACTCCTCCCCCCCTGGCCATCATCCATCCCGTAGGGCCCCACCCTGTCCCTTCCGCCCTCCGCGGCGAGCCACTTATTCCCCCGGGGTGAATCATGCACAGCACGAGGTGGCTTCCTAGTCACGCACCCCGGAAGATGGGGAAAGGATGGGTGGGGCAGAGCAGCAGAGGTTGTTTGGCGGGAGACACGGGAAGTCCTGGGGAGGGAGTGGAAGGGGAGGGGCGAGGAGGAAAAGTCGGGGCCCCGTTTGTATGGGGTTGTGTGCGCCTGCGATGGGGGCTCGCGCTGGTTTCTTTTTTGCCTCCCCCCCCGTGGGAGTGGGGAAGGGGAAGCGAGCAGTGGCGGCTTGGAAGAGGAGGGACTGTTTATTTTCGTAAAAAGTCAAGGAAGAGGTTGCAAAGGGCTATCTCGCAAGCTCGGGGTCTTTTCCACCGGGCGGGATTCACGTGGAAGTGGGCAGAGGGAGGGTTTTGCTTCGTAATGGTATGGAATCTGATGGGGATCCCCGCGGAATTGATAAATGTCTTCATTCGATATTTCTAAAAATAAGAAAGTTATGATTCACGCGCCGGCACGGCACGGAAGCCCAAAGGGGGCCCCGCCCACCTCACTATTTCTTTCCCCGCCTATCCACCTAGCCCCGCTCCAAAAGACCATTCTATCTGCTTCATTATTTTGAAACTGGATTTGTGATTTATTCGGGCATTTATAAGGGACCACTGAAGATCCACTCGCCCCCTTGAGACGTACGCGCGGGCGCATTGCTCGCGATCACGCCGATTTCCGTCGGCTGACCCGTGTTGGGTGCACGCCGTGAACGCTTTGAAATGCAAGAAAACAATTCTAAGCCCACTCATAGAACTCGCACAAATGTCATAAATTGCCCCTTTAATCTTGGCACCAGAAACACAATTCTAACATTTCAACGTATGTTTTAATTCACCAGGATTCCGGTTTTTTTCGCTTGCTTTCGTAACAGAAGAGCGGAACGTTTTCCCTTCAATAAGGTGTTTCAAGGAATATGGTATATTTTTACACTCGATTCTAAATTCGAAGACGGAAGGGAGTTTATCCGAAGCTATACATAAACAAATCATGGTCAAAAATTAATATTTTGAGAAACGTAAAACTTTGCTGTAACGTAACATTTAGGACATGTGATTCCCTGGATTTTAATGCTTACTGATCGATCGAAGTTTATGCATCCGAGAGAAGTCTTTTGATTTCATTTTTTGTTCAATTAACAAATTATTTGGTGAAGAGAAGGAATTGTGTTCCAGTATCAGGTAACTAGATGACCTCTGATTCAGGAAAAAATATTCTCTGGAGACTTTGCTGCATAAAGGATAACTACTATATAAAGCCTGTAACCTTAAAAAAATAAATTTTTATTATTTTTATTTTATAAGTATTTCTTTTAACTCTAAATGAATCCAGTTCTCTGCCTCTTAATTCCTGCATATTATATTTTTAAACAGAAATAATTAAAACATCCTCTTGAATGAAAATGAATTACGACGAAGTGATTAATACGTAATTCAAACAACATGGAAAGAGCCTTTATCTGGAGCGCTGAAATCGCCAAAGCAACTCTTAAATCTCGAGTACTTTTAATTGAAGTAATGGAATCAACTAGGATTTAAATTATTTGATAACAGCAAAATATAACTTCAAGCGATACCCCACGCCAACCTATAAGCAACTTTCGCAATGGGCATTTCTTCACTAATGATGATTTGATGATGATGATGGAAATAATGTGATTATTATCCATCAATTTTTTATATTCATCCATTTCAATTGACGGTACACTACATTAAAGTTTTAGGGATATCACTTTTGTGTACTTGGTATTCGTTCTTATCGCCGAATTTCATAATATAAATCGGTATGAATGATTAGCTTCTAGGGGTATTGCTTCATTATCAGGTGCATTTTCTTGCATGAATTACAGGTACAATTATGCTTACGGGTCAAATCTAATAAATGGATATCCATACATTATTTCTTATTAGCTTTTTGACCTGTTTATTCACCGTATTTGTATCTTTATTTTTCCTTATTTTTGCAAGTTTCACTAATGAAACTATCCATTTCTCTTCCACACTTATTGCCAATTTATTAATTGCAATACCAGTACATGAAGCAAAGAATGTTGTTCTCGTATTCTAATTAAAACCGATTGATTGTTACTTTGGAAACAAAATCAGTTTTCAAAGTTATCTGCGCATTATCGGTGATAATATGGTTTAATAATATTCAAAATGTATCTTATTTCAGGACATGCGCAAAGAATAACCAAAGAAAAGGCATAATTTATTATTACTGTTTATATTTTAAATTCAAGTGGCGTAGATTTTAGTGGTTTCAGTGTTAATTAACTTCTTATTGTGTTACTTGATGAATGAGCTTTCAATGTGTTGGCTGTATAAGGGTGTATCATTATTTTAAAGAATAGAGGTGAACTAAGTGGCAACAGTAGTAGCACAGAAATATGTACCGAATTCAAACTTGGCCATAAATCCTGGTTATGAATCCTCTACCATAATAGCTACTATAATGGTAGAGGAATCATCTTCCGAGTACAAAAGTACCTAATCACTAAAATTTGATTTCAAAATGGGAGATAAGCAAACAGTTGAAAAAGGCTTCGAAAAAACGGTTAAACCACTCACGAGTACTTTTAGGCATATACACGGAAGAATAAATACTTAAACACAAGATATTGACATGAAAGAAATTAGAGCGAGTGCGAATGAAATTAAAACTCTTCGTTCCACTTATGTCATTGCTCTGATAGCCAAAAATCTAGAAGACCTACGTGCATAATGGAGAACTATGAGCCCAGTACTTCAGAGACATAATTTGAAAGTTAACACAATACTACACAAGTCACCGCAAGAATGTGTAACGGGGAGTGTTAGGTCACCAGCAATGCATGCCAAATCCATACCTAAATATTAGTTTGATCATGCACTCGAAAAATGTTGAAAACATGCAACAATATTCCATAACAGGATTAAAATAATATTCAAATAATGCGGTAGGCCTGTTAAAAAGATGAATCTATAAAATATAAAAATAACATGCAAGAAAGAGCATGCAGGATATCGACAATATATTCACACCGCCAATTCTAGCTATATCCTACACGAAAGCTGTGTTATCTATTTTGATCTATAAAGGTTCGAGAAAAAACGGAATTTTAAATCTATTCATTCTACCATAAATCTCCTTGATTTTACGTCGGTGATCCGATCTACCATAGTAAGTCGGGGCTTGTAGTATGTCTTTAAAATCCTCTGATAAGTAACCTGCCTCAAATTTACGTAGTAAGTTTAACCTGTATATCAAACTACTAGTCAACTAGTGGCTCACATCTTAATTCTTCCAACTCTACTACCTTATTCATAACAACCTTTCACAAACCTAGTTGCTCTACGTTGCACTTGGTCTAGTGCCAAAATGAAGCTTAATTCATGAAAATTCCTTTGCACTTGCAGCATACTGAAGGTGGGGACTAACTAACGTGAAATAAATATTCTAGCAGGCAGGAGATAGAAGCTGCAGCCATATTCTTGCACTAAAGAGAAGATACAAGGAGTACATGTGAAATATTTCACCTAATATTTCGAAAGTAAAATGAAAAATACCTGGCAACCATATGCTCTAAGAAAATAATGTTAGAGACTAGGGAGAACTTATGCGGCACTTGATGGGTAAGGGAAATGGACAAATGCAAAATCAGACCCAAGGAGAGCAAGCTGAGGAAACCTGATGATGGAGATGAATGATTGAAATGAAACGGGTTGATAAAATAAGGAAAACCCACAAAAATATATACGGTGAGTGGGTGTGCAATAAGGAACGCGATTAGAGAAGGGATCAGGCACACCCCGAGGAAAACTGAATATGATGGGAACATAGTTGAAGTCGATAAACATCATGGAACACCAAGGTACAAAGGCGCAGGCCAAGTGGAGAGAAACGGAAGACCTAAGGGCTAAGGAGACTAAGCGGGATACTGATGATGTTGATCGATTTAACTTGTTTGGTTTGTACATAGTTTTCCTTTCGTTTATAATTATTTTGGTGAAATGAATTAGTAACCAATCAACATGCATGATCCAAACTTTCATATTTACATCTACATAAAACACCCCAAAAGGGTACGTGGCGAGGGGTGTTGTTAGGTCACCACCCGTAATAGAGAATAGAAATCAATTAAATGCAAAATCAACAAATTCATGAAAATGTATCTATCTACATCTACATCAACATAATACCCCGCAAGCCGCCGCAAGGGCGTGTGGCGGGGGGTGTTAGGTCACCAACCGTAAAAAAGAAAAATACCACATGCAAAAAAAAAACACGGAAAATTACACCCACAGCAGCGCACACACTCATGCAAAAATCCCTTCATCCAATACTCATGCAAACACATATACCGCAAAACCACTAAAAAACTGCACCCCATGATGCAGCACGAAAGCCATCCTACAACACGGAAGCCAGGACACAACAAGCAAGAAATTGAAACACCACATGAAAATGCACCACGAAACACTCTACCCCCCGAGGAGATTCTAAAAGGTAGGGAATGCGACCCAACGTTGCAGGTAGCAGGAATTTGCCCCCGCGGAGAGGGACAAGGGATTAAAAGGGAAACTTAAAAACAGATGAACAGAACATGAATGAGGTCATTCGGGAAGAATGTGTTATTATAACAAAACACATAAGGTTAGTGGAAGAGCATGCATTTAAATATAACTAATTATTTTTTAGACGCTGAGGGTGGCAAGTGGAATTTTTGCTAACTATAACCCTGCAGTTGCTATCCCGTATTGTCCGTGGGAAGAAGGAGTCCTTGAGTCGGCTAGTTCTGGCATCTATTTCCCGAATTTTATATGCATGATCCAAGCGACCAATGTATGTAGGAGTACGAATAATATGCGAGACCTCGGTGCTGAAACATGCGGATCTAAATTTATTTAATAATTTCAATCTTGCATTGAATCGTCTCTCAGCCAATGATTCCCACCCCAAATCCATGAGCATTTCGGTGACGCTTTGCGTTTTATCGTAGGAATTTTTTACAAAACGGGCTGCCCGGCGTTGAACCTTCTCAATTTCCCGAATGAGACCTTTTTCACTCGGATCCCACACGCTGCATGCGTATTCTAAATGAGGCCTTACAAGAGCGTGGTAACAACGTTCCTTGACCTTCGAGTCACTTTTGCCGACAATGCGTCTAATGAATCCCAATTTTTTATATGCTTGACCGCAGACTTTACGTATGTGAGTCCCCCAAGTTAAGTCTTTTGTGAATGTGACACCTAGGTATTTTACCGTATCAACTACTGCCAGGTCACCTCCAGCTAATTTGTAAGCAAATCCCGTTGATCTTTTAAAGAAATTTACCACTGAACATTTATTATAATTTAGAGTCAATCCCCAGTTAGAACACCATTTAGTAATGCAATCTAAATCCTGCTCTAGAATAAAACGATCCTCATCCCCAGATATCTCCCGATAGATCACCGTGTCATCCGCGAACATCCTAATTTTACTTTTCACTTCGCGGTTCAAATCGTTAACAAAAATCAAGAAAAGCAACGGCCCGATCACACTTCCCTGAGGTACCCCCGACGTGACTCGAACGCTGTCGGAACTAGTTGTACACCCTTATTAGCGAAAATGTACACCCTTATTAGCGTATATGTTCATGTAAAAACCTTTTTAACTTACACGCATGCAAATACATATACTATCAACTAACATACACATGTACATACGAATATAATAGACGTCTACGCAGTATTTAGCCTTTCCTGACTTGTACATCGAATGTCTTGACTATTTCTACAATGACTTGGGTTCCTTAAAATTAAGGATCTTACTCTATGTATCTTATCATTTTGATTGCAAAGATTTTGATTTTTCTAATGACTAATAATTTTTTCTCTTAATTTTATTAGGTGTCATTGTTCCCCTTCCTGTATGAACTTATACGTTAATCCTTAATCAAGCGGTACTTTGAGTAAAAAATATTTAAAAAATCATTCGCATTTTCTCTTGCGTTGGAGCTGTGAAGTGAGTAATGAAACACCAAATGCCTTGGTGAGTGCATTGAGCTTTTCGGAGGCCTAAAGGTGAAATGGGGTTAAAAGGAAAAGAAACCTGATATGTGCGTGTCATCGCCATGGTGGGGGTGAGGGGGGGAGGCGAGTAGTATAAAGAAGAGAGTAAAGGTGGTGTAAGGGGATAATATGGAGCGGCACCCGTTCTTACCCTCTTCCTATTCGCCCCCTCCCCCCATTTCCCTCCCCCTTCTCCCCTTTCCCCCCTCTCTCTTCGAGCTGCCGGTCCTCGAGACGTATTGGATATGTGCGTGTGTCTCCGCGTGCCAAAGTTTAAAAAAAATAGTCGTATTATTGCGAATGCCAATGCCTTGAGAGGGGCGTTTGTGTCACCGGAGACGCGAAGGAATGGGCCTCCTGGTTTCCCCTCTCCTTCCTCCCTCTTTCTTATTTCCCATTCCTCCCGCCTCACAGCTCTCCTTTCTGATCCACTCACTCTCCTTTCTCGCCCCCTAGTCTCTTCTCTCTCTCTCTCTTCCTCGCCGACTCAGTCTTGAATTCCTCGAGTATCCTGCCCGCTTCCCTCCCCGACGCTCCTTCTCCTCTTCCTCCCCTTTATCCCTTAGCTCCTCTCATTTCCCGAGCGCCTCTGTCTTTCTCCTGCATCGGAACTCCCTCTTTTCACGCTCTCTCTCTCCGTCGAACACTCCGTTTGGGATAGCTTTTGACTGAGGCGTTTGGGACCTGAAACGTTTAAGCAAGTGGGCTTATTATTAGTAGTAGAAGTAACAAGGACACACAATCAAGGCAATGACAACTGCCTAGCTTACATCAACATCTACATAATATCTCACAACTCTCCGCCATGGCGTGGGGCGGGAAGGTGTTAGGCCACCACCCGCAAAAGAAATAAAACCATACGCAAAACTAACATTTTCACGCCAATTTACACCTTAATTGGCGCATATATTAATGCAAAAACAATATAAACTTATACGAATGCAAAATGAATACACTATCAACTAACATTCAAATCCACCTACGAATGTAATAGATTTCTACTCAGTATTTAGTCTTGATCTGACTAGTAAATCGGATGTCTTTACTATTACTGTCATAACTTTGGTTTCTTACTCTTATGATTCCTGTTTGTCCGGGGAAATAACAAATATTTGCATTTAGCTGCACTGGAGACTATTGCCCTTATCTTATCTTTCTGGTTTAACCTACTATAAATAGAGCAGGGTCTTAATAATTCCGTTTTTGATATTATTAAACTCGTTTGTTTTGAGACTTGCCAAACGTCTATGTCTCGTTTGTTTTATTTGCATCTCAAGCAACTCGCAGCCTAATTCCCCTAAGAGGTCCATTGCGCTCGTCGTCTTATCGGAACAATTTTTTACCAATCTGGTGGATTAACTGTGAACTTCATCTAATTCTTTTAGCAACACTTTATCCCAAGAGTCCCAAACACTTGAGGCCTATTCCAAATGTGATCTAACTAGAGTAAAATAACACTAACTTTAACTATCTTACCTTAACAATCGCATTACATTTCCTCGACACCGGTTTAATGAGGCTGAGTTTATTTAAGGCGGATCCGCATAGTCTACTGATATATGCTCCCCATGAAAGGCGTGGTGTTAGAACTATCCCAAAATATTTACCTTTATCTGCCGCAATATGCACTGAACGCTTTGCTTCATAATTTATGTATGGCTCATCATTTCCTTTGCTCCTAAATTTCAAAACCGCTCATTTGCTTATGTTAAGCATTAATCCCCATTCCTTGCAACAATCTGATGCTAAGCCTAGATCTCTAGAGAGTAGCTCGTAATCTGATGGCCCCCTTATTTCCATACATACCACGGTGTCGTGTCTGCAAATAATCTAAGGTTTCTACTAACACGAGATTTTAAGTAATTAATGTATATTAATAATGGTAAAGACTTCCCTGGGGGGCGCCCGAAGTTATATCTACCTCCGTTGAGCACAGCCCATCGATGATTGCTATTCGTTTGCGATATGACTAGAAGTCTCTATCCAATTACTCTCTGATTGATACAATGGCAATGTAGTTTGTGTAACAATTGATTGTGCCGGACTTCATCGAAGGCTTTCTTGAAATCCGGAAATACTGCTTACACTTGTGTGTTCCTTTCTAACTATCTAAGTGTATCGTGAATAAATAGGTCCAATTGGGTTTCTTAATATTTACTCTTCCTAAATCCGTGCTGGTTGTGACTTAGTATCTTCCTGTTGTCGATAAATCTCAGACTATTACTGGCATTAAGGTGCTGTAATATTTTACATGAGATCGTTCCTAAAGATATGGGCCAGTAATTGGTTGGTTTATCCATATTTCCGCCTTTATATGGGCTAGCTTCCAGTCCTGACGTACTGAGCCTTCTTCTATCGATTAAAGAAAATAACGTTTTAAAAAGGGTACAATATCTTCGGCTAATTTCTTCAAAATTCTAGCAAGTGTTTCTTCCGGGCCTGATGTTTTGTTGGCTTTGATACTACGGAGCTGATATTCTATTCCTTTTGTGGTCAGTGCTATATCGCTGTGTGTGTGTGTTCCCCGGGTGGGTTATTTGCTTGGTGTGTTTATCTTTTTTATTTAGAAGCTATGGAAAAAATTGTTTAAAATATATAACTTTTTCATGTTTTTTTAATAAGTTAGTCGTTTTCCGTTTTCAAACAATGTACAGTTTATCGTATATATATATATATATATATATATATATATATATATATATATATGTATATATATATATATATATATACACACACATATACGTAAACATATACATGTATATACATAGTAATGGTTCTATTTATTCCCTAGTTCCCTAAAGAGTGCTGTTTCTCATTGTTGTCAAAAAATCTCACGAAATTCCATGTAACTTTAGCTATGGACTAAGCAAAATTTTGGACAAGGCTGCATACTTTATCCCCCCACATCCCTACACGCTTCTTCTCCCCCTCATTCACGTTTCCCCCACACTTCATTTTTCGCTCTCACTTTCCGCCTTGCCCGATCACTGCTCGTCCCCGCCCGCCTCTGTCGTCATAGGGAAATCATTGGGTAACCGGAGGGAGAAGGATAACCTATCGCTTCTTGGAAATCCCACGCCCCTTTTTTCCGTTCCCGAAAGACTGAGGAACGAAGCATGGAGAGATTAAAATAAACGGCAAAAGGTGGAGCAAAACGCCTTGCATAGTGCTACGGCATTGAACGAAAACGATCCTTCTTTCTAGACATCCAGAGAAGTTATTCCTCCGCCCCTTTCTATCTTCCAGATTTCAATTATAAACTTTTTGATTTGTTTTCCCCTTCTTCGCCGCTAACTGTTTAGAATGAAATATTTCATCACATATTTTGGAAATCCCCTCGTAAGGGAAAGGATATTTATCGTAATTCTGATTACTTTCCAAACGGTGAGATCGGGCAAAAATTAATATCCCTTCATGAAACACTTCTGTAATGCGCATGTAGACAAAAGTGCAGTCCAAATGCAATAGAACACCGTATGTTTAATGCATTTCATTTAATATCTATTTACATCCCCTGTTAACTGTGGTTCAACATGCCATTTCTGCTTTCCATGCTATTCTTACCAATTTGTCACTGATTCACTTTCACAATTTATTGAAAATCACTCAATGTAGATTACTGGCGATAAAATTAATTTTTTAATCTTGATTAATAATAGTAACTATTATACTTATTTCATTGAGTAGCGACGTTTGATATAAACCCTTAATCAAGTCTCACAATTTTCATGTACTTTTCAATATAAATCTTAATTAATATATTTTAAAATTCCAAGTGGTAAGAACTTAATTTACAATACCGACGCTATAGCAAAATAAATGTGTTCATGATATAATGAATAATAATCATTTTTTCAAGAAAAACATAATGTAGCCCGTAGCACTATTTAACTCCGTATCATTAGATGTATCTGAAAGATTACTTTGGCCTAATATCTTGACGCACTGTCTCTTTAAGTGATTTGTAAGTTCACCAGTTTTGAGTAAAATCGCATTGAAATGCATCTGCAGTTATTGAAGAAATTTAAACGTCAACACCTTTTTCCCATTGATCCGAATGCAAAGTATTTAGAGAATATACTGGAATGTTCTAACAGCCCAAATAATATCCAAATCAGCTTTCATTATCGTTCAGAGAGAGGCTTCTCATTTTTACCCAGTATTCGTGTCTACTCTGCTTGCAACTCGAAATGGATCCTTGAGGGGGCAAGGGCCATGCAGAGAAAACTCTGGCGCAGGAAGAGCGCGGGGAATGAGGGGGCGTGGCCGTGGATGAGGCGAAGATTAGAACGGGAGATAAGGATTGGAGAAAGAATGGGGGAGTCGTCTCTGGGGTAGAGGGACGGGAAAGACAAGAGGGAATCAGAAAGGCACGCGAGTGGGGTGAGAGAAAAATTTCGGTAGCATAGAAACATCTGTTTTCTTGGTGTGGAGGAAACGCTTTTTCTCTATCAACCGAAAAAAAACAACATTTTCATAATTGCGTCACCAATTTCTGTTCTACATCCCATTCCACTTACAATAAATGAGACACAATAGATGCATACATGATTGACGGACAATTTAGATATGATAGGTAAATTAAATAGCTGAAAAAATCATGGGAACTCAAATTCTAATAATAATAAATCCTGCTGAATTAATTATATTTGATGGTGCACCAAAATTCATTTCCCTATCTTCCTTTCATTGCAATTTCTATGATTCATTATCGATTTCAACTTAATCGTTTGGCTGATTCTGTTAAGGTTTTTTTTTGAAAGATTGGAAAAGGTTTTTTTGTACCTCCATCTTCATATGCGAGTCTCGTAAATTCTACGAGTTAACTATTGTGCGAATTCTTGCACATTTCCCACATACTTTCATCTGCACTGTTCTTCCTCACTCTTAAATAACTAAAAAGGCATTTCTATATGAAAAAGCGTTTTCCGGGAATTGAATTGTTTTTACTTTTATAAACATTGGAACAATTCGGAGAAAGTTACGCTTAAAAAAACAAGTGGTGATGAAAAAAGATATCAAACTGGAGTGCCATGCGTACTTGTGAGACTCCAAGATAATTCTTGCAACTAATAAACGGACGGAATTGAAAAACTGTATTAAATTTGTGGTAAGCAAAGTTGTATACGAGTATTTCAGCCTCCGTTTAGATACAATCAAACAGTAAAAAGCTGTTATGTTGGGCTCTGCACAAAGAGAGCGCACGTAATTCCATTCTACTAACTATTCTACAATGGTCAAATTACTGGTTAAATGACTTGTTATGCCAAAATGAAAGGCGAATATGTCAAGATCGTAAAAAAGTAATCTGATAGTAATCGTAAGG
Organism: Hetaerina americana; assembly: GCF_022747635.1. Taxonomy (NCBI): domain Eukaryota; kingdom Metazoa; phylum Arthropoda; class Insecta; order Odonata; family Calopterygidae; genus Hetaerina; species Hetaerina americana. The sequence continues at coordinate 1,094,770 of NW_027286093.1, forward strand.
TTCATTTCCGACTTATTCTTATACTCTTACCCATTTACGTTTCAATGCTACAGTTTAGTCAAGTATCAAAATCCAGTATGATCCCAACAAATTTATGATATCATGAGTAAAAAGAATTGTGTACTTATTTTATTTTGGGTCAGAGAAAAAATAAATAGTTTACTTGTCTACCGTGTAAACCTGACGGAAATATGATGGCTGTTACACCAAAATCAAGCCAGACACCTCATAATGAAAACTTCGTTGCAATTTTCCACAGTTAAAACTTTATTGCCGACCATGGTTTCGATACACTGTATCATCTTCAGGTGAGGAAAAATACAAGGAGAAGGGATATATATACACAAGTTACAAAAAGGGGTGGCAGGGGAGGAGGGAGCGGAAACCATGGTCGGCAATAAAGTTTTAACTGTGGAAAATTGCAACGAAGTTTTCATTATGTCTCGATTCCACAATATCACGCCTGACTCTTCACTTTTCATACAGACACCTCATGTTATAACAAATTATTATTGTGAAGGATTTACTAAATATAATTATTGGGCACCACAAGGAATTTGAATCTCAAAGTTTTCCCTAGTGCCGTATGAATATATGATAAATCTAAATGGTGCGGGACAAGAGTTGCGCCTTTTGCCCATGATGTGCCTTGGGTGCGGGAGAAAATAGCCAGTTGACCTGGTTATGCTCGACTTTAAAAGCTCTTTCAATACGATGTCTCATCGCAAGCTACTCGAAAAAATAGAACTCTGTAGTAAAAATATAAATATCCTAGGCTGGATGATAGACTTCCCAAATGAAGAGTCATCGGACCCATTTTATTCCTTATTTATGCTAATGATAATTACTCCGCGATCACTCGTAAGATACGTTTATTTGCGATGACTCAGTAGCTTACAGCCATAGTCCTGAGGGTAAATTAACTTAAGCAGCTGAGTTTAATAAAATACAGAAGTTAGATAAAAATTTTAAAAAGTCCAGAGAGGAATTTTTGAAAAAGCAGTAGTTTTCTCCCGATCACCTTCTTCATCGGGAATACTGAGACATAAAATGTAGACTCCATGCAATGCGAGTACTTAGGCGTTACCCTTGCTCAAGGCCACTCCTGGGTAAAATACTATATACAAGGGGATAATTTGGGCGAGCTAACAAAAATTAGGATTTATTAGATGAGTACTGGGGAAATGCGGCGAGAAAGTTAGGCAACCTTAGTGATAAGGCCTCATTTTGGACAGGTAGCTGGAAAATGGGATCCTCGGCGAATAGCAAATAGGAGCTAGCTTTGTAAAACGTTTTCGTTATAAACTGATAATTTATCTATATTAGCAAGATAACTTCGGTGTAAATCATTCACGAAATGAAGGTCAACTTTCAAATGATAACTCCAGCACAAAATGGTAGCTGATGACTCTAACTACGATCTTGAAATGTATTATTAGTTCCATCGCACTACGGTAGCAGCGATCATGGCAACAAGATAAGGGAAACCAAGTGTAGACCTGATACGTTTAAGGTAGCATTTTCCCCATGAATGATTAGGAATCAGAATAAATGTAATCGACCGTGGTGGAGGGAAAATATACTTTTTTAAATACTGTGTAACCAAGAATGTTGTGATTGTCTTTTGTTAACCTTTATTTTATTAGTTTGTTGTTAAAAGAAACTCGTCTTTAATGCATAGGGAAGTATTTCTTTCTTACATATCGTATACCTTGTAGCTGTAGTTAATATTGCCGATGTAATTTTAAATATTTTAATAGTATTTTTAATTTGACTGAAATTTAAGCAAAATTAAATGTTTCTGTGGCGTTTATAATATGGAATACCCACTGTCACATGCTCAATTGATATGTTAAAGGGTCTCATGCAGATTTAGATCAGTTGCAAGATAAATCATTTCTTAAAAACAGTATTTTTCTTGACAAATAAATTGAATGTTCATTTTGTCTTTTGAGAGTTATAATCACAACTCCATCTTGAATATCCTATGTACATATAATTTGTTAAACGATAGATTTGATACTATGCAGTGTATTATTTACTGTTACACTGCTTAGTACGCAAACGGAAATAATCACTTCCAAGAAGAGTGAGGTTTTGATGGAAAATTAGGTGCATTTTTATGATCACATCTGTTGAACAGCTGGAATAAGATTTCTTCAATTATTCAGTTTTTATCATCTTGTGCTCTCTTTTAAAGTTTAGTTTCGGAAGCCTTTTCTCGTCAAGACAGTATTCAAAAAAATTATAATGGCTTCCTAGCTAGAGATTCAGGACTTATCGCAATTTTAGCTCATTGTTTTCGGGCAAAAATCGATATTTTATGTGCCATCAACTTCATCTTTGTGACTTGCTTCCTCTCCAAGCTAAAAAAATCTGTGAAAGTAGCGGTACAAATATCCTTAAAAACCTGGACCTCTTTTTACATGAGATTTTTTTCGTCGCAGGGAACCGAGCTACCGGCAAACTTTTCCAAAATGGAACTTGAAAAAAGTCACGTTTCTGTACAGGCAATTGTTGAACTCTGGTAGCTGCGCCCTTGTTCCTACCCTCATCGAAGGCATAAGCCCTCTCTCCCCCAAATCCTCTCTCCCTCTATACTTCTCTCTCTCTTTCCCCGCTTTGCAATGCAATCTCTTATCCTAATGCTTCGATTTCTGAGTCCCCGTCCCACCGGTCGAAGGCACCGATATCATCCCTCTCTCTCTCTGACCCTTTCCGTCCCTATCCCTTCCCTCTCCAGCCGACACCACATTCTCTTCCCTCCTCGCCCGGGGCATGGGCAACATTGGACCCGGTCCCTCAACATCCCATACGACGAGACATTGTGAGGGATGCAAAACTTTTCGCGACAGTGCTAATAGCCCGGGGAACTTATAATTCGGATGAGGGAAGATGGGGAGAATGAATGAAGAGAGAGGAGCTGAGTGGGGAACATGGTCGGAAAGGGGGGGGGGGAAGGTGGCGGGCACGCCCCGTCAGTGGGCGAGACGACGGACAATTAATGATTCATGGTTAAAAAGGGGCTATGCTTAAATAATTAAATATACATTCAATTAAAAGTCTCCCGCCATCAATTCAACTACGTGTACTGAAATTCTTTGGCTACCCCACATCCGCATGGTACTCTGCCTGCAAGCCACCGATAGAGTCTGTGACAGGATATCATTGCACACCAGGTAATCAACAGCAAAATTGAATGTTTCTTAAATGTTAGCTGCCTATACTATAGCGAAATAATTCAAATAACGGCAATGCGTTTTACTTGGGCCGCATGCGCAACGGTACCTAATTGTAAAATACTTCTATACGCCTGGGAGTAGAGTCGTTAGTAACAGTACAAGACAAGAGAGAGAAATATTCAGTCCAATCTCCTGAAACCGGTGAAGCCTCTACGCACCATAACTAAGTAATAATGATTGATGAATGACTGATGAATAATGATATATATATATGTATGAGTATTTTTTCGCCGTTTGGCGGGATTTCGTGTTTGAATGTGTGTGTATATATATAAACATACAAATACGTTTTAGAAGCAAGCATTTTTACATTCAATTTTGTTGATTTTTGAATGTTACATTGCAAAAAACCTCGTATTGTCTTTTTATTTTCTTACCATATTTATTATTTAATTCTTTCTTTAAGTACTCGTAATTCCTAACTAATATTGAAACGATTCCAACTCCTAAACGACCCCATCAAAGGTTTTTTAAGGGGCCGTAGTTAAAATAAAAATGCCAATTTACATGTTAAAACTGAAATGATTGTAATATGCTAACCCATATTTTTAAAATTGCTGTAAATGCAAAGAATGAAAATTTAATGTACGATCGCGATCTGAAGGAAGATATAAGCATGTAAGCTGAAACAAGATGCATGCATGAATCTAGCAGCCGAGAAACGAGGTTAACCGAAAGATATGTAACCGAATGTGATTTAAATATGCATAAAAACTCAGTAAATGAATATTAATGGTACCCACTTTCTTTCACGCATTAATATCTCCCGCATATGCTTCAGCCCTTTTTTTATAGTGCCTGCTTTCGTGAAAACTGGCTAAATTATGAGACCCCACCGGCCACCGACAAGGTGCCCAATCTGCGATGAATCCGCATCAGGCATGTACAGCAATTGAATAACTACAATCACGTGCCGTAACATGAAAGACTGGCGTAAGGTAAATATAGTATAAAACGAATGTCAGCTTTGCCAAAAAAAGAAGGAAAGAGGTGACTAAAACTTGAAAAACGAGTAATATAAGTTAGGTTAATATCAAGAGCCAAGAAAAACAAAACCATAAAATCTATTTAACAGTTTTCTATTAGAGGCACGCTACAATCTACCGTTGTTCAAATCTTCGAAAATTTAGGTTGACACAAGCTAAAAAGTCACGTGCGTCAATGAATCCACGTGATCTATATCTCGCGGCATTTATTTTTACATTAAGTATGCTGTTCTCTTTTAACCTCCAGTATCAAAAATGCTATCCTCAAAAGAATATAGTATCTTTGACACTGCATGGTTCACCACTTACTATTAAAGTCATGAGCTTGAAATTAGCGCATGACTGCGCATTAAAAAAAACACGAATGTGTGTGTATCGATGTGTCTCGAGTCTGGTGAAAAATGAAGGAAGGAAGGAAGTAAGGGGGGGGACCAGGGGGTCAATTGGAAGGGGTGGGAGGGATGTAGACGGGATGGAGGGGGGTGGAAATCCGGTGCGTGGATGATGTATCTTGGGGCGGCGTCAGGTGAAGTGCGAGGACAAGGAGGGAATCTGGAGGAAGAAGGAAGGGAGGGAAGGCAGAGGAAAGGGAGGGAAGGTAGAGTGAAGGGAGGGAAGCGAACAGTATATGAGAAGGGGGGAGGGGCGTGTGTCTGTGTCACAGTCCTCTCTCTGCGGTACTTGTCGGGTAAGGGGAGGAAAGGACAGAGGGGCCGCTAAATGTGGGAATCACTGCCTCCGGGGAGAGGGATGGAAAAAGCGGCCCTGGGGGAGGGGGTAGAACTCTCGGCAGGAGGAAGAGAGGGGGGCAGGGTATGTGCGAGAGAGGGCCCTTACGCAAAGCAGGTGGTGACGGCAGGCGATGATGCATTCTCTTGATGACGCGCCTTAATAATTGTGAGGATTAATTGGCAAATTAGTCCACACCGCTGCGCTCAAGCCTTCTTCCTCCCCTGCCCGCCCCCCTTCCCACCTCCCCCCCGTCACACTCCTATTCTTCCTCCTTCCGCCTCCGACGTCTTCCATCCTTCGCCCTCTTCCTCTCTCTCTCTCTCCCTCCCTGTCTCTCCCGCCTCCCAAGCCCTAAAGTATCCTGCATCGTTTATTTTCATCAAATTCATTTTTCTCCTCTAATTGCTTCAGAAAAGAAAGAACCGAACGGTTGCATCGCTGGATCGTCTCGTTGGAGAGAGGGGTGGAGAGGTTGCGGGAGGGATTGAATCTGTATCGTGACATGCAGATTCATTTGAATTTATGCAAATATTCAGCCAAGCAAAGTTCACGGAAACTCTTATTCAAGAGAGGCAGACTTTGAGGTGGGCACAAAACACAGGCTATAGAAGACATTTTAGTAACTAACTGTTTCTGGGTTGGTTATTGTCACTGTTCAAATAACCCCAAATTTAATTAGCTTTATCCATACTAAAAAGAAAGACTCGTACTTTTCCACAGATTTTATTATACGGTACAACGCGTTTCACCGACTTGCGGCATCATCAGGTACGAGTCTTTCTTTTTAGTATCGATATTAAATACTTCCACGAAGTGAAGCCTGAAACAATAGAATATATTAATTAGCTTTATTGGGATTTTTTTGTGAATAGACTGTATAGTAGAAGAGAGGACTTGCAAACGGATCGAGTTTCGATCAAAGCTAATGTTATATGCATGGTTTTAAAGCTCGACGATGGAAATTATATGTAGGTAGGCTTGCTAGGATACAGGTAGGGTAGAGTATTTTCTGTTAAATCACGCAATTTGAGTTCATATGGCCGTAATTTATCAAGGGTATTATTTTGATTACTCCGAAGAATGAAAATAAGCTCATCTCCTTTTTATTAGAATATTTGCCATTTAGATCGACTGTCAGAAAATGCTTCGCACGTTCTAATATTACGTATACGTATGCAAATGCAAGAAAATCAATCACCATTCTTAATCATCCCCCTTATTCGCCAGATCTCGGCCCCTGAGACTTTTTCCTATTCCCAAAATGAAAAAATGTGATGAGGGAACAACACTGGTAAGATGTGGACACAATTAGGTAAGAAACGACGATAAAACTAAAAATTCTGACTGCTGCGGACTTCCATGGGTGCTTTAAACAGTGGAAAAGAAGCTGAAATAAGTGCATAGCAATGAATGTAGAGTACCTCGAATGGGACAAAATAGATGTAGACTAAATTTTACAAAATAAAGTTTTTATGGTTCGCGTATTTATTGGACAGACTTCGTATACTGAGAATCGTCCAGTGAAAGGTTCCAATACGCTCGTTTCTCTCCTCCGTAATTGTATGAAGTACATGTAGCTATTTCTCTTTTCATGCTCTACTTCATAATTTTAATTGTGCTCTCCAAAGCTAGACTAAATGAACAGATTCAAATTTAATAAATCCACGTAAAAGAAAAGGTGGCAAAAGCATGGTGAGGAGGATAAGTTTACCTTTAAATGCTCTTAAACAATTTATTTTAATTTTTTTAATGATGTATTTGTTGCAGTTTATTTTCGCCTCTAATGCCATTTATCTGGCACGAATTAGGAAAGCGTCCGCGTCGAAATCCCACACCACTTATTTGAAGTATTTTAACCGAGTGTATCGTTTTTCATTCAGTGACGTGTGTACTCTATCATCCCTCCAATTTTAACCATCAACAATGGGTAATGAAGACGTGAAAATTGCTCCTATGCTCTCAACGATTCAGTTAATAACGAACAAATACCAATCCTTAAAAAGGTAGGTTCACAATGCGTGGGAATTCCCATCCATTTCGGGAAATTCCAAAGAAAACCAATGTAATAACATATTTCATTAAAAGATCATTAGGGTGATCGTGGATTTAATGACAGATTGTCTTCAATGGCTTTGTATCTGCGAGCAAGCAACGGTCGCTGATGTACTGCGATCAATTAACATCGTGTTAAATTTAGAAAATACAACGGGAAACGCCGCTGCCGGGGTCTGAAAGTAATTTACGACGCAACCTCGGCGCCCGCAAGACACTGCCATTCACCTCTCCTCCCTTTATTCCCCCTTCCCCATCGTCTTCCTTATCTCCTTCCTCAATTCTTCAGGCATCTCCTTCGAGATGCATATCAGCCGCTCCCACCATTCCAAGAGCTCACCCTTCTTCCTCCCCATCCCCGCACTCCTTCTATTTCTCGGGGACACGCATTTACCCCCCTGGCACCCCCTGCACCCGTCTCCACCCCCTTCCGTCCTCCCATGCACTATGGCCCCACCCTCATCGCTCATCAGCCCTTATCTCGCCCAGGCCGTCGCTTCCTTCCTCCCCCGCCTCTCTCTCCCCCGCCTCCCAATCCACCGCCTCCCCCTTCCCCACTCACCCTTCCCATCTGTCCCCTTTACAGGCACCTACATCGCTCACGCAATTATATTACGTTACGGCGTCGACACTTTCGCGAGCTTAATGCACTCCCTCGGCCCCGTTTTAAATCCTCGACCCCTTCCTAACCTTTTGCCGAATTCAAACCAGCTCCCCGCCCAATCCAAATGTGTCAAGGGAAGGTGCCCACGTATTAAATCTCTCTCTATCTCGCTTTCCGAAGTGATGCCAGTAAGGGCCAGACGTCTCAGGACACTCCTCTTCCTCCCGGTCATTTCTGTCTGCTTGTTTTCCGAATGGATTCCGAGCGTTTTCCGACAAACTCGGGGTTACCTTTGTATATTGTAGCTATTGCGAGGGAGGGCTCTGGAGTTGTCTATTGACCTCTTTGCTCTCTGTATAACCTCTTACCTTTGGCCAACATGATTATAACTAGGTGGTACCCAATCTCCTTGCTGCTTATAATTTACCTCGGTTTCCTTGAGATTCCACCAAAAGCATAATTTGACGCTTTAATATTCTTCTTCATGGTGTATTAAGTTTAGAGTTGAGCAGAATGTAAGACGTGATTATAAAATATTATTTCATGCCAGTTAAATGGAGTTCAAAATCAAATAATGTGTCAAGTGAATACAGTTAAAATCCTTCTAGGATAGTAGCTAATTCTTTTATTTTTAGTGAACCTTCACCAACTCCCCAATTCCTTGTATACTCTCTCTAGCGAATGTTGGTTTGAAGTTAATTGAATCTGATTTTGCGGCTAATATGTGAATCAAGCAACTAGTATTGATATAAGAAAATTAATCTTCCCCTCTTTGGAATGATATTTTGCGTAATGATGCTACATTATTTATAATAGGCGCAAAATGGTGCTCAAACACGAGATATACCAATTTGTAAAAAAAAGGGGAAGGTTCTTAAATATAACTCTGTGTTTCTTTTCAACATGTAGGTTTGACCATCAAGATTCTCTGTCTATATTTCAAGGCCAAACTGCTTAGTGCAAGTCAGCTAAGCAGTAGCCGCCAGATTACAGGCATTTGGAGAAAACAATGCCAGCTTTATTTTTATTTAGACGACTGGGAAGAACGTGATTAAATTAGTAATACACCCAAGGAATTACAGTTGTAGTAAATCCTTCATCGATAGGCATATTTTTGACGAGTTTATGACTAAGTTCCTTTTGAGCAACTCCTGAGTTTCAGTGAAGGATATTTTTTCCCACGAACGTTAAATATTAGAGCGTGGACAAAAATTTTGGTTGGATGTGCGATTTTCGCTTTCATAATGCAGTGGATATGGATTGGTGACGGCCTCCATCGTTGTTAAAATCTAATTTGGGCCATAAACTTTAGGGCAAAGAGAAGTGATCCCACGGCCGAGGCGTTTTGGTTCCCTTCGGGTGCAATCGGGCGAAAACCCTGTGAGAAGAGGCCTGGGGAGAATTTCGGCCCACACGCCACCCAGAACTCATATAAGACTCAATCCGCTCTCGCGGCTCGAAGCGTGTCAGGATACAGTGTTCCCAACCGAACAACCCTTTCTTCCAATCCCTCCCTTCCTTGCCACCACCACCACCCCACGTCTCTCACCCTCCCACTCCCCCCTCTCTCTCCCCCTCTCCCCAGCGTTAAATTTCCTTTCCGAAACTTTGGATCGTCGATGACGAGCAACGACACTTGAGGGAGCCCTTCGCCGCGGTTCCTCCACATGCGCCTGCACACACACAGGACCACACGCAAAGGCGCAAGGGCCCGGCGCTTGTTGGAAGAGACGCTTAGGTAAGAAGTGGGGGAGTTGGGAGGGTGGAATGAGCGTGGGGAGAGACCTTTCGGGTAATTCCTCTTCGTCTCCATAACTAAGTTGAGTGGGACCTAACACGTGTAGAATAGAGTGGATCACCTGGGTGTGGAAGTGGGGGAGGGGTGGGAGCTGAGGCGGTAACCATGGCGGGGAAGGAGGGATGGATCTTTTTTTCGATTCGTGTGGAGGCGGAGGTGGAGGGAGTGGCGGGTAGTAAAGAGAAGGGGGCGGCCCATGATTTAGGGGGATGCGGTCTCTATCCGAGTCGGGGGTGGATGGAAAAGGAAGCGTTGTGCCGAGCGAGGCCGCCTTGCAAGTGATTGCCCCGCCACCCGGGGAAGGGCACCACCGATGATGGGAAGGGGGCCACACGGGGCACCGAGCCTTGAAGACGAGGTGGAAACATGGTGTGCATTAATTTTGAGACACTAGCATTTCCTTCATTTTACGCGACACGATATCTGCCGCTAATTTCAGCGATAATTCCTTCCCGCCTTTCACTCCCCCTGCAGAACGTTTGTCGTACTACAAAGCTATGAATAAATGGAGGTTCAAAAACTCTTTGGACGGGATAATAGTCTGCCAAGACATAGAAGTGATGTTCATTCTTTGAAAATTATTTTTTTTCCGATTTGGTACATGCTACGATGAAGTAAGTACCGAAAAATTCCCATTGTTATGTAATACTAGCAAAATCACTTTCCTAATATACCACTATCTACGAGGGTCATCCGGAAAGTAGTACCCGTTCGTGCCGCATGAAGTGCTGACGACGCGAGTAGCCGCTGGACGAGGTCAGATAGCTTCAGTGGCTTGTCTGCCTTCTCTGAGCCAAGTTGCGTGACGCTAGCATTGCCTGTGTTGTTTCTGTGATTGTTTACAATGTTTAAAAAAATTGAGAACGCCGCCAGTTGTGAAGTGAGGGCAGTGATTAAATTCCTCAATGCAAGAAACGTTCGCCCATGTGATATTCATCGCCAATTAAAGGAGGTGTATTGAGACAATGTAATGGACGAGTCGTCTGGTCGGCGGTGGTGTCGCAACTTCAACATGGGGAGGGGGAACACACACGACGATGAGCGTTCGGAGAGACCGTCTGTCATTACAGACCAACTGGTGAGCTCAGTTGACGAATTCGTGAGGAACGATCGGCGCGTCACAATTGATGACATCTGTGAGCATTTTCCCAATGTTTCTCGAACAATTGTTCATGAAATTGTTAAACACCATCTGCATTATGCAAAAATTTGTGCAAGATGGGTCCCTCGCGTATCTCAATGAGCTGGCGGCGAAGGACTATGCAGCAGGAATACAGAAACTTGTCACACGTTATGACAAATGCCTTAATTTGCTTGGAGATTATGTTGAGAAGTAGTTTAAAGTATCCTCTTTCAAATAAAATTTTTTATGTTTGTTAATATTTACTTTTGTGTCTTTATTTCACGAACGGGTACTACTTTCCGGATGACCCTCGTATTTGTGAACATGTAACGATTTGAGCCAATGCGAAAACAGTCATCATTTTGAGTTAAAACAGTAATATTGGAGCATGACTTATGTGGGGTGAATGCATTTTTTCAGCAATTAAAATGATTCCTCAATGTATTCCTCAAGAGCAGTTGGTTGACATTATGTGTTACCACTTTAAATATCAATATGGCATGATAGAAGCCTAGCTATTTATTGTTTGACAGCATATGTACGAATCTCTACCATCGAAATTAAAAGCTTTTATCGTATTATTTTAAGCATTTGTTTGACTTTGGTAAGAGTTTGTGAAAATTATTTCATACCAATAATACTCTTTACTGATCTACTTTTACGAATCACATCATAAGTCCATCACTAAATAAAATGTAATTTTTATTCGGTGGAGCGTAATAATATATGCTATTTATTAATATAATGCTTTATATTTTCTCAAATGGTAAAATGCAACAATAGGTGTTATTTTTGGTCATTGCTCCATTCATGTTGCGTTTGAGTTGCAATATATGTGCAGTAATTCCAAATAAACGCAACTTCCCGTATTAAAAATCTTATCATACTTTTCCTATGAACTCTAGATGTATTCACAGAAGTTCATCAGTTAGAGTGCTGGGTTACTCACCAGAGGGTCCGAGTTTAAACCCGGGTCATGTCTTCGGCCGCCTTTATCTTTACCCAAGTTTTGTGATTTATTGAGTCTTCCTAGGTAACTACAGGAATTAACCCCCCTGAATACCCAGGTGCTTGAATTTCACACGCGTCTGTACTTTGTATTAGATGAACTCTATGCTCGCATATCAAACCGACCTTTGGGTTGATCAATACAGTATGTCACCGTAAACAATCTAATAGTAGTGATTTGATGAGGCCATTTTTAATTTTAAACGCGTTTAATTTTCTTCTAAACAATCCTTTCTCTTTTCTGAACTAAAATTCGTGTTCGTGAAATTTTAGTATGGAGTAACTGGTGTTTTGGGTAACGTTAATTAGGGTTTAGAAATACGTTATCGAATAGTTTCAGGGTCCGTTAAAAACCTACCATAACACTACTAGACTAGCGCTAATAATTAGAATAATACTACTCGTGGCTCAAAATGATGCAAAATATTTTTCAAAATGGAGGGATATGTCGAACATAAATATTTAAGAAAAACGATGGGATCTCGTGATAGACACATTCGTGTTTTGTTTCTCCATCGCTTTTGTACACATATTTGAAATGACTATAGGAATAAACTTGATCAAATTTCCGTAAAATAAATAAAAATACGTGTTTCTCTGTCGTCAGGTACGCCGCATGTCCTAGGTGTTCGGATGCATGTATTACCGTCACAAATCAAATTGACAAAGTGCGGTGGACATATCGCAAGTTCAATTCAATTATCCCCGAGGTAATTCACCACTCGATAGCGATTAAACCTTAACCTCCATTAATTTCCCTGTGCGGTTTTTGTCGTGATTAATTGGATGAGACGGATGAGGAAAGGAAACGGAGTAAGTGAATGAGTGAGAGAGAGAGAGAGATTGGGAAGGGGGTAGGCGGAAAGGCCACGGAATCAGAGACTCCCGCTCAAAAAGGACGCTCGCGCGGCCCCTCAATCAATTGCCCGTCGCGATCTCAAGTATCACGGCGAAGGCTTGAGCCGCCATTGTGTTCGTCTTGTGGAGAGGGCGTCGCTCGGGGCGGGTAAGGGATCCCGCGACAATTGCTGTGTGAATGCGAGGAGGAGGAGGGGGCATGAGAAGGGGGGGGAGTTTTGCTTTGGTGTCGAGGAGGCAAGGGGTGTGCGCCCCGAGATTGGATTCGAAGTGGGTGGGAGGGGACGCCTCCAGGCGGCGACCGAGAAGGGAATGGGGTTGGAGTGACGACGGGGGATCGAGACGCGGCGATGGAGATTGGAGGGCGAGAGATGGAGGGAGGAAGGCGAGTCGGAAATGACAGTCGAAATACGGTGAGGTTTACGCGGAACGACACCGCCGCACAACCCCTTTGTTTCCCTTTAGATGGCAAGTGCTCAAAAATTCGGCTTTGCTATTTAAACAGATTTCACCTAATTTGCCTTGAGGAGCTCGAATCCAATGCTCGGCAAAGCATCTCACGGTTTTGTGTCGTCCTATGATGAAACTTTGAACGATAGCTTAGGATTGCTTGTATCAGTCACAATAAGTCTTTATTTTCATTTTTCTTTGAATTCTCCCGATTATTCATGGCTTGAATAAAAAGTATCGGGAAAGTTTCAGAAAAATAGACTCATTTCAGTTATCGCTAGAATGCCTCAAAATTCTTCAATCAGTACATCCCATGAGCGTCGACACGCTTTTGCCCGCGAATTTTCCATGACTCAAAGGCTCCTTAGTTGGTGGAAGGTCCTTCAGGGTACGCGTGCAAGATGTTTTTACGGCACTTGGGTCCCATGGTTGTGGTGTCCTTTGAGATAGGATTTCACTTTGGGAATAGTAAAAAGTTCGGTGGAGCCATGTCGGGACTGTAAGGGGGTTGGGGAATCGTCGTGACGCCACTGCAGAATTGGCTTCGCAAGCAGACACTCGACTCTGCTCTTGGTCGTTTCGGGACTATTTTAGCGCAGATATTTCGTATCGCCAAATTTTCAGTGATAATAGTGTGCACTGTCATCTTAAGAATGCCAATACAATCTGCGAAACGCTGAACCGAGAGCCTGAATTCCACATTTTACGCAGAGGTCAGGAAAAATTTTCGACCGATACTTTTTATACAAACGTTGTAAACCGAAAGAGTGTATTGTCTTATATGGTGACCAAATGAGTTTAAAGCTGAGGACACATTTTTAAGACAAATCATTCAAAACGCCGACAGAAGAATAGCTGAAGATAATTAAAAATTCCTTCCTTCCAGAAACTGTTTTCAGATGTAACACGACTGGTTTCACAGATTATGGCATCATCTGGGAGAGAGACATTCCTCTTGACAACGCTGAAAGTAAAGGAAATCACACCTTGCATTAAGAAATAATGCTATGTAGGAGATACGATTATTTGAATGCATTGGTTTATAGAGACAATCATGCTGAGTCTCATATTTCCCAGCAGTTTTCTAATATTTCTATTAACCCTTTCCTCAATAGGTTCATCCTTAAACACGCCATAAGCTTACGACGTCTTTTCAAAAAATTTTAGAATTATTTCACCACCCTCAAAGGCATCGCTAGGGTGCGTGACGGGGTAAATACACACCAGACTAATTTGACCCGAATATGACCCTACCGCGGTCGGACACTGTTGTTCGGATCCCTTATCATTCGTGGAAAAAATATCTTATATCTATGCGTTCTACACTTAATCTCTCTAATTTCATTTACATGATCTCTCCTACCGTAGTACGATGGGGGTAATAATACGTTTTCAACATCACTGCTAACGTCGTCGTCCTTCCAATGTAAGCAAGAGATTTAATCTATAGTTTTACCTTCCCTCCTTGAGTGATTCCCAGCCCAGCTGCTCTAATATTTTGTATATGCAACTAAGTTTAGCATAACAGCGTTTTACAAATCTAGCTCCTCTACTCTGCACGCGATACAAATTATCTGTTTAATGCTATTTCTTGGTCATCATAAATGCAACTGTTCATACTATACATTTTAGGAGACCATCAGAACAAACAGTGAAATATATTAAAAAATGGAAGGCTGTCTCTTTAGCAGTGATGCTGGAAATGTATTATTACCCCCATCGTATTACGGTAGGAGAGATCATGCTAATAAAATTAGAGCGATTAAATGTGGAAAAGATAGAATTAAGGTGTCATTTTTTCCACGAACGATAAGGGATCATTATATCATTGTCCGACCGCGGTAGGGGTGAAAAAATATTAGTCCCAAATAGCCTATGGTGTATTCACCCCCTGCCACACACACACACACACCCTTGCGGTGGCTTGTAGGGTACTAAAATATCAAATATTCGATAAGAATGAATGGAGGAAGAAATTCTTGAATTATAAGTTTGAAAAAAAAGATGTATCAATAAAGACTGAATGGGAAATTTTCTCACCATTTTAACGCCCCGTTTGTCAAGAGAGACACTTTTATCGAAATGTCCGTTATATTTTCGCGAAAAGTAAAGCGACGGCACGCTTTTCTCGGACCCTTGACAGCGTTCATGCATTTGACCATTACGCGCGTATGGTCGAAACGTCACCGCTTCGCATCAGTTCATTTGAGTTAGAAGGGAAGCAGGTCGGACCCGTCGCATTACGTCGCCCGTGGGATTAAAACTCTCGCCACGCATTAGATCGCGTTCGTCTCTCTAATCGCGTCTGTCCGAGTGCGCGTTGGGGCGCTACTCGCGGGTCACAAGGCCGCGTCATACGCAGGGGTAGTTGCGCCCCTTCCCCGCGCACCAGATGCGCCAAACTCTCCTTACCCCTCCCCTCAAGTGTGCACCACCGACATTATCCCCGTGTCGCCGTGGGAGACTGCACAGTGAGGAGGCGAGATGGGGTCCGTCGAGGGGGGTCCAGCCGTCTCCGCTCACGAACCGAACTCACCAACCTCTCACATGTCGAGATCAGACGCTCAGGAGTGACACTGCGAGGCCGCAGGCGGAATACCCGGCGTCAGGAGGCGTTCTGCTTTCTTGGTCTCTGTGTGCGCATCGTACTTTTTCTAAGTGTCCAACACGTATGAATCGTGTGGCGGTATTTTCTATTGAACTCTTTAGTATTCAATGGAACAATATCATTATTAAACCATAATTATATTGAACGTTCATATATGGCCTAATTAGATCGCCTGCAGTGTAGAGGAGCTAGATTTGTAAAACGTTATTATGATAAACTTAGTAGCATTTGACATTTTCAGAGGAGATAGGCTGGGAGTCACCGAATAGAGCGAAGGTTAACTTACAGATTAAATCTCTTGCATAAATTGGAACGACGTCTATTTTGCAATGATATTGAAACGTTGCTATTACCCCCATCGTACCACGGTAGGAGAGATAACGCCAATAAAATTAGAGGGACTAAGGGTAAAATAGATAGATTCGAGATATCATTTTTTCCACGAAAGATCAGAATAAAGTTGTCCAACCACGGTAGGGGGTGTGGGAGTATTTCGGATGAAAATTAGTTTAGTGTGTATTCACTCCTTGCCACACATCCTGTAGGTTGCTTGCAGTGTTGTAAAATAATACTAAATAATAAAGGAGTTTCTACTTTTTAACTGTTTTGCGCACTGATTTCAGTTAATGCGTTAAATAATGAAGACGAAAATGTAAAATCCATTTGACTTGACCTTTACGAAATATTTTCCAAGGCTCTTTAATTTCAGCAATGACTGCCAGAATTTTATGTTACGAAAACGATTTAATTGGTGGTAGAAACGTAACACAATCTGGAGCATCATCAGGAAATCAACCGAAAATAAATTTTTAAAACCATCGTTATACCTTCTAATTACCCCAATTTGTGAGATTTTTAATCTTATATGTGGATATGTTTTCACTTTTTAGATAGAGTTAATTATCCAAAACCATTTTTATTCATATTTTCCTACCGCTGATTTTATCACTCAATACATTCCTATTCTGGTGAAAATAGCATTTACTTTTCCATTTTTATTCCAATTGTAAATTAAGAAGAGTATGATCGCGACTGAAGTTTTATCTCATCATTACTAAAATCCTATTTCAATATTCATATTGAAAACAATGTCAAGGAAAAACATAAGGGTAAAGATACAAAGATAATATTGTCGATTTTTCTTTAAAAAACTGTTTTTTGGAGAATCAATAAAAAAGCATTTAGGCCTTGTTATAAATGCTATCGTTTATCAAAATTTGAGGTGCTTGTAACCCTTGAGCTTATATAATTAATGGGAAGGAAAAACTATGCATTGATATTTTTATCATCGACATCGCGATAAAGAAATACGCAGATTGTAGAAAGATTGTAGAAAACGATGTGCGCACAAACACTGGCTGCCTTTTCCTCGTCCATCTCGTTGTATTCTTAAACCAACGAAATCATTTAAGACTGCGTAATATATATTCGTAGGACAGTTAATGCCTTATCTAGTTGTGGTGTAAATTGTTCCAAAGCGAGAATCCTCAAATTTTAACCTCTTGCTAATTCCTAACACGTTTGGAATGATATGCTCATGTATTTCGTTCTTCAATATCATTGTTAGTTTCGCAAACAAAATATGATAGTTGAAGCAAATATCGTTATTCTAAAGTTTTTTTTGTTTTCATATTCAACTGTCCTTGTTGTTTGTGACGGAATATTTCCGGAGAGGCATTGTCACACGCAGCGGTCAGTGCCTAGCAAGCATAAGTTATGCTAATTAGGCGCTGGTAAATAAATAGTATTCTTCTCTTAATCTTCAGTGCGGGAACATGTAAAACATATGGAGAAAAGTTTCGGAAAAAAATTTATTTCGGGTATTTCTCTTAAAATCTCTCAAAATGCTGCAATCAGTGCATTCCTTGAGCGTCGACACACTTTTCCCAGCGACTTTTCCACGACTCTAAGGTTCCCTGGTAGGCGGATTCTCGAAGGCCCTTAGGGGTACGCGTGTAAGCTTCTTTGACGGTACTTAGGGTCGGTACCATGTTGGTGTCCCTTCGAGGGAGGATTTCACTTTTGGGAATAGGGAACAGTCTGCTGGTGCCAAGTCGGGACCGTAAGAGGGTTGAGGAACCATCGCAATGCCGTCTTTTAAGGTCTTCACCGGCAGACAGACGCTAAACTCTGCTCCTCTTGGTGTTCAATTCAAAGACCTTGTGGACGAGTTTAGCGCAGATCATTCGCATGGTCAAATATTCGGTGATAATGGCGTGCCCGGTCTTCAATGCCAATAATACGGTCTGCGATCATGAACTAACTTAACCGACGGTCTGAATACAGCACTTCACGCAAAGCACGTCAGGAAAAAATAGTTACCGTTGCTTTTTATATAAAACATATATCAATATATATATATGAAATATAAAGACAGCATTTAAAAATACAAATATATAACAATTTGTAACAATAGTATATTTGTATACCTGTGAATCGTTTGGTTATTAAACTGAAAATTTACATCACCCCGCTTGTCGACGTATCGATATCAAGAGTAATGGCCCTAGAGTCATATAGAGAATGTGTAGTGCCAGGTTTTCTGGCCTTAAGCAGGTACCAAACCCTGGATGTAAATGGTGAATAAGTTGATGGAAGGAAAGGGTGGTGAGGAGGAGAGTAGGAATCAAAATGGGTCGACATGGGTGCATTCGAGGGCGAGAGGCGGGGGGCGAGGGGGGTCCGTCTGCTGGGGGGAGAGCGCGCAGGATGGGAGAGTGGTGCCAGGCGGAAAGGGGAGGGGATATGTGTGTGAGTGTGTATCTCTCGGAAAGGTAGACCATTAATTAATTAGCCTTCAAGTGATTTCAAAGTGGATTTTAATAGGCTTTCCCAATAAGTAATTAATCACACCCGAGCTGATGACTTTGCACTTGAAGTTTTAATAACTTTATAGCCTCTCTTTCTCTCTCTCTCTCCATAGGAACGCGCGCATCTTCAACGCTGAGTGTTAGAGCGCTTTCTCGCTCTTCGATTTGTTATGTGTACATAGCGCTCTCTTGAGCTCGCCTACTATATATATATATATATATATATATATATATATATATATATATATATATATATATATATATATATATATATGTATTTATATGAATTGGGACTTTTGTGCGTCGATTAATTTATTCAAATTTTACTTTAAAAATTAAAATAAAATCTAAAAACTATGCGTAAGCATTTGGAAGAAATTCCCGAAATATTTGTTTCCCATGATTTTTGTTCCGTGCAGTCTTCATTTGTTAGCGTCCGCTTTCTTTAGTTAGGGAAAGGTTCTTTGTAAAGCAATAATATCAAATCATTTTCACTTTACTTTTCTTTTATTCACAATCAAAACGAAATGATAGTATTTTGTTAAATACCTTTTTACTACAAAAACAAATTAATAGTGCGCCATTCCAATAGCTTGATTCTAAAGAGAAACCATTAAAGGAAGGGTGATTTCGATTTTTTAAACATGTGGTAACTCAATTATGAATGGTCATTTATAAGCTTTTAAAAGCTGACCCGAAACTTGATATTTCTGAAACACGTCAGGTGCTTATTAGGCTATAATTTATATATTATTCCCTGAATAAAAATAAGCTGGACCAACGGGCATGTATGAAAAATATAGACGAATGAGGAAAGGTTTCATCTTTGGCAGACTAGCAATTAGCGTTGGAGAAACCAAAACTTGAATTTCTGATGTTTGTTGAAATTGTTGATAACTGTATATTAATTTAATTTTTAGGTAAAGCCATATAATACCACCTTTACTCTTCGATACTTCTTTGATCTATAACGTCCGAAGGCAGTATTCAATGCAAATGTAAGTATTTAGGTTTTAACGCGACATCCAGCAAAAGATTTTTCTCAACTCAGATTTTTCATACGTACATTATCGAGGCTTATGTGTCCTTTCAACACCTTTTGCTAGTTTGATAGATTAAAACTTAGGGCTGTATTTCATTAGAATCTTTTCCGATACATCGTATAATAGAATACGTTATTTATGGCCATTAATGAAAGCAAAAAAAGACACCACACTCCTTTTCTAAGTCGATGCTTTCTCCGCTGACGGAGGAGCGGGTACGTAACCATGAACATAGAATATATCTACAAATTTTCTCATAAACCTTTGGCACTTTCATGCAAGGTTTTTTTAAAAAAATGAAAAATTTAATTACATTTTAAGCCAAGTTCACTACATTTCTAGTTTTGTAAGTTTGAATGTCATCAAAATGGTGTATGTTTCACTGTTTGAGAGTATTTTTTGATATAGTACAACCTTCTTGGGATCCACTGGTTGTATAAAAATTGATACACTAAAAAATAAACTGCAAAATATCCTAGAGTAAATGTCTGAGGCTAGATCAAAAAACGCAAATATTCTAGATTGAAGAAATATTTATCGAAAATTAGGAATTCCGCCTATAGAAAGGCTGTATGGCAATGCCATCATAATAGGACTCGTATATTTTTGACTAATATAAAATATCTGATTTAAATAAAAAGGAATTGCCATTGAGGAGCAATATTAAGTACATAACAAAAACATTCATACAAATCAAGGTAGAAGAAAAATGGAGGTTACTGTACCCCTAATTTTTAATGAAATATCAAAATATTTCAGAATATTATAATCAGTAAACAATTTTAAAGGGAGAATAAAAGACTGGCTATTATACAAAATGGATTAGGGCTTGGAAAAAAACGTGACAAAATGTATGTAGCTATATAATGGCATACTTTTTAAACTCTTATTTTTGTTTAAGTGGCACCTATTGTCAAGCCAGAACTGAATGGCTTAGCATGACCAGGATGAGTATTCCATTTGTAAATTTTTTAATGTATACTACTATTGTACATTATGAAGATAATGTTGCTATGGTATGAGATGAAGATTGTCTGTAATTATAAGTTGTATTGAATGCCTAAATTCTTTTTATATCATATATGATGAAGATCATATCACTAGAGTTATAAAAAAGGGGTAGATTTTGATAATGATGCAGGTTTGTCCGTTCATTCTGTTGAAAGTAACGTTCAGGATGTTTCTGGTGCCTGTTAAACGAAGTGTGGGTCTAAATTTACTTAGACATAGCGTATTACCAGCATAGGACTACATCAACCTAATCAAATACGATACTCGTATACCTGTAATAATAAATGTACCCATCTCATTCTCTTGAGTGAGGAGACAAAGCAAATTAAGCTAGTTTTAATGGCTTTTATTGAACGGAGCAAGGTGAGACACGATTCTCTTTGCAAAAACACCAGAATAGAAAAAGAGGATTCAATGCCGCTTCGCTGTCTGATTGAATTGCAACCCGTCTGCGAATTATCCTCCCGTTTCTGCAGGGGATTGTTTGTGAATGAGAAAGGGACATTGATTTATATCGAAAATTGCGTTCTGGACGTCCGTCCAGAACGGCGAGAGGGGCAGGCGAGGGAAGGAACAAGAAGGGTTGGAGGTAGGAGGCTGGCGGGAAAGCCGGGGCAGCCCAAGCAAGAGGAGGAGGTCTTGAAGATTAATGATCTGTTTATCAGCCGCAGGCCGAATTCGGCGGGTCGCAGTCAGTTGGGGTCCAGCGGCAAAACCAGCAGATCGAGAGCAGCAGCAGGCGGCCTCGTTGTTGTTTTCGAAAACGACTGACTGGGTCTTTAGCGGCGACTCCTGGACGCACCCTCGCCCCGCCCCTTCCACCTCTTCCCCGCCCACCGACCCCTCCAACGCCACACCATTAATGGGAGCAGGGCCTCGGAATTACGGCCGCTGCATTTCGTGTTCATGAAATGGGTCTCCCCACTACGAAGAGGAAAATATCCAAGTGGTACTTTGGCGCTGGATTCTGATAGGAGTACCTCTTAAAGTACACAGAAACTTCCATGTGTTTTAGACAAATAAATATGTGCGCATATTATATATATATATATATATATATATATATATATATATATATATATATATATATATATATATATATACACACACACACACACACACATAAAAATATGTGTGCGCCTGTGTATAGATATTGTTTCGAAGAAAATAACCAATGTGCCTTTTTACACTGACAAAACACAAACGCAAATACAGATAAATGTATTTTAGACATTTAAGTACCCTGAAAACCACCACTAGGGTGTGTGACAGGGAGTGAAAACACACCAGACTAAATTTTGACCCGAATTTGACCTCTACCACGGCCAAATAATGCCATTCTGATCCCTTATCGTTCGTGGAAAAAATTAAATCTATCCGTTTTTAACTTGATATCTCTAAGTTTATTGACATTATATCTTCTACCATTGTACGATGGGGTAATAATACATTTTCAACATCACTGCTACAGAGACATCCTTCCATAAGAGGGGAAAACACGCGCTTGCTAATAGAACTCAGAATAATATATATATATATATATATATATATATATATATATATATATATATATATATATATATATATATATATATAATGCATAAAACAAACGAATACCCAATCCTCCCATTAAATTACTTCCGAAATCTTTCCGTTCACATTTGCGATGTTTTTTTTCAATTGAAACCCTATTCTGGTTCCGCTCTTTCCCTATTGTGCACTAGTTCTGCCATTTTGGTTTTATTCTTGTACTTTATAAACTTCAACTCAGGACTGATTTTGTGATCTAATCTTTCTTGTAACTCATATTCTCCCAGATCAACTTTTGAAATTACCAGATAGAGATCTCTGTACTCCACCTTTATGAGCTCTTCAATTGCTCCCACTAAACCCCTTAGTCTCATCACAAGCCGCAAAATAAATACATATCTTATAATAATATTCCCTTTGAATAAAATACAAATGAATAGATTTAGACTTAAACTATGAAATAGAAAACAGTTCGTTTCCCATTCATGAGCTCTGCAAGTTTTCTTGCTTATCACTCATTAGCAGATCATCAAATTGCTCTCAAAGGCAACTCTTCTGACATTTTACCAAAGGAACTATGTGATATATTTCACGAAGGTAATCCTCATGCAAAACTTCCCGCCACCCTTCAATTCTTGCCAGGATTCATCCTACACAGTCTCGTCATCTTCAGGGGCAGAACAAGCAGTCTTTGATACTACCGAACCCGATGTAATATTGGAGACACTTAC
The DNA here is from genome assembly GCF_022747635.1 of Hetaerina americana. Classification (NCBI taxonomy): domain Eukaryota; kingdom Metazoa; phylum Arthropoda; class Insecta; order Odonata; family Calopterygidae; genus Hetaerina; species Hetaerina americana. The sequence goes on from NW_027286093.1 coordinate 1,117,356, forward strand.
TCGCATTTTCATTTGCACATATTTTATAACACTATCAATCAGAACTGAGCTTACTTCCTGACTTCAGTGTACACTTTTTCTAACTCCTGAGCATGCTTCCATAACCATTTCGGTCAGTCTTAATTGCACTTCATTTTTTCTCCACGCACATACACACCTATCCCATTCCAGTCACAAATTATCCAAGTGTGAAAGTTATTCATAAGTATATAGTCTAGAGCTGAAAAAATAAACTGCCGTTGTTTAGCATAATTAAGTCAATTAAAAGAATTACTCTATCACGCGATCAACCTCCAAATTATTAATGATTCGGGCCAAGTTAGGGAATGGCCTCGCACGGAATTCATTTGAATGATTTTAGCGTTTGCGTGTCTTGGATCAGTGGCGATGTGGGATATTCACAACTTAGGCCTGAAATATTTTGAGAATTCGTCTTCCTGAAGTAGTTAATCATTGATGAATACTATGGGTACATTTTTTCGTAGAATTGGGAAGTGTGAGATCATGCACATTTTTTAATAGATTATTGGAAATATATTTATGGAATTAATTTCTTATCTAGCCATACTTACTCATCAAGCAAATAATATAAATACCAATTTTGTTAGAATCCATAGAGAAAATTCTTCTTACCATGCATGTTAACCATGACTCTTACCATTGACCCGTACCGATATCAAACATTCCTAAATATTTAGCTATATTACTCCTACGTTATTGAACCCTTTTTAGTTATTCGTCAACCGCTTACGAGAATATAGCTCATCTAAGGACATAAATTGGTATTTGATGTCTGTGTACTGATACGTTTCGTGTCATTAAAAATCGGATAAATATGAATGCTGGTAACTCTATTTGACGTGATCACAAACAGTTTTCATGACAGCCGTGAAGAATGAATGGGTGGAAGTCCACTAGGCACTGGCTTGGAAGCGCCCTTGGAGTGACCCTAATGCGACAAGAAATTAGGAGAGGCAAAAAATATAACAGAAGCGTAGTGAGGCGAGGATGGGGGCCGTCGGAAGATGGCGATGGGTGAGGCGAAGGGGGTGAAGAGTAGGAACAGGTGGGAAATTTAGGCGGACGGCAGGGTTTTGCATTGAAACGAGAGATCAATATCTCGCTTGCATCACCGGTACAACGGTAGACACGAGTCTATACCACCTGATCTACAAAAAGACTTAGCCTAAAGAACGATTTTGATCGGAATTTGTCGGGCATTGTATTTTTTTCGGGAATTTTATAAGTAAATCAAAGTGTTTTATCGGGAGAGTATTTATTCAAATGGATCAAGAATCACACAATATGGCATTAAGTTCAAAGTAATATGCTTCGAAAATTACTTAAAATGTTTGCGCTTTTAAATAGAATTTTATGATTATCCATTCGTTATAATCCTTGTCCAAATCCGTCATATTTTCCCCAAAATTTTTGCTTAACATATCATGCTAAAGAAATGCTATTTTGCGTATAGTTGAAAAAAGGTATTTTAAGTTGATGATCGATTTAGAATAATCGTCTTGTAAGGTGGGTAGAAGAATAGAAGATTAAGATATTATGAATGTGATCAGGAGTTTCATTGGAAATTATAACCGTATGCTTAGTCACTCATCAAAAGAAAGGCAGTACCTTCTGCGCACGAAGCTTGAATTGCGTTGTCTAAACCTGGATTCGCATGAAGATTACAAAATAATTGCTAGATTTGAGACTTCAGTCAAAATAACCTAAAATCAATTTCGACCCATCTTCTGAAAATAAGATCTCAACATCAGACTCCCCAATTATGTCGGAGGGGGCTATCATTGAGAAAGTATTTGGGTTTCCGAAAGATATCCATTCTTTGCGAAAGCCCCGCAAGGTCGCTGCTTCGATCCATTCCCTTGGTACGCGCTTCCGTTTCCCTCAGCCCACCCTGGGACTCTTCTCAGGGCACCGGCAAAGGAGCTGTTTTCTCGGAAACAATTATAATTTCCATGCATTGATTGGAGGCTAACATGCATGTGAAAGCCACTGATATCCATCGAAGTCGGAAATAGTTCACCTCAAATTACTCAATCACCTGTCAATTAAGCCAGGTGGTGAAGACATTGAAATTGCATAGGAGCTTTGACATCATGTAGACTTGGAGGAGTCAAGTGAAGAAAATGAAGGGTCATACGATAAAGCGTAGCAAAAGATCGTAACACTTCAAGGTACGACTTTTATATGATTATTTTAATGTCAACTTTTATTTGAAGACACGGATAGAACCGTCTCTTATACCACCGATGCTTGAATGAAGTCGAAAACTTGCGTTTTACCAATGAAATGAAAAGTGAGAATGAAAGCGAATGGGTATAATTTGCTACATTTACCGAAGCCTTTTATGAATGTATTTCTATTATCTCGAATGATCTCTTACACTGATTTATTATTACGCATGCGCTGTAATTCGTATTTTCCAACTCTCCCGTCTTCGCCATCATCTTACCACTGATAGTCCATTTAGTCATGGTGGTTTGCTCCTCTTCTGCGTTTTTGCTTCTTCTTCTATTGGCTCGGTCGGGCAAGGCCTTATGGTGCGTGATGACTACCGCTGAGGCTTTCCCGCCTCCCCTGCAGGGAAACGCGCTCGGTCCCTTGGCCCAAGTCTTGTAGTTGCCAGCTCTCGTTTTCACATTTAGCTCCTTCATGTTTTTCTTGAGATAAATAATTGCGATGTGCGGGCACTATCACCAAAACGGATTCTCTACCGTGGTCAGACGCTTTTGCAGCCGAGCAAAAGCCACGCGCACTGCCTTAGCCTGGCTCCAACTCTTCGCCGTATCTAACACGGGTGACCATAATAGGAGCATTAATTGTCCCTCCAGCCAGTACTGCTCTATAGGTCATAGGAACACGCAATCCCTTCCTCCACGTCAAGGTTGCGTTACCAGCGTTATTAAGTTTTCAGTAAACATTCCACTTCAAAAACGTTAAACTATGCCAATGTATTTTGACCTCTTATGATAAGTTAATTTCAAAAGTAGAGCCTATGGAATTACTATTAACAGAACTCGCTCCGAAAAATATTCCAAGGAGTGTTAGAAAAAAATGCGATGCAACTCCACATTATAAAAATGACACGGCCATTGTTTCTTCATTATGGGACAAGAAAATATTTATTTAGACACGCAGCCTACGGAATTACTCGTTTCTTCCTCTTTAATTGCCGGATAATTATCAATTTTGTATCTCAAGATACAAATTATAGCATTATTTAGTTAATTTTTTACCTAATGTGCTTTTAATTTTTCAAGTAGTAGTCTTTCTACTCGGATTTCGTATATATGCACGGTACATTTAAATGTATTTCTGTAAATATATTGCACGGTCGTGAAAAACGATGCAGCAAGTAATAATATACATTAAATTGACCAAGTTATAGTGTTTATAATTCTTTTACATAATTTTTTTCCGAAATGTTATGTCTTTAGTACTTCTCTTGCTGGTAGCAAAGGCAATGCTGCAAATGATTAATAAAGTGGGCACAACGCACCAACTAAGGTTTTAGATTTTCCGAAAGCTAACCATTTCGTTTCCAATATTGATTACCTTACGGAAAATTGACTGACGGGATCAGTTAAAGCAAGGGTTGAAGAGGTATAGGGCAAAATCGTGGACATTATTTTCGTATGGTCAATATCAATTTATCACATGTCACCGAGGCTACCATCGGCTTGCCGGTTAAGAAGCAAACCAGCGTGAAAAGGGACGTTGATACTCGTCAGAACAACGGAGGCAAATTCCATTCCCGGCTAATGGAAGTGGAGCGGTGGCGCAAAAAATACACACGAAGCGGTCCGGGGAGGGGGTGACCTAAGGAGGAGGGGGGGGGAAATGGTCGGCGGATGATGGGGTGCACAGGGAAGGATGAGTCAGCTATCGAAATAATGGGAAACCGGCGTCCTAAGGAAAATTGGACTAAGTTTGGTGTTTACCTCCTGTAGTAATTAAATACTCAAGCATTTCAAAATATTTGACGTCTTGAATCACCGGATTGATGGCCAAAACGAAATCAAAAAGTCGAGTGGATATGTACATATTGCATGATTACCAGTTCAAACTGCTTCATACACTCAAGGAAGAAGATCCTAAGGCCAATAAATTTAATTGCTCAATTTATTGGCCTTAGGATCTTCTTCCTTGAGATTATTTCTTTAACAGCCAATAGCTCCACATCCTCCATTTTGCTTCATACACGGCAATTCTCATCCTAAGCTTATCGACCAATTTGCAAACAATGACTCCATTAATATTTTTCCTAATCGTGTATCTTTTCAACGCGTATATTACATTGAACTATTAGGTTTAGGTTAAAATTGAAGGAGGGCACTTATTTTAATTAATCTCAGTTCATAATGAATAGGGACTCTTAAAAAATTATCCCAATTGCTATCGAATTTTATTTCATAATTGTAGTAACAACTTTAAATATATTTAACGTGTTCGTTCTCATTTCTGCAAATATGGTTCGTTTCTTGAAAGATAGATTTTCACGAGTCATTATAGATATTCCGCACGCAGCGAAAGTGGATCTAAGGAGCATCAACGAGGGAATGAAGAACACGACGAATTATTATTTAAGGATAATCAGTTTGGATTCGGGAATGGGAGAGGAACGCGTAATGCCAAATCGGTTACGAGGTCATTAATCGAGAGGAGCATAGAATACAATCGGAACGTTTTGGCATGCATTGTAGATTTCAAAAGGGCGTTTACTAGGGTCTACTTGGAATAACTAATGAATGAGGCCTGAACATAGGAGTACATTTGAGAGATAGAAGACCGCAACCGGTATATTGAGATATGACTGCTAGTAGTAGTTTTTAGGGGAGGCGACCGACAACTGAGGCCATTTGCGCCATTGGGGATGGATAATATGACTGCTTCGGTGCGAGTGGGGGATAGAATGAAAGTCAGTAAGGTTTATTGATGACCAAGCTCCAGTCTGTCAATCATTGAGCCAGCCAAGGAGTTGCAAGCACTGCTAAGTGAATCGGACATTCACTGCGATAGATATTGGATTAGAATGAATATAAATAAAACAAAGGTTATGCCGCTTTCTTGAAAGAGAAAGACTAAGTTATGCGCTTCAACATGAGGGAAAAAACTAGAGCAGGTGGAGCAGTGTACGCATCTCGAAAGTTTTTTGGACCAAATGGTAAAAGTAGTAGAAGTTAAATTTGCACTAGGAAAAGAGGCTTTCCCAAGGAGGTGGAAATTGATGACAGGGACGTTGAGAAAGGATGTTAAGAAAAGGCACGTCAAAACATTGATATGTAGCTTAGGTATGTATGGCGCGGAAACATAATCAATGAAACATAATGATAGGCGTAGATTGGAGGCTTTTGAAAGGTATTTGTAGGGGAAGAAGGAGAAAATAAATTGGACAGAAAGAAAAACAAATGAGGAGGTGCGAGGGTAGTCGGTACAATGAATGAGGAGAGGGGATTGTTGGGAGAAATCATAATGAGACAGGAAAAATGGATGCCAAGCATTTTGATTGGCGAAGGGATGTTGAAGAAGGGAATAGAGGGAAGAATGTTTGGCAAATGAGGATGGGGCAGGAATAGGATAGGTAAGTTGGGCAGAATGAAGGGGAAAGAAGAAGTATACGGAGATGAAGAGGTGATCTTTGCTGTGGAGTAGAACGTTGGCTTGTGATTTGTTTGCAGAGACAAGAGAATTATCTGTTTACAATGTTATTCCAAAACCTACCTTAACTGACAGATTACCCACAAGAGCAATTATAATTATTGCTATGCAAAATTTGAAATATAAATCCAAACATTAGTGTTACTTTTAATGGCTAAGTGAGGGCATTCCATCTCCAGATCGGAAGTAAGATTTTTTTTTGAAAGTATCTCTTCCATTTTTCATTTCTAATGTATCAGAAAATCTCAAACAGTTATCTCGGGGGACTGCCATGATACAAGAAGTACGATTTTTTAATTTGCGACGTGTAACTCATTTGTCTGCCTACCACCACACATCCCGCACCCAACAATGTAAACGTTGACCCCTGATCGGAAGCCGAGGTTTATCGGGCCGACAAGAAAAAGGACAAGATCGCACCGACCAATAAATCCCCATTCAGGGCCTGCTAGCAGTGCCAAAGAGGTTCTGGGAGGAGAGAAATGGATAAATCCCCGAGTCTCAGACGGCGGTAAAAAGACGCAAACTTGAAAGGATAGCTAAATAAAAAGAAACTTGGAGGGAATTGGATGAAGGCAGAAGACTGATATGCAGCGGAGTATAGGAGTTTTCATGAAGGAGGAAGAGTCTGTTGGGCGAGTGGGGAGAGGGAGGGGCGAGGTTATCTATTAAGAAGGAGAAATGAGGTGGGTGGGTGTTTTAAGTCCTGCCCGTTCCTGAATGGTTCGAAGTACGATTGTTGATTTGGGTCTCGAGATATATATTTATCGATACCTTCGAATGCTTGACCATTTTCTGGAGGTAAACAAAAATACGTGTTCTACTATATTCGCGGTTTTATATTGTCTACATGCGCCTTTCATAAATTATGAACATTTACTGAGAACCATTCTTGAACACGGGGTGAAATTTTGTTACTAACCCATTTGGTGATTTATCTGAGTTTTATATACTAATTTCTATCATTCAAAGGTTAATTTTGGTTTTGAAACAATCGGATTTCGCCTTGCATTACAAACATATTCGAATGCATGTATTCTTTCAAACTTTATCCAATACATTAAAGTAATATCAATTCCGATCGAACTGACATGTTTTTCCTTCCGTCTGTTAAATTTTTTAAGAGGTCTTTATCAATATGAGTCACCAAAATTCATGGATTTGTACCGCACCACTTTCCATAAAGAAATCAGTTTGAAATCTCGCGGGGAAAGGGCAACCTGGGGGCATTCGCCATCCTGAATATTTGATTATTTTAACACTTAGGTGCCCGTAATATTTTCCAAAATCAACTTTATTCTTTTTTACTTGAAAACGTGTCCATTCGAGTCTATAAAAGCACTTCTACATTTGGAGCAACATTTCTACTCTTGAGAGATGAACTTATTATCGTGACCACCATGTCATGCATTAGTTTTGGATGTAAAGTACATGTATTCAAGGGATTTGATAGCCACCTTTGACTTCCCCTTGTGCCTGTGTGTATTCGTCTTTGGACTTTGGTGATATGTAGCATTGTGATGGTTTTTCACTCTTTTGTGGGAGCTTTACGCAAAGGCATCACCTTTCGGATAGCCCGAATTTACAAGTTTTGCATAAAAATTATCGGTAACAATTGTCACCTGATGTGCATTGCCTGAAGTACTGTATTCACGCCGTCGGTTAATTTTGCAAATGATCTCAGATCGTATATTGGCATTGATAAGATGACAATGCACACCATTATCACTGAAAATTTTGTGATGCCAAATACCTGCGCTAAATTCGTCCCAAAGGTCTTGATGAACGACCAAGAGCTATGGACGGCGTGCTCACACAAAGTGCCCTTTACAAAGCACCTCAAGGAAGGATCTGGATACCGCTGAAAAATATCTTCCACGTCCGGGATTCGAACACGGACCGCCAGAAGGAGACGTTAGTCACCATACCATACCGATCCCCCCATTCCCAAAAAGTGAAATCTTCTTTCAAAGGATACTATCATGGGACCCTAAGTGCCGTCGACGAAGCTTTCTCGCGTACCCTTATGGCGCTTCCGGAATCCGTCAACCAGGGAGCCTTCGAGTCGAGGAAAAGCCGCTGGCAAAAGTGTGTCGCAAAAATTACGTTGAAGAATTTGTGGAATTGCAGAAATGAATATATTTTTCCGAATATTTCCTGATACTTTTCATAAAAACAATGTATTATTTACTTACTACTTTCTATTCCGCGGATTTTGACTTACGCGTATGGGAACAGTGAAACATATCCGAAATGATGAATATGCATAGCTGCTTATCGATCTTATTTTCACCAATATCACAAGTGTCGGTAAGTGAGTTAGGTTGTGGTGCGTAGGTAAGCATGGTGGATAGAGCGGGTCGGGATTATAAGGAGAAGGCAGCAAAAGGTGGGGAAGGGAGGGGGAGGATGATTGATCGTCCCGCGGCTAGGCGAGGGATTGGATCATAATTCCTCCCCCAGCACACGCACCCCGCCTATCAACCCCTCTCTCTCTCTCTCTTTCCACTCCGCCCCCTTCCAAGAACACCGCCCCCTCCACCAAGAGCGTCGTCGACGAAGACTTGGCGGAAATTGAGTAATTGGTCCGATTCCCTCAGACCCCACCCGGCATCTCCCACTCTCCTGCCCTCCTCTGGAGATGCACACGCTGCACAGGCTACCTCTCCCCATTTCCCACTTTCGCTCTCCCTTGCGTGCACCATCTCCGCACCAATGCTTTGCACCCGCCTTCTTGACTTCATGCTCCGGACATATAATCTCATCTGAGCCAGCAAAAAAAAAAGTCAATACTTCCCCACCTCAGCTTTTTTCCTATCTTCCTTCCCGATTTGTTACCCTTCTACCTCCCAGCCTGGGTATTAGCGAAAGATGTATGGTAAAAAGTTTGAAACATGATGTTTGTGACGGTCATTGTCTGAGGCAAAGACAGCTTAATAATGGTTTTCTCGTACTACGTCTGCTTTCCAGGATATATTTACGTTCAAGCCAAGACAAAATTCTTCCGGCTTTCTTCATCTGCAGCGGAAGGGTATGGCCTTTATCATGACCTCTCACGTTCCCTTTTAACATCTGCATCAGTGTTTTGCTTGAAAGTTTTGACTTTTATCTTAAAACAAAAGGAAATAAAGGATAAAACATGCTAGGGTTTATGGATTTCTGTGATTTATGTTTATAAAGTATCTTTTTTATGTTAGATTAAGTGTTTTCCGGCTTGTGAATATTCTGACTCAACCTACCAGCTAGTAATTAACCTGTTATTGCATAATTTTGTTGAAATTCACTGTAAAGTTAATGGCTGGAATGTCATTACTTGGGACCTAAGATTACACTATGATCCCAAAGTTATCTCAGAAGCGCAAATATTCGCCGAAAATATTTCATTTTCAGCGAGTCGCAGCTTGGCTGGAAAAATTCCTTTTTAACATATCATTTCGGATGCCAACTGCAAACCAATATCTAAAATGCGATGTCTGGTGAAAATAAAAAGAATTTTAAGAAAATTCCTATTGGATTAACGAGGAGGCATTCAATTCATGTGGGAATTTATTTTCTGGGAAGAATGGTGCATCAATACAAGCGCTGCATGAATCCCGCTCGAAAGAAACTCCAATCATAATTAGTACTCAAAGGAATGGAAGGAAAAATAACCGTGGCTATCTAAAGCCGTACTGTCAAGATTCTTTTCCAGGAAACGGTGCAGGTAAAATTAATTGCATTTCACAGTGACGTGCCCACCATGCTGCTCGGAAACAGCAACATGAGGAGCTGCATTGGCCATGCAAAGAATCTGTCTTTATTGCGGGAGGACGTTATATCTGGAAATCCTACGGTACATATGCACAAATTAATTAATTTTGCAAACCAGTCACAGTATTTCATCATTGGTGAAGTTCGTTGCGTTAATATTTATTTTAAAGGGCCCTGCCATCCCTTAATCGGTTGTGTTACAAAGGAAGGAGATCATAAATGCCGTAATATTAATGAAATTCCTAAAATATTAATGGAAGGTGAGCATTTAAGTTATGGAATAATTTAGCGTCAATTACTATTCATGGCTCTTAGGAATATCGACAACTCATGCACTAAAATTCATGCGATAATCCTGTTATTATTGTTTTCAGGTAGCAATGATAGTAAACATATTAATTAAATTATTAAACTGTTATGAATCTTTACAGTGAAGAATTTAGTACTATTCTAAAAAATGAAACTTTTCCATCTTTGGATTTTATTGACAATTCTCAGAGTAATGAGAAAGATGATACATTATATATCATGATATATATATATATATATATATATATATATATATATATATATATATATTCATCGTTCAGGATAAAAAAAGTGTCTGCAATCTCAATAATAATTTTATCCTGGGAATAGTTTAAGTACTACATTGATTTTTCCTCGTGTGAGTGTCCATCCTATTAAGTTATCTCGTGCCATTTCGCCTTAAAAACTTAAGCAGAAAATTGTATTTGTGGATGTTTTTATTAGATTTTCTAAATTTGACTCTGTTGGAGGTACTGAAACATTAATTTGCCATTACTTTTCTTGGTGTAATAACTCATTATAAATGACAATGTAAAATATATACAACGCCAACAATAAGCTTAAATTAAATTACGTTAGAATTAGTCTTTTCCGAGAGAGCTTTTAAATTCTAGTTTTCGGGCGAATTTTCTGCCACCCACCGGTTCTATCAGTCTACCAATAAAATTAATACGCCAGAATAATGTCATTTCGATGTCATATGATCGACTTGTCATTGGTAAAAAAATTTAATAAATATCCCTTTTTCAGTTTTTAATAGCTTCACTTAATTAATTTGAAAGTAACATTTAAAAATATCGTTAAGATGGGTATAATAAGAATGCATCCAAAATTTCTTCTCCTATTGGCTAATCGGGTCAAAGTAGAAAATTGTTTCTCAACATGTGGTAAGCAAAAAGCGGTGTGGGTATAGAAAATATGCTGTCAATTCACCACATACACTAATTAGGAATGTTTAAGCGTTTATGCTCCGAAACGATTTTCAACCTGCCTCAAGATTAAATTGTTTCAAAAAAAGTTCGTTCGGAAACCGAAAGATCTAAAGAAAACCAATTTATTGCATTTAATGATAACATATATTATGAAGTATGACGATAAAATCTACATAAATGATTTTAATTCGGTAGGATTCTCCAGTCGCAACTTAGTAAAAGGCGTAATTTTCTTTATTCGGCCATAATTTTCACAAGAAGTGTGCTTCTGTATCTCCACCGAGTGGCCATTTATTATTGCCCCACCGCTCAGGACAAATGGGGAAACTTCAGTTCGCAGGCAAGAGCGATACCTATTTTCGTACCGAGTGCGAAGAATAGGATTGTTTGTAGTCTTTTTCGTACTTTTAGAAATCTCTGCATTAGGAGCCGAGCTTTTCAAAGAACTCGAAAACACTATTGAAACTATTTTTCAAGGATTTGTGTAGCAGATTACTTGAGGATTTAATCAAGATACGAGATTTACTCCTCGATTTTATAAATTAGAAAAGTATTTTTTTGAGGATAATTAAGTTTCTAATATGTTCTCGTGGGGGAATCACCCGATATGTTATACAGTACGCATAAGGTTTCCGGGTTTTGGGGGAATTTTAACATAAAAAGGATCCAGAACAATGTAAATTCTATATCTTATGTCTTTTACATGTATTAAAATAAATAAATATAAATTATTGACTGAAGTTATGATTGGATGCTATAAGATATATTGCGTTGCGTTTTCTCTTTAGATTCTATGACATTTCTGACGTGTGACCAGGAAATTTTTAGATGGTCAAGTAAAACTCACCTAGCTTCTACAAGTAACTGTTTTCTTTCTTGTTTGGAATTGTTTAAGTATTTTCAATCATTACTCCTAAAAATACTATGAAAATATATCCTGTGGGTAATAAAGATGGCGATAGCAACTTTTTGGAATTGAATGATCGAAATTTAAGTAGCAGTAAAACTTTAAAACAAGTCATTTTAAATCCGATCTCTAGAGGAATCGTGGAATACTTCGGATTGAGAAAACAAATCGTCGTGAGAGAGAGACTAATATATTTCTGCAACGAGAAAAACATGGTTGTGGTCTTCTCTTGGCCATCTCCGATCTACATCTGAGAAGAAGATACTCATGGAAAATACCTGGAGACAAAGCACGATACCAAATTGACGACACCCTTGTCAGGAAGAGATACAAGAACCAAGTTAAGAAGTGTAATAGCTAGCAGCAGATAAAAATAGCGATCATATCCTGGTGATCATGGATAGCAGACTGTGATACAAGAAGATGAAGAAAAAACTTAACAACCCAGATGGAACACAAAGGTATTGGAAGAAAAGAGTGCAAGAAAAAGGTTCACCACGGCTATCAAAAGGGAAATAGAAGGAAATAATGAAAATACCAGCACTGACGGTCGATGGAAAGAAATGAAGAATATCATTACCAAAGGTGCTGATGAACTCCTTGTGAGTTAGGCGGGAATATCTAAGAAGCCATGGATAACAGTTCAAATAAGAGGACTCAAAGACGAAATAAGAAAATACAAGAATCCAAGAAATGAGAGTGAAGAAGGCCTATATAAACAGTTGCGGGACCAGGTCATACGAGAGTGCAAGAGGGCAAAGGAAGGATGGATAGAAAGCGGCTGCGAGGAAATTAATAAAAAAGGGAAATAGCGAGATGACTTATAAACTTGTGAAGAGGCCATTCGGGGAAAGAAAAACAAAATCGCAATACATTCGAGCCGCTAATGGAAAAATGCTGATAAATGATGACGACATTAGAAATTGATGGAATGCATTGAAGGACGCTTTCAAGCTCCCAAACCACTAGAAGATTGCTTAATTAAAGATGAAAGCATGATAAGTAAAAACGATCGGGGTCCGCAGATATTAAGAAGCGAATTCGAGAGAGCCGTGGCAGACCTTAGAAAAAACAGGGCACCAGGATTTGACAAAATAAACGAAAAAATAATCAAGGCACTCGGGGTCAATGTGAAGAATACCCTCCATGGAATAATCAAAGCTAGCTACGACAGCGGAAAGATATCGGAAGACTTCGAGAAAAGTGTAATGATTGCAATACCAAAGAAACAGAAAACATGAATGCGAATAACACAGAAAATTGAGCCCAGTGACTTAAGCATCAAAAATCCTTGCATGCAAGAATGCATTATTGAAGAAGAGGCAGTTACTTTGTTCAAAGGACCTAAGCCTGAAGAGAAGGGATCAATTCGTCAAGAATTTCGTATGAGTATGGTCCGCTATGGTACCGAGACTTGGAACATTGTAAAAGTGGACCAGGAGAGAATGGAGGCCTTTGAAACATGGTGCTGGAGGAGAATTCAGAAGATGAAATGGACAAAGCAAGGAACGAGGAAGTATACAGAAGAGCAGAGGAGGATAGGGCCATATAGAGATCCCTGCGGCAAATAAGTAATAGATGGATTGGATACACATTGAGGCATAATGGATTGATTAGGAATAAAATAGAAGGAAAAATAGAAGGGAAGATTTCACGAGGAAGACCAAGAGACATTTAGATAGGACAAATTAAGAAGGACCTAACACAGAGAAGGAATCAGGGATTGAGGGAATTGACATTAAATGGAGTAAATTGGAGGGCTGCAGTAAACCAATCCTAGGATTGGAGTACTGATGATAATGATACACACACACACACACACACACACACACACACACACACACACACACACACACACACACATATATATATATATATATATATATATATATATATATATATATATATATACTATATATATTATATATACATATATATATATATATATACATTTTTTTCGATAAACCTTATTTGCGGGGACAAGTTGACAGGAATTAGCATAAATAAACATTGGATTGAAATGTGTATCTTTTATTGAGCCAAATAATTTATCTCCCCGAGTAAAATTATATCTCTTGTTAAGATATACAAATTCAAATAACGAGCGGTGTCACGCGACTTCGCGTGTTCCTACGGAATAAAAACCATACTTCCAAGCGACAGTGAAGACCTTTATGAATATTCCATTAAATTAGCTAAATGGTGTTTTACTTTTATTAAAAAAGATTTATCACCGCGCATATGAACAAACGTAAACCAGATGTTGCGTCCCCCGCGCCCCCTTTCCCCGCCAGTCCCCCCCCCTGCCGGTTCTCCCCTCCGTATGGCGTGCCTCACGCACACGTCCGCAACCCCCCCTCCGTCAGCGTGACCACGCCATGCCCAAAGTTGGCTGCAGTGAACCCCGCTTTGCCGGTGACGCTGCAGTCCAATTGGTAGCAGGGCCGGCCGCAAATGCAGGCAGCCCGAAGAGGCGCAGTCCGTTTGAGGAGTGTCTCGGGGAGAGATATTTAAATTGTGGAGAGTCGCGGGAGAGATACCCGTCGCCGATTGCACTTCTCCCTCGATCGAATCAATATTCAAAGCGAAGCTTAGGTAGAAGGCCACCTTGTGAAGAGAAGGAAAGCCACCCTCCGCCTCTCTCATTACCCTCCTTTTATCATCCACATCAAATAGCGGTCAACAGGAACCGGATTCGCTGGATTTCCGAGCGTCGAACTGTAAACCAATGTGTTCCCACCGCTAACGGCTCCGTCGCGGGAGTGAGTCAAATTTTTTTTGGATGCCGGGTGAAAAAAAGCTCGTCGCGAGTCTTCTGAATCAGAGGTTTCGCAACACTCTCTTTCCTCCCTCTCTTTTTCTCTCCCGCCGCTTTCACCGGAAAACTGTTCGGACGTCAATATTTAATGCTTGGCACCTGAAACGGTGTAGTGTCAGGACTTCCGCCCCACGTGCAAAATTAAAAACGTCTCGTTTGATTGTTAGTATTCTGGAACTATGGATTTATTCATAACGCAAAAAAATTCGATTTTATCAAACTTTTTTCCCGGGAATAGAGTATATACTCTTGTCTGCAAACATATGTCAACATTGATTTTTATGGTTTACTTGAGAACACTTTTCCGTCTTCTCTATCCAATGGCAGTTAACATTATAGACACTAGCGTCAGACTCGTGCATGGCGGTTCTCAATTCTCGTGGCTTCATCATGAATCCCAATCCGTGTGGATCAAAGCTGGGTATTTTTAAACCCCTCCTCTCACTTCCCTCAGTTCTAATCAGCAATAACTTCAATTTCCGCATATCCCACCCATATTATTAATCTGAGTTTTGGATTTGCATTGTTTCCTTCCTGATTAGTTAAAAATAAACTATTGCTAAATGTAGTATTTAGTCTATTCCTTTGAATTACAACGGTTCTATTCAGTGTTAATTCTATTAACTCTAAGAATTCTGGAAAGGCAATTTTTAGTTGACTATATATGGTAAGGAGATTAAATTCATTACCACATCTCTTTATCTTTTTTACCTTAATTTTTCGTGAAAAGAAATTGAGTTTCTAATGCCCTATGTATGCGATTACTAAAGAAGATAGTGCTATAGTATTGAAACATGAACCATTATACATATTCTGTCCAAAAAATAGTAGGACTAAGGCCAGCGGGTTTTCCACACTTCGTACGCCTTCTGGAAGGCGGCGCCCGGAATGCTGCTTAACTCCCACATCACGGTCTGTTGTAACGCTTCCACCGAGTCGTAGTGACGTCCTTCCGGAGTGAATCTGAGGTGGGGGAAGAGGAAGTGGCCTGGAGGGGTAAAATCAGGGTTTCATCATGTCCATGTTTTTGGCGACAAGTCAATGAATATCACTTTTAGGGATGTCAAGTTCATCAGAAACTATGCGAACACTTAATCTGCGATCCCTATCCAGCAAAGCCTTCACTATTGCAAGATTTTCGTCATTTTTTGTGGTTTAAGGGAGTCCTGAACGTTCGCCGTCTTCCAATTCTTCTCTACGCTCCCCAAACAGATTGCGTCGCTCAAAAACACCCGATATACGCAAGGCGATATCACCATAAGCTGCCTCGAGCATGCCATCTGTTACCTTCCTGGTTTTTCCCAGTTTCTCGCAGAGTTTGATGACGTAGCGCTATTCCAATAACCGATTCGTGAGGTAGCGTAATGAGTTCATGTTATAGAGGTTTCGCAAACGAACCATCATCACTCCACAAAGGCTGGGAGTCAACTGCCACCGGCCTTCAGCCTTTCCTAAGACTCTCCTCCCTCGAACCCAGCTAGAAAAACCGCCACCCGTCTGTCCGTCTATCCGGGAAGAAATAAGTCCAACTATTTTTGAGGCAGACCTTGTTGAATCTCACAGTGGTGCAAGAACTTATGGCTATTCCAACCTGCATTTTGGTTCATTTCTACAGTTAACTCACTAATGTCTCAAACTAATCTCTAGAAAGTTCTCTCTTTTTAGTCTTGGGACTTGATGTGCTCTTCTGAGTATCCACCCACAGCATCCATGATCTCAAATTTTCATTATACGAACATTTACACATTACCAATTGTGTAATTTGATAGGCATGGGCAATTATTTAACCAGTAATATGGTCCAAAGCAATACAATTAGTTCCTAATTAATCACAGCTCACCCTAACCAACTTTGGTTGTTACTAAAGACTTCAAAATTAAATTAATTTCTATTGTAAACTCTCCCCATATTCACGGCATTGCTTATAGTAGACGAATGGCGCAGTTATTGAGTAATCTCTTGCGTTTAACTATAAAATATCAAAATATATTGAAGTGGTACAGAGAGAAATGTTAGCTTACCAAAGCAAGTGTAATTGGATCCTCTATTTCAGCCGGATTTATTGAATAGACCGTGTAAACAAGGGAGCTAGTTAAGTCATGTGAGCGAAGGCCAAATATCTCGTCACGGAATTTTAGATTCGTGCGCTTGGAATAGCGAGAGTGAAAGAAAAAAAAACGAGTTGCAGTGAGTCACAGAGACGACACCTGGGCGGATAGATGTCTGCATTCTGAGTCGCAAATTCGAACTGTATCCACGCCTCAGGAGCTCGTTTCCTTCATTTTTGTTTAAATAACCCAATTCCCCTCTTTATATAATGCGAGGTCAAAGGTCTCTGTGGTCACATGCCATGAGAGACACTTTTTGAGTTCACAACCCTTAATTCTTTCATTAAAAAAGAAAGTGAATGGGTTCTTTACCAGATTTTGCATTACGAACATGATTCGATGCAAGAACGGATACGATCATCTTTGTTCGCCGCTGTTGATTCAGCTATGCACACATAACCATGACTTAGTATTCAGGAAACACATTCGTTACGCGTGCTCAATGGCATTATTCCCTGGGAGAAATTGGGTCATAGGATTCACCAACGTAAGAAATGTATAAAGCTAAATTATGTCAACAGTAATTCTTATTTCTCATGCACACAGTAAACGTACATGCATTTTTCTTTCTAATCAGCCAGCATAAAACCTAAAGTATTAGTGCTCCAAAATATATTTGGCTTTCATTTATTTTTTGGGAAATGCACAGATATTAATCCGCACTCATGCTGGAAATTATACTGCTATTCTATTATGACTTTTATTTTTTTAATTCCTTCTAGACGATGTTAATTTGTACATTTTATGGTAATAAATTTCTTGCTTTATTTTGCATCGCTTTATCATGTTAAAACCATTTACTATTAAACCTTCGTATTAACATCAAGGTTTATGAATTAACGAAGAAAGAAAAGCGTTCAATTTAAGCGCAGCGAATGGCAGTAATCCTGATTTTCGGCTTGGAGTCCAAAGGGTAGCAAGTGTAGTCAGTTGAAAGGATTTCGGTCTGCGTGAAGCAATTTCATTTCAGATTGTGTGGTGCTCTCGTCACTAAACTTAAGCGCCAAAACTATCTAGGAAAATCTAAGAAGAAGTTTATTTTCTTCCGCATTATACTTCAATCGCCTCACGCAATCGTTGTAATTCCTAATAGCCATTCAACAGGAGGGGTTTCAAATGTGCTTAATCATTGTCACTTGACTACATTTGGTTATGTTTAATTATGTGTGTGTTGATCCGACGAAAAATAAAACCTTTGTTTTTTTATCTGTTTCCCAACTATGAGATGAAAAGAATTATTCAAGATAAAAAAATAATGGGGTTGTGAAGAGGTAATTGGAATTAATAAATTTAGATCTGCGCCAAGCCGATCCATTTATACGTAAATGACATCTGCATATGCAACATGTAAATAGAATGACTTTTCAAATAGTCGATAGTCCTTTTTTTAACATTCACCAATCTCTGTTTCTTCCGCTTCCTCTAACTTTCACTTGCTATCATAATCGTTAAAACGTTTAAATTTATGTTGGCGTTGTAACTGATTGACATGAAGAAAAATGTTGTTTCACATACTGTTGTTGTTGCTAAATAATGGCCAAATTTAAATGATACACAACGCACTTCTTTTGTAAGCTTTAAAAAAGCTGATTAATTGTGTTTATTCAACGTAGTCCACATATCACAGCATTTATATTTCATTAAAACAAGCATCGTCAGCACCAACTTTATTTTTTTATTGTTAAGCAACCTTCAGGACAGTTTTTGGGTGTCTTATTCTTTAACTTCCTCACATTCATTCGGGGCTTGTAGCCTTTTTCATAAGCTGCACGCAGGAGGAACCGTGCGAATGGGATAACTACGCGCATATATTATCCTATGAACCCATTCGAAGAAATCTCATAACCTTGGAAAATTGGGATAATAACTGTGAAAGACCGGCGGTGGGTTGTTTGGTCAAGTAATCAGTCCCTGGGCGAAACGTTGAAGGGATATCCACCGTGCACTTGCCGCTACCGTGACGTAGCTCCACACTTTCATTTTCTCATTCTGGTTGAACGAGCGGCAATCCCTTCCCGTCACACCGCTCGGCACCCGCCTCGGACACCTTATCTCGCAGGGAATTATCCGGGGGGAATCGGACACCTCGGACGACGCCCGTTCCCCGCAAGAGAGGAGGGGGGGCGTGGAAATAACAATCTCGGCGATCGGCGCGCTGAAAGGGGGGAGGGGGGGCGACCGGAAAAGGGGACGGTTAGAGAAATGGAGCCAGCGCAGGAACGGGCATTTGTCTGCGTTCGTGCATTGAGTTGACACCGAGGAATCTTTGATTTGAATCTCGATCTGTGGGAGAGAATAGAAAGGAAGGAGGCCGAAGGACGGATTGCGAAGGGCATATCAAGTGGCACGGGCGGAGAGGAGAATGGGAGTATCGGGTCATCTGTCGCAATCTTGTCGAATTTCTCCCTTGATAACTGCTGCACCTTCTCTCCGAGCTAAGTCCAAAATTTGAAATTTATGTACCCATTGTAACTCTAAATACTTGGATAGTTAAGATTTTGAATTTGCATCCAAGAATTGTGGTAGCTAGTGATTGACGTTAGCATCCCAACTATCACTTCGTTTTCCCATGCCAATTGATATCTTCTTCTGGTGGAGAGCACTTTGAGAAAATACGCCATCCGTCAGATGGGACGTTACACTTTGCGACCCCTTGTCGCCTCTCTTTAAAAGTGGGCTAAATGCCGGCCGACACCGGGTTTCTTTCCACCAATATTTCCCCATTCCCTCAACATCCGACCTCTGCCAAATTACCCACCTTTACCTAACGACGCAAGTGTCGTAACGACGCGAGTCAGTTGTAGGTCGTCTCCCCCAACAACTAATACTACTACTGACAAGAAAAGAATGAATTATCAAGTCGTAAGATAAATCATGTAAAGGCGTAATGTAGTTTTTGGTAGAGTTGAACGGAAAGTGATGAAATTGAATTTTAAGGTATGAAAAAAGCAACGCATTCTAATGACAGTGGTTGTTCTTTTTACTGAGGCATATTTAGTCATGTCAGTACTATGAGAAATACGCCGGATGAAACTTCAACATTCTTGTTTCGTGGACACTTTTGGAGCGAACGTAAAGAATTAAATGATCCTCCGTGAAGAAATTCCTGGAGTCTTTCCGTCAAAAAATACGTATGTCGCACGTTCGATGTAAGTTATTGATTCCCTAGCGAAATAAGGTATTTCCGAACGTAAGGTATTTCCATAATGAAAAATAATGTTATGGTTTCAGTATATTGTTTGATCATTTCATTCGCATTGATCTCCATATAACAAAAAACTCATAACTCTACTTATGTGAAAAAATTGATACGCATGATGCCTTCGAGGCTAAGTATTTTGCTTTCCTTGTGTGTTTCTTAGGGAAATCTTTTTTTGAAAGGGCACACGTCACTCTATTAAACACTGCGGTACTTCCCTGAGTCCAATGGTAGTACGAGGGTCATCCGGAAAGTAGTACCCGTTCGTGCCGCATGAAGTGCTGACGACGCGAGTAGCCGCTGGACGAGGTCAGATAGCTTCAGTGGCTTGTCTGCCTTCTCTGAGCCAAGTTGCGTGACGCTAGCATTGCCTGTGTTGTTTCTGTGATTGTTTACAATGTTTAAAAAAATTGAGAACGCCGCCAGTTGTGAAGTGAGGGCAGTGATTAAATTCCTCAATGCAAGAAACGTTCGCCCATGTGATATTCATCGCCAATTAAAGGAGGTGTATTGAGACAATGTAATGGACGAGTCGTCTGGTCGGCGGTGGTGTCGCAACTTCAACATGGGGAGGGGGAACACACACGACGATGAGCGTTCGGAGAGACCGTCTGTCATTACAGACCAACTGGTGAGCTCAGTTGACGAATTCGTGAGGAACGATCGGCGCGTCACAATTGATGACATCTGTGAGCATTTTCCCAATGTTTCTCGAACAATTGTTCATGAAATTGTTAAACACCATCTGCATTATGCAAAAATTTGTGCAAGATGGGTCCCTCGCGTATCTCAATGAGCTGGCGGCGAAGGACTATGCAGCAGGAATACAGAAACTTGTCACACGTTATGACAAATGCCTTAATTTGCTTGGAGATTATGTTGAGAAGTAGTTTAAAGTATCCTCTTTCAAATAAAATTTTTTATGTTTGTTAATATTTACTTTTGTGTCTTTATTTCACGAACGGGTACTACTTTCCAGATGACCCTCGTATTTAAGAAGAATTGGCTGGATAATGAAAACTTTCGACAACATCATAATCCTGCCTCCTAATCATCTGAAATCACTGAGACATTTCGTTCCGAGGATTAGCGGGTGGGGTGGGGGGGAAGAGATGTGCGGGGGGACGGGAGGGGGGAACCGAAGAACAGAATCCAGTTGGTATTTGGTTTGGAACACAAAAACGGGTAAACCAAAGGCATGGTATGTCCGGGTCAAGGAGTGAGATGGAGGCTCGAGAAAATGGATAAAAACACTCGTCCCACTCTCCCGCGAGCTACTGTCCAAAGCATGCAGACACGTGGATAAACATATCGAACAATAGAAATAAAAGGGAAAATCCCGGGGAAGCACGGAGAGAGAAGAAGGATGGGTGGGGGAGACGCGCTCTGCTGAAGGGTGGGGGAGGAGGAGGGCGGGGAGACGGGAGAGGGGTTGGGAGGGGGGATGCAAGGGGTGATTGAGAGTTGAGTGGCCAAAGGTAGATTGAAAAAAAGAAGATATCGTGCGGATAAAAAGTTTTTGTTGCACTCCTTTTGGAATCTCCAGAAAGACATGTCCCTTTCTTCCGCCTCTCCTCACACACAGTCGAACTCATTTCCCGAAAAAGTAATAATAAAAAAAAAAGGAAACCATTCCTGAAACCATGAACCCTGTTCCCTCTCTCTCTCTCTCCTTTTTCCAGTATCGAGCGGCAACCCACCCTGGCCCTCGTTCGGAGTTCCGACCGCGCCCCTCCCCCCAACACCCCCTCCGCCACGAACCCTTAAACAACCCCATCCCTCCACTCGATCTCTCGCCATGCTTTGATATCACCGAATCCTCCTTCCTATTGTCCCAGGCACCCTGCAACCCCCCTCGCCATCCCCTCCCCCCAGAGGCTTACTTACCCTTTCCATTACGTCGTCTTGCCAGCGCAACCATCATCTCTCCTCTTGTGGACATTCACATCCTCTCTCTCTCAGCAAACAATTTAATTCGCCAAGTCATCAGCCCCAGCACCATGGCGTCATGGCGAGGTAACAGCGGCGGGCTAGGGTGCTTGGAAGGTGGGTGCCCGCCACATCCCGGTGGGTGGGCGAAGCTCTGGGTAACCTAGGCCGCGGGATTTCCTATCCAACTGATCTCCCTCGGGGCATCGAAGGCCCCAGGGGGTAAGAAACGCCCCCGCACTCATAATAATTTAGGTAATGGATGAAAACCGCACTGTTTATTTTCACGTGATAGCCACCGAATCCACTTTTAACTTTAAATCGATATCCCCCAATTCTAAACGAATTGTCCACCTGAAGTTATGCTCGGATGCACTTTCATTACGGCCGCACGTCCCGCATGCATTTTGATTTGCTTGATCCGGGCGAAGTTCCCATCACGGTTTGGGTGTCTTTTAAATTCGCAATCCAGGGAACAGCTCAGAGTATTTAAAAGGTGTTTTTATTATCTGATTGTTAACTGAGTTTTAATTTCGTCAAATGAACTGAAAATTGAATCTGTAATTTTTTCTAATATCTACCATAATAATGACTCAGCAATTATACAGCGATAATATTATCTGCCATTAATTGAGTTTGACGGGGATTCGAACACCGGATCTTTCCACTTGCCGGGTGGATGCTCTTAACCACGTGAGCTATCGAGGAAACATACTTTACTCAGAGATCCGTGGGTCTAATATGTCGCCAAGCGCCCCGATTCTTTAGCCAAGAGATGGCGTCAGGGGGCTGTTTCACCCACCAAAGGAGAAATACACACGACACAAGAGGAAAGGACAGTGGGTTGGTTAGAATTCATACAACATCATACAGGAAAGGAACAGTGCGTTTCGTGGCACGCATAGCCAGAAGAAAGAGATGAGCCACATTGGCCAAATACACATTCAAACACGAAATCCCGCCAAACGGCGAATAAATACTCATTTATATAGAAACAGATATAAGGAAAAGGGATAGGAACACACATAAGGACGAACACAATAAAGGTGGGGAAGGCGGAATCGAACGGATCACAAGAGTAAAAATATATCCTTGACCGGGATTCGATTTATATATATATATATATATATATTTACATAAATATATATATAATATTATATATATATATTATATATTATAATATATAATATATATTTATATAAATATAAATATATTTATATAAATAAAAATATATATATTTATATTTATAAATATATATATATATATATATATATATATATATATATATATTTATACATGTATATATAAATTTTATATTATAAATATATATTATATATATAAATTTTATCATTGCTTTTCTTATTACCTTAAGAATCTCTTATTTAAAAAATATATGTTTTGAAATATTCAAAATATTTTCTTCCTTTCTAGCGAATTATTTCTCGGGTACCTATTGAGATGGGAGTATTTTGTTGGGATTTGGAATGTTTTAAAGGATAAAGCATGAATATCTGCAAGAAGGAGTGAAGCGCAACGCTATCTACCACGTTCTACGGCCGAAATCGAATATAACTAGGTATCTTGTTAAATACTGAGATTTAGTGCCTTGAGCGTAGAATATACACCAGGACATGGCCTATGTATCTTCGCTTAGTAGGCTGCCACTCACTATATCCTTGCACCCAAGTCACGTATACTATGTGCTCATAATGCAAGTTTTCCTTAACACAACGTTCTGGTGGCAAATCGTTAATCTTAAAATAACCATACGCAAGATTTACAGAGGATCCTTAGAAAATGAAACACGAAAACTGGGAAGTCCAAAAAAAAATAATAATGTTTTTTCGATACTAGTGAAACGTATTTCCATTTTATTTACAATACTAGCATTATGAATTTAGATATATTGAATGATTCATTTTAAATTTTTAAATTTTACACTTTTTAATTTGTAGCCACAAACAATTTTCCCACGACCGTCTCGTGATTTTTTAGCTATTTGACACGTGTGTATGCGTGCGAAGACCTTATAAAATATAATTTATAACGTTATTAGTAGATTATAATCTGTATTTCAGCGTGAACGGACTCGGAGAACACCCCGCCATATCCTCCGTTCTAGAGCGTTTCTCCGCCGCCGACCGCCCTCTCCCCCTCCCGGTTTATGCGCATAGCCAATCCCAACCCCTCCAACCTCACCTCACCGTCTTTCATCTCCCGCTCCTCCGCACACCTTGTCGCCCCCTCCTCCCAACACTACCACGCACACACCCTCCGCCGTCCTCTCCCTTTTCGCAGTACTCCGCGCCGCGCAGAATACCTGCGCCATAAAAAAGTAGCCATCCCGCTAATTGAGAGCCCTTGTACGCCGAAGCCTGAGGGACATGGAGAAAGAGAGAGAGATAGGGAGACGTGAGGGGGGAAGGGATGAAGTACTCGGGTGTTCTCCCAGCCCTCCTTGTATCCTCATCTGCCTTTCACGACCCTTCCCCCTCTCCACAGACACACACACGTCATATATATATATATATATATATATATATATATATATATATATATATATATATCTTCCCTTTGCTCATCATCCTCCCCCCTTCTCCTTTGCTCTCCCTCTCTTGTGCCTACCTGCTTCCCTTCCCTTCCGACGCCCGCCCCCACCACCACTCTCCGTAGCTCATCGCCTCGCTCCCTTACGACCCGACCCTACTCTCTTCCCTTATCCCTTCCATTGCCCCCCCTCCACCGTCCACCCACGCCTCTCCCTTTCCTTAGTCTTACCGTCTTTCTCCGTCGTTCACCCGATAGCCCGATCCTGTTACGAGCACGGGACGATGCCGAGCGATTCGAGCGTCGGAGTCGATATGAAACGCTCTCCCCGTGCATGCCTCGATCACTTTAAGTTCCGACCATGGGTACGATTGAAGACCTCATTGTTGAGCAGCCGGGCGATGTTGGAAGGTTTCGCGAAGAGCGTACTCAAGCGGGTCAATGGAGCTCGGCCTGCAGTGTTCTCCCTCCGGCACACACAAAGCGTCGGCACACATTGCCTCGTTAGGTTTCCTGGAACAATTCACGAGAATGGCAGAGTTCCATAAATTGTGTTCCAATGTGTATAAAAATACGAGATGTGAGTGCATTCACATTTTACGCCAGTACAGTCGTGCCTTTGTATAGGCTGTTCCCACCCAAAACATAGAACCTTTACCGATAAAAATACCAGCGAAAATTGTATGCAATGAGTTTGCATTGCGTAACAATAAATTAAGTCGCTTCTAAATACTCTTTTTCTCGCTGTTACAAGATCTAATGTCGATACAACCAATTCGTTATCTGATATATGTGTATTGTAACATTAGGACTTGACCTTACTGGTTAATGATGCCACTATTACCTTCTGAATACGCTTAGGAGGAATTCCTACTATTGAATAAGCACGGGAAAGTAACTGTTCCAATGATTTCCAACTGTCGTGCATTTTCTGTCGTCCTGTTTTCAAGTGCTTGAAAAGTGGCAAGAGTAAGCAGACACCAATGGATCGGATTTAAGATTGAGTAGTTGTAGTAGTAGTATTTAGGGGAGGCGACGGACTGCTGAGGTCATTTGCGCCATTAGGGATGGACAGGAAGGGATGAAGGGTGGAGAGAAAACCAAGCTACTCTTTACGAAAGGCGGCAAGAGGTCCGCAGTTTAATGTCCCATCCGATGGACGGCATACTCACTGAAAGTGCACTCCACAAAGCACCTCAAGTAGGGATCGAGATACCCCTGAAAAATATTCAACACCAACGAGATTTGAACCAGGGCCCTCTGGGTGGGAAGCCAGTACGATAGCCACCACGCCATCTCGATCTCTCGACTTTATTCTCAAACTACCAAGTGTCCTCCTTTTCAATGTTATTTTCTGCGTCCATTGCCTTTTTCCTCATCTTCACTTTATCGCATCGGTATATCCTTCAAACTAGCAGTCTCTTCATTTTCTCGTCCATTTTTTTATTCCATTCCAATTTGTCGCTCCTGATTCTGCGCTCTCGCCTCTATTTTTCTCCGATTTCAATCCACCAGCCAGTTTCATATCAATCCTCTCGGCCCCATTTCTTTGCTCTTTCTTTTTCTTTGGTGCCTTTTCTCGCACTGCACAACCAGATACCTCTCCTGGCTCAAACTTAGTGCTCCTCCATCTGTTCCATTGCATACTCTTTACTTGGATTTTACCCCAAGCTCCTCTTTATCGCCACGATTCGCATTTCACACCTTTGGCAATTTTCCCACGAATTTTCTATGACGCCTTACCACTAGTCAAATTCTCAATTTTCTTACCATTCTTACCTTTTTCTAAGTGGCTAAAGCACTCGACCGGATATTGAGGGATCTGGGTTCGAATCCCAGTCAAGGCGAATGACTTTTACACTCTGAAATTGTTGAATTGAAATGCACATTAGCTGATGTCTCCGTTAAAAGTTACTGTTGTGGCATTTCCCGCAGTTTCTTTGGAATATATCCTAAGTGATCTTATTATCTTCCAATACGCTACGCTACAATCATTGAAAGAATATCTTTTGAAGCATGCATTTCCCAACAATCACGCGGAAATAAAATTTTTTAAACCCATTGCATGCCATGGTCTATCAAACTTTTACATGAGCTATCTGGTAGAGTCTAGGTGAGCATCTGTGGAAAACAATAAAACAGCCTTTTATTCTTTGCCACCGATCTATTTTTATGGTATTTTCGAAAGTTAAAGTTTCCATAAACTTAAGTAACATTGCAAAACGGAGAAATAAATAAGGAACTTTGGAATAAAGTACTTGTATTTTAATTACACACATCGCCAATCGGGCATATTCTCTATATTCGTTTTTGATAAGCTTGATTTAGCGGCGAATTCGTTTGCAAGGCTATTGTAGGTCTACATGTATTTAGAATGACTCTACAGGTGACAGCGTTTACATTCAGGACGTGTTGTCGGACGTAAACATCGAGGAGAGACGAGACTAAATGCACTGAAAGACGTGCACACCCGTGCCGCCCCTGCCTACCCACCGTGAAGAGAGGGCGAAGAAAGGGAGGGATCTCAGCCATTCTCCGATCCTCCTCGCCCTCCCCGCCCTCCTGCCCCACCCCTGGCGTCACCCTCTCCTCGCCACATCCACTTCCTCGGCGGTGCGCCCCCCCCAATGCTCTCATTCGCCCCTTTTTATTCCTCGCCCCCGGTCCCCTCGCCTCACACCCCCAACTCCACTCCTCACTTCCTCCTTTGTCTCTTTTTACTCCCTCTATTTATCTACTCCAGGTGGAAGTACGGCCTTAGCAGGATCTCAAGAAAAATGCATAAACGTATAAACCCTTATATGGAGTCAGTTTGAGAGGGCTGGTGGGCCAAACCCCGGAGGCTGAGTGAATCATGATTGCGAGGTTGGGATTGGGGGTCATCAGAGACGTTCTAGATGGTAATGAGGGCTGGGGGGCGAGTAATTTGATTTTGATGTAAAAACTAATATTTGATATGAGAAAGATTATAAATGAAAATCATTTACTGATGTCCACATCTGGATTGAAAGATATATTTATTTCAATAGTTTCAGCCTCAACTTTGTGGAAGTTCATTTTAATAAATGAAAAAGAAACACTATGTTCCAATCCACCACTTTATTACAGGTACGACTAGTTTCGACGCTACGGCGTATTCCTCACGCCGTAGCGTCGAAACTAGTCATACCTGTAATAAAGTGGTGGATTGGAACAAAGTGTTTCTTTTTCATTTATATATTTATTTTACTAATTCTTAAATCACGGCCTTAAGTGGTAGGACTGATTTTCTCTGGCCCGAATGGAGCGGTGGAGGGGGGTCTGCCTGGCAGGATAAGGTGGAAGGGGCTCTTAGCAACAGACCGACACCAACCTCAGTCGCCTGCGGGCTGTCGTTGAGTGAGGACACCGTTTTTAGTGAAGCACGTTTTTTGTCCGCGTCGAAAAACAAAATGAATCTGCTTTTAGAGCAACGTTATTCCGTGAAGTTTTGTGCGAAACTCGGGAAGACGGCGACTGAGACCCTCGATTTGATCAAGCAGGGATATGGGGACACTGCCTTAAGCCGTTCCACAGTATTTGAATGGCACAAGTTGTTTAAAGAGGGTAGGGAGCTCGTTGAAGACGACCAATGCTCCGGACGGCCGTCGATGGCAAGAACCGACACGAATGTGGACAGAGTGAGGACACTGCTGAACACAGACCGACGCTTAACCAGTGAAGAAATTGCAGACCAGTTGGGTCTGTCTGCATCCAACGTCCATCGCATTATTTCACAGGATTTGGCCATGCGCAAGGTGTGCGCCAAGATGGTGCCGAAAATTCTGCCATGGCGCGCTCGTCGTCAGACAGCTCCTGGCCAAATACGGCGTTGCCACGTTGCCGCACCCGCCCTAGTCTCCCGATCTGGCACCACCGGACTTTTTCTTCCCCCTGATGGAAAGACAGCTCAAGGGACGACGTTTTGACTCGAAAAAAGCCGTTTAAGAGGCTTCGACGAGGGTCATCAACGGCATCCCCGAAGAAAATTTCCAGTGGGCGTACGGGGAATGGGAGCAACGTTATACAAAGTGTGTAGCAGCTCAAGGAGCATACTTTGAAGAATATTAAGTCGATGTAAGTATATCGACAATAAAATTCTTGTAAAAAAATTAGTCCTACCACTTTTGGGTGCGATCCTGTATATATGTGTGTGTGTGTATATATATATATATATATATATATATATGTATATATATATATATATATATATATATATATATATATATATGTATATATATATATATATATATATATATATATATATATATATATATATATATATATATATATTCGATATCCCTTCTCACCATTAACATATTTTAATAGAACATTTTTATATATTTTCCTCGTAAGTATTGCCGGATCAAACTAAATCATATCCACATCTACATGGTACCCCGTAGGTTACACGTAAAATGCGTAACCGGGACTGGTTCAATACCAGGCAGACAATACCAAATATTTACAATGCAGCAATTTCAAAGCGCAAAAATCATTCTCCCTCACCGGGTTCCTGGTCAAAATGAATAACTCTTACCCTTTGAATGTACTGCTTTGCAATACGCATCTGTGGAAACCTCAGTAAAAAGATGCGCTCCTGGCATCCCCCGCTTCGTCTTTTAATTCTTCATTAAACATTTAGTTTTTCTTAACAGTTAGTCACATTTATTGTGTTTAATAATTGAAGTAGTGTAGATAATAATAACTACAGTTACATTCACTCCAATGTTTAAGTAAAAAACTTCACTATCTGTCCGAGACGGGATGCTAGTAACGAGAACAATATTAAACTAAGAAGTGTGTTACCATCCACGAATTAAATGCGTGTGCCCGTCCCCAAATTAGTTTCTTACACGGGGATGGCTTGAAGTGGGAATGAATATCAATATCTCTTCTTCTCAGAAACTAACACAAGAGCTTCGGCTAACGGCAAATTTTAGAAGATGATGCTTAAGATATATATGTATACTCATTTATATAGAAACAGATATAAGGAAAAGGGATAGGAACACACATAAAGGACGAACACAATAAGTCCCGGTCTAGGAAATGTTTTTACTCTTGTGATCCGTTCGATTCCGCCTTCCCCACCTTTATTGTGTTCGTTCTTTATGTGTGTTCCTATCCCTTTTCCTTATATCTGTTTCTATATAAATGAGTATTTATTCACCGTTTGGAGGGATTTCGTGTTTGAATACATATATATTTATATATATATATATATACACGTGGGTCGCGGTAGTCCAGTGGGTAGAGCGTTGGACTGCTGACCGGAGGGTCCTGGGTTCAACTCCCGGGCAAGGCACTCTGGGCACCTGCAGCTATACCCAAGCTATGTGATTTTTCGGGTACCAGATCTTCCTGGGACACCAAAACCGGTATAGGGAAAGGAACTGCCCCCCCTTCCCTGATGTGTGAATTTTCACACGCCGTATAGGGCTTAGTACTGGGTGAACTCTACCATCACCTATTAAACCGACCTTCGGGTTGATTACTGTGTTTATGGTTTATATATATATATATATATATATATATATATATATATATGTATATATATACTATATGTGTACGTGTGTGTATATATATATATATATATATATATACACACACACACATACACAAATGCACATTTTAAAAGTTCGCAATGTGAGCAAAGTAGAAGAACCACAATCAGCACACCTCCACAGCAGGATGCAAACTGAGCTTAGGGACGTTCACACGTGAATTTCGTGAATCCAGCCATACCCTCCACACTTGTCCGAAACATAAATTACTTCCTTGACAACCTTTGTATGATATAAAGCAATTAGAAAAAACCTTTGAGCATCTTCCTCTACCAAAAATTAAAAAAAGGTATTCCTAAAAAGTAAACTTTTGTCTTCCACTCTATTTTCTCCGTTGATTCCGTCATCTTGCTTTCGCCAGCTATCACCAGAATCACATCGGCAGCCCTATCACACTTTGCCCCCTTCTCGTATCTCCTCTCCTTTCCCACCCGCCAAATAAACCCAGTGACTCCATAGTGTTCCCTCTAATCCTCGCCACAGTCGCTCACTTTTAGTCCCATTTCAAAGAGGCCCTTTCCCCAGACCCCCCCTCTTTTTCCACTTCCCGCGTCCCAGTCCCCCCGGCGTCGTCCCCCATCTCCCCCACCCTCCACTATCCTCACACGATCGCACTTTGTCTCCTTATTGGGCTGCCGTATCTGCAGCCTGTCTTTCTCCCCGGTAGCGAAACTTCTCCCCGCAGTGGTCTCTCAACACCATCAACGTTAAAGAGATGAGCTGAATCCCCTTCTCCCCGTCAGCAGATGAACAAAGTCCCGAGTGAGAGAGAGAGAGTCTATCTGCGCTTTGCAATAATTCCTCCGATATGTCAGCCCATCCACCTCTGGCGCAAGGGGAAGCCTCCATGTGTCGGATGCGGTGTGAAAGTCGTCGTAAATTAGCGCTAAGGAGAGGAGGAGACGAACGATCACGGGAGAGTGGCCACTTTCTCAGGACTTTGGAACATTTATTGATGCTCGGTCTTAACTGGGGGGGGGGGTGCGTGAGTGGGGCCCCTTTCCTGATGTCGGCTCTTGTCGTGATTCTTTCACGCCTCGTACTCTCGAATTAACTCAGTCTTGGCGAGAGAGAGGGGCAAGATGGTGAGTCCACTGGCCTACATAGAATCGACAACGTGCGTATGTATATCCTACCTGTCTCCCTTATGATGTGGTTTAGATGACCGGAAATTTGTTGGATTCATCAGGTATGTTGGAATAGACCAACTAGTAACGAACAACAGTATGCAGGGAATTATTTTCAGGACTAATTGAATGAGGGGAAATGAGAAATATCTTTGCTACTTGTTTTTACATTGAGTGGAAATTACCAATATTGGATTCAGAGAATCTCTGTTCATTCACATGGAAATAAATATAAGGATAAGGGATCTTAAGTTTGTCCTTTATACGAGTATGTTCTCCAATCCATTTCCCTTTTATCTATTTCAATGTTTGTGTAGATACACACACACATACATATATATATATATATATATATATATATATATATATATATATATATATATATAGTCTGACGTGAAGAAGGCCTCAAAAGACAGAAAGGTTAAACTTTCTGGAATGTGAGTGTCCTTCTAGGTGTTCTCTATTTACATTTTTGTTTTCAATTGTACCGTCTAAATGTTTTATTACTCTCGTGAGAGTTTATATATATATATATATATATATATATATATATATATATTATATTATATATATACTTAAAGCTTAGTGCGTCCCGCTCTGCGAGAGCGGGACGCACTAAGCTTTAAGTTGTTAAAAACCCTCAGTCCGACATACCTCGCATACTCTCTTTACTCTATTCCGTATTCTTGAAGACTGAAGCGTGGGCTATTGAAGAGAAATCTCATTACTTAACATATATGACGATACCCTTTCCTTGTATGTTCTGTACTTTTCAATTTGTATTGGATGCAAAGCTGCAAATAATTCTTCTATTACTGTTTTTACTATTTCATTTTACCCTGCAAGCCACCGATGAGGTATGTGGCAGGGGGTGATCACACACCAGACTACTTTAAACCCAAAAAGCTTTTCAATCCCAGTGCGGTCGGGCAACGTTATTTGGATGCCTTATGTTGCACAGGGAAAATTACATCTTACCCTAGTATGTCTAGATCTATTTCTCCTAAACTTAATCTTAATAGTCTTAATTGAATTTTTTCGCCTACTTCAATTTTTTCTGGGGTTAATAATGCATTTTCATCATGATTTCTAAATAGACATCCTTCCAATGTATCCAAGAGATTTAATCTGTAATTTAACCTTGAGCTACGTGAGTGGTTCCAAGCCTACAAGTCACTCCTCTTTTCTGTAAGCGATCCATTTCGACAATCAATCCAACTTCATGATGATCCCATATAATAGCAGTATACTGTAAATTTGGTCAGAATAACTAAAAAACATATCTTTTTAACTGTTTCATCACAGTTTCACAATACTATTCTATTTCATGCAAAATATGTGTTGGCTTGTGCACATCCTCCGCGTTTATGTTTAACCAAAGAAAGGTTATTAGTGATGGTAACGCCCAAGTATTAAATTGAGTCTAAACTTTCTATTTCAGTATTTATGATCCAGTAGGTTTTCCGGATGGGACTACTATTATTAAAAAAATTTATCACTACGCACTTTTTTAAGTTCAATTCCAACTGCCATATGTCGCAATAGCATTGTATAGTCATTAGGTCATCTCCTAAAGCTGCTTATTCCTCAGGTATACAAATAGCTTTGTAAAATCACAATATCTTTGGAAAATAAGCGTATCTTGCTAGTGACTACGAAGTCGACGTCGTTAACTTCAAGTTAAAAGAGGTCTGATAACACTTCCCTGGGGAGCACCTGAAGTAACTTCTTCTGCATATGAGCTAACTCCATCTATGACTACCCTTTGCACCCGACCATTCAACAAGTCTTTTATCTAACCCAGGATATTTTTATCAATACCAAATACTTCTAGCTTTGTGAGTAGTTTACTATGAGTTATTTTGTCGAGAGCATTTTTAAAATCTAGAAAACTTGCTCTCCCCTGAACCAGAGATATAATGAACAAAGAACGGAAGTTTTATGTGGTAGGATTAACTCTATCAGAAACCTTACTGGTTTTTCATCAATAACTGTTGATTATCGAGGTTCCTCACTTGGCATTATATGGATGCGATAGAAATAGGTCTGTAGTTACTCGGTTCCTCCTTGTGTCCGCTTTTAAAAATATGTGTATTATTAGTTTTCCAATCAGTGGGAACTTTGTGTTTGATCGGTCCTGGAGTGTTGGTTAGAAGTTAATTTTGTTTAGAAGTTAATATTGTCCGCAAAAGCTTTATTAAATTTTATGGAATTTCAATATAGTCCTTAAAAATTGAAAATTTGCTGTGGAACACGTATTTTAGCCGTTATATTCTCCATTCATAAACAAGTAAATTTTTCTTTTAGGCTTTATATTCCTGACCTCGTGGATGGATATACTACTACCTTGATCAAACATTTCCCGGAATTTATTCAGAAAATTAAAAATACAAGTTTATTCATCTAAATCTATATTGTCCCCTTCAAAGTAATCCCCATCGACTGCAACACACTTATGCCAGCGCTTGATCCAATCCTCGAAACATTTTTTATATTCGGTTTTCGGTATGTCCATCAGTGCTTCCTGCGATTTTTCCATTACTTCCTCTCGGCTGCTCAAACGCGTTCCCCGTAATGGTTTTTTAACTCGATTGAACAGAAAGAAGTCACAGGGAGCCAAATCAGGTGAATTCGGTGGCTGTTGGATGGTATTTGTTGCATTTTTCGTCAAAAAATTACGAATAATGATAGCACTGTGCGACGGTGCGTTATCATGGTGCAAAATCCACGAGTTTTCTGCCCACATTTCTGGTCTCTTTCGGCGAATTGCTTCACGCAAACGTCTCATAACGCCCAAATAATACTCTTTGTTTACTGTCTGGCCTTCTGGCAAAAATTCATGATGCACTACACCGTTGTAATCCATGAAAACCGTCAGCATTGCCTTCTTTTTTGACTGAAAACGACGTGGTTTTTTTGGTCTCGGCTCATTTGGTGAACGCCATTCACTTGCCTGATGTCTGGATTGCGTGTCGTACTCATAAACCCACGTCTCGTCTCCAGTAATGATCCTTTTGATGAATGTGGGATCGGATTCAGCCTCGCAAATCATGTCTTTTGCGACGTCAACACGGTCTCTTTTTTGCATGAAATTGAGGTCTTTCGGCACCAACTTTGCTGCTACACGACGGAAACCCAAATCATTAACCACAATGTCTTGGGCGGATCCATAGGCAATGTTCAAGTCCTCCGCTATTTCTCTGATGGTTAATTTGCGGTTATTGACCAACATTTCTTTTACTTTATCAATTTTTTCACCGACTTTCGATGTCGATGGTCTGCCACTGCGTTCATCATCTTCGATTGACTCACGACCACTTCTCAACCGCTCGTGCCACTGGTAAACGACCGTTTTTTTTAGAGAATCGTTGCCGAAACACTTTTCCAACATTTCCAACGTCCGTGCGCCACTAAATCCGTTTTTTACGCAAAATTTAAGGCAAGTTCGTTGTTGCAAATTTAAATCCATTTCTGCAATTGTAAAAAATCGCCAACACACACAGAGATAGATGTACTCTTGGCTACGTAACTTTTGCAAATGTCAAGTTATGACACTAAGATTTAAAGGGAATATCAACAACAGATGTACCAATTTAACAAAAAAACAGAACTCAAATCGGAACGATGGGAGCGCCACACGGTGGTTATTCCGGGAACTTTTTGATCAAGGTAGTATATTAGCATTTACTACTCTGTGGTCATTAATTACTTCAATATCTCCTGTAGTTAAGACTTTTTTGGGTATGTTTATCAATAGCAAATCAAGGATATTATCCCCCCTAGTTGGTGAAGTGACGAGCTGATGCATAGAGTTAAACGCAAAGAAATTTTATGCAGCGATTCGCAGATATCTTTGAGTTAACCTATATTAATTCATAGTGGGGATATCATTGTTTGTTCACAGCCTCTATTCATTGTGACGAAAAATTATTGGGGGCTATTTTTTAAATTTGGCATTTTATTCTCTTACCAATCACAACTGCATTCATAAAATTTAATTTTCGTGGTGTTTCATATTTAACAATACAAAATCGCTACTACCAGCAATTTGAAAGTTTATTTGAGTTATTCCACAGTTTTTAATATCTAAAATAAGTTTGTTGGTTTTATGCCTCTAAATAGATGCTACATGATACTAAAAATTGATGCACCATCTTTCCTTTGTCGGAAGTCAAGCCCCCCTACTTTGCTGACGAATATTTCGCTCTGCTCCTGTGCTTTAAATAATTCCCACATCGTTCGTTCCTAGCTGAATTAACATGAAAAGTTATAATTATCCTTCGTATATTTAATATATTATCCAACATTATAGATTTGAATCTTTAATACACAATTGTAACGCGTAAATTCATTTGTTTAATTTCTTCACGTCAACCAATTCCAAAAACGCCCATTAAATATATTCCCAATTAATAACGCCGACGTAATTTTCCTGTTGAATAATCTGTCATCCTGGTTTCATTAACACAGATGTGCCATTTAGGCGGTTAATTCAAGTGTAACATAAATATTTCTGGTTAAAAACTTTGATTGATTTTAATACGGGATCGGAAATTCCTCCCCAGAGTCTTCTACGTGATAGTGAACCTTAGGAACTCAACTATCTAATTCATCTGTTTTTAATTCAAGTTTCTGTTTGAGCATTTAATTGTACATCAAGTTATTATTATCGGTTTTAAATAAGTTTGAGTGAGATAATTTCTCATATATGACTCAACATTCCCAAATGAACTCAATTGCAAATAATATGGTTACTCATCAAAAAAAAGGTTGAGATTTTGGAGGATGTTAAATACGAATAAGCTTGTATTTCAGTAGTTAACATTAAGGGAACGTAGAATTTGAAAGTCTAGTATAAAGATTCAACTCATACCACAAAGACTGATGAGAACCATCAACCCACTTTGTCATTCGCTCCCCATTGTTGACTCGCAGGCCATGGCCGTACCCATCCTTCCCCTCTCCCACGTCTTCTGGCTGCGTATCGTTAAAATATTTTTGAAACATCAGCCGTCGTGGTTAAATTATTCAAGTGTGTCTCCCAAAGTTTTCATTTTTCATTTCAAAGTTTTATACAACTCCATCTCACGTTTTGTTTCGCTCATTTTCTTGGTTTGCTGCCAGATAAATTTTGTAGGATGCCAAAATTGGGATATGTTTTCAAATTCTACGACTAGTCTGTCTGACAACGCTCGATGTTTCTCTAACCGCCACACCTTCGCTGCATCCTCATTCATCTCCCTCCCCACTCCACTGTCCCCTCTGCTCTTCCCTCATTCTTCTCTGAACCCCCTCCTTCCACCCCTTCGCCCCAGTCCTCATTCATCCTCCATTCCACCACCCAGGGCGGCACGGGGAGTTAATCTTTCTTCCTTTAAGAGACTTCTTCTAGAGCAGCAACATGCCTCTTACATTAGAGAGTGGATGACGGGGGAAAAAGGCAGGGGGAGGGGCGTGGCCCCTCAACTCCCCCTCCTATGTCACCTCGTTTCTTGAATGGCTGATACTAAATGCTATGCCAATGCCTTTGGCTAATGGATTTTTATGGGTTATCTGCCCCACCAGTACTCTCGTTTCTCCGGAGAGTTAGAATAAAATGTGTGCGTCATTGCTAAACGAGTGTTGACTAGGGAAAAATAAATATATTGTCTATTTTATATTCATCTACATATACATAATACCCCGCAAGTCACCGTAGGGACGTGTGATGGGAGGGGGGGTTATTAGGTCACCACCCGTGAAAGAGAAGAAAACCTAATGCAAAACCAACGTATCCATGCAACCCTACACGCACAGAGGGGTACATGTTTTTATATTCATGCAAAAACCTTTGATCTACACCCATTCAAATGCATATTCTATCAACTAAATACTTATGCGCATACAAAATTAATAAAAATCTATCCAATAACGCGGAAATTAAAATTGATAAGTAAGAAGGGGATACTCTACTATCACATGGATATGCAACTTACCGCTTCCGCCCCCTAAGGCTGGGGAATGTGACGCACCATAGCAGGAAGGCAGCGGAGGCCTAAGAGAGACACACTGAGAGAGAGAGAAGAGGGATGGAAGGAGAAACTTGAAAACAAACAAAGCAGGGCAAGCAATACTGTAAAGAGCACTTTATTCGCTAATGGCAGTTCCATGCTGTCATGCGGGAAAGGTTTTGATATCAAAACACACGAGATTAGTGAAACTGCTTGCATTTGGGTAGAACTAATTATTCCCTAGACTCTGTGGGTGGCAAGTGGGATTTTGGCTATCACTTACCCTACTGTTGCTATCCCGTATTGTCCGTGGGAAGAAAGAGTCCTTGAGTCTGCTAGTTCTAGCATCTTTTTCCCGAATTTGATATATCAATCCGATGCAAGAATGAGTTTCTTTTTTGTCTAGCAAGCAAGATCTTGCATTTGGCGTCGTTCCTCGACGTACGTTTGGACGTCGCTCCATCTGCTTATCGTTCAATTAATGTTGCATCCATTTTCCGATCTTTTGAAACTTTCCACTTTTCCCATGGCACGTAGGCTCATGAAAATGGCTGGTTGAGTAAAACTCAATTGCGTGGCAATCATTTTTCGCGATTGCGTATCATCTTCGTCCAAAAGAAATGGTCCTCAAACCTACCTGGGCTGATTTTTACGCACCTTATCACTCAAGTCAAAAAGGCCGTTTTTAAACCAACGAAATCAATCTCTGCGCGTTGTCCGTCCACGTGGTACCTGATTCTACGTACATCGTCGTCCCAATTGAATGGTCCCGCTGTTAATCCCTACGGACAATTGTTTCTATCAGTCAAAGTGCCTACCCATTTTGTCTGCACGGCTGTGTGTTCAGACTGGATATATTGTTCATGTTCACTTGCTAGCCAAAAGAACTAGGGTTCGATTCCCGCCTCGGGTATGGATGTTTTGAACTCCCTGTGATTCGCCCCTATGACGCTGGTTGGTATGCCAAGAAGTAAAACCTGTATCAGGATCCCCGGTGGGCAGACGCGTTATAAGCTATGTTCGGGATGTAAAAAAATTATGGAAAACGGAAAGAGAGCGAAGTGGCAGGAGAATTTTTCCTGAAGGCCTAAGGCCTCTATTCTGTGCATCCGAAATCGTTTTCTGAGTTTTTTGAAATTACAGAGGATGTTGGGTGGTCTTCATTATTGGATGCAGCACGCGTACGAATCCAAGGTAGAGGTAAAAAACTACTCTTTTTTCCATATAATCAATTGGAACCATAGACTCTCTCTGATTCCTGCGACATTGATTCAGTAACCAGTGCGTTCCTTCCAGTTTTTACAGAATACACTGAACTTGGCCAGCATGAATTTGCCTGGCGTCCGACCCAGCGTCTTTAGAGTGAAAGGGTTGAAATAAAAACGATAATTTTGAATATAGCGAAACTGTTAATTGACAAATTCAAAGAATGCATTGGCTCCGAAAGGATATGTTGAGACCAATAAATTAATTGATACTTATGAGCTATAGGAATTATCATTTTTGGAATTGTAATATAGTGCACGTAAATTAAATTTGGTAGTTCAGTGGCTTGAGCATCAGTCTCTAAGAGAAAAACCTGGTTTTAACACAGGCTGTCGCTTCTGGAGACTCTATGCTTCACTAAATCTATATAATTTTCAAGTACCAGAAAAAACAGGCTGCACAGAGAAAGAACTGCTTCCCTTCATTATCCTGTCGAAGTGATAATTTCACACGCCGTGAGGTTTATTAAAGGTTAGTGAGACGTCTTGTCAACCTAAAACTTTGGGTTAGTAACTGTGATTGACTAACCGGAAGGTGGCTCACCGAATTGCTTTTGGTGACCCAGGGACTGAATATAACGGAGTTAGTTTATCGGTAACCGGTAGAGTGTTGAATAGCATATATTTTTTTCAAACCAAACCAATTGTTTTTTTTCTAAGTTAATTTGTGCCCATCCTTACAAAGTTAAGATATTCAACTTTGAATTAAATTCTTTAAAATTGATTTTCACTGCATTGGCTCCTCCTTTTCACGTTCTCCCTTCGTTTCTCTTATTTTACACCTCACTCAATCACCCGTCTCTCTGTGACCTCCATTCACGCGTGTCATTTCCCCGCAAAACACAACCAGTCCTTCCCAATTAACTCAATCAAATGCAATCATTTATCTGTATAAGTGCATGCTTGCGCTGTCGAAGCCTCGAATGCTTCCCTCATCATTCATAATCAGAGGTACGAGGAAATTCAAGCCAAATGAGAGTAAAAATTGTTTGTATAAAAAGTATCGGGAAAGGTTTTTTGAAGAGGGGGGAAAATAGATTTATTTAACATATGTATTGCTACAATGCGTCATCAGTCTTCAAAGTACATCCATTGAGTCTCGAGATAATTTTTCCAGTGGATTTTCTATGTCTCGAAGGCTCCCTGACAGGTGGAGGGTCCTTAAAGGTACATCTGCAAGCTTCTTTGACGGCACTTAGGGTCCCATGGTGGTGTCATCGGGAGGAGGGAGTCACTGTTGAGAATCGGAAATGGTCTTCTGAGGCAAGGTTTGGACTATGAGGGAGCTGGGGAATCGTAATGATGCCGTTGAAGAAGTTCTTCGCAAGCAGAAGATGCTCGACTCTGTTCTTGGTCGTCAAGATCTTCGGGACGAGTTTAGCGCAGATCTTTCGCATCACCCAATATTTGGTGAAAATGGTGTGCACTGTCATCTTATTAATACGCCTATACGATCTACGAGCATACGAAAACTTAACTGACTGTCTGAAGTCACTACTTCACACAATGCACGTCAGGGAAAAATTGTAACTTATAGTCTTTAAACAAATTATTCCTCTGCATACGAAACAGTCGCTCGGGTGATGATTGGTGAAGTCGTAGCCTCCACGCACTGGGTGTGCCCTTCCGAGTGAAAGGA
This sequence comes from Hetaerina americana, assembly GCF_022747635.1. Lineage (NCBI taxonomy): Eukaryota > Metazoa > Arthropoda > Insecta > Odonata > Calopterygidae > Hetaerina > Hetaerina americana. The sequence goes on from NW_027286093.1 coordinate 1,157,137, forward strand.
GGGAAGGGCTTTGCCCTAAATGTGGATGCACACTGCCGGGTCACACTCCGGTATCGCGAGAATTTGCATCCACAGTCGTTTGGGTGGCAAATAGGGGTCGCGGTTCCCTCTTCTCCATGCTTCCCTGTCTCTCATGACCCCTCCACTCTGCCGTTGGAGCAGGAAAAGAAATACCGGTTTGTTGAATTCTATTTGCATTGTCATGTACGCATTTAGTAGTGGCCTCTGAAGTTAATTTCGTAAGATAAAGAAAACATGCGCATAATTTTCATCCACCATGAGTTGCGTTTCTATCTGACCTTCCTCGTATTTCACCAAAATTCTCAAAATAAAAAGAAAAGTCAAAGAAACACGACCGCTTCAGTCAACACAGTCCTCGCTGTACGATCGTGGATAAAAAAGACCATGAGTTTAGTTTTCTGTTAACTTTAGAGAGGTTTAGGCGTTGTTCATCATTTCAAGTACAGCTCAGCATCCACCGGAAAGTTACTCGTAAAAGTCGTGAGAATAACAAATTTTGCTAATTTTTCCAGTTACGAATAAAATTTAAGGCGGCTTCAACATTTGGACCCATTAAAAGGCTAGGCTGCCCACGTATCTAATGGCAACGTGGTCCAAGCACTTGCATTGGCTGTGCATCGTTTATATTTGCTCATTTCATCGTTATAGCGAGTTGCATTGAAACTTTATAATTGCCAACTACGCCAAATATTATGAAAGCAAGTTATTCTCGTGTTTACTTCAAATAACATTTATGTTTTTTTAAAACTACCTTGGAAAAATTTACTCGTATGTACTTGTATATAGAAAGAAAACCAGGAGGAGTTTCCCCCGCTATCAATTTATATATATATATATATATATATATATATATATATATATATATATATATATATATATATATATATATATATACACATATATACATATATATATGCATATGTAACTGCATATATATTCATTCATATGCTTTACTTTATGCATGTACATATCCATGTGAATGAATATGTTTTCACGATTTTGTCAGGTTATATAGTCTATAAGCTCTTCCCCCACCAAACCTAGCACCTCCTCATTACTTTTCTTTTCTGCCCATTTCACCTTCTCCATCCTTCTCCACACCCACATATCAAAATCCTCCAACCTGCGCCTTTCATTCTACTTAAATGACCATGTTTCCACCTCAAACATAACCACGTTTCATATCAAAGTTTTGACGAGCCTTTTCTTAACATCCTTACTCGAAATCTCTGTCATCTCTTTGCTCCTCTTTGTGATATCTTCTTTGCCTAGCGAAATGTTTCTCCTTATGCCCCCACTACTTTGATGAACCTGGTCCAAAACTTTTCTGAGATACGCAAACTACTTCACCTGCTCTAGTTTTCGCCCTCCTATTTAAAAGTTAACCTTAGCCCTTCTTTTTATAGAAAACTGTAAAGCCAACCCTGGTGATGATGGGCAACTTTATCTTACCCCTCTTCCTAACACATCTCATCCGGACTCTTCTTCCGCCACTCACATCTTAGCTGTCTGAGACATGTATAGGCTGCGGATTGGTCTCCAATCCCTCCAATCCATTCATATTTTCTGCAATATGCTCATTAGATTTTCCCAATTTAATCCTTTAAACACTTTTTCGAAATCTACGAAACAGGCAAATGTTTCCTGGTTGTATTTTACATTCCTCATTGTTAGTATTCTCATTACTGTAACGCCATCACACGAGCCTCTTCCCTGCACGAATCAAACTAATTTATCCTAAATAATTATTAACCCTCCTCTCCATCTTCCTGTTGAAGATTTTGAGAAATACCTGAACTATTTGTGAAATTTAGTGCTTTCTTCCAGGAGTATAATAATCATTTTGGCTAGCTGATCGTTTACACCTCCTACTTTTTTCTACCCATTGCGCTTTTCGGCACGTTCGACTGCATTACATACCACTACATTGATCAATTCTACTCTTATTTTCTCTAATATTATTCTGAATTGTATATTGTAACTTAATAATAAATGTTTGAATTTAGACTAATTCTTGTTCAAGAGGAATACCGCTATGATTACCATTATTTGTTAATTGATCAAAGTTGTTCCGCGAAATAATATTTGTAATATATTCACAATACTCCTTAAATATTGGAAGGGAAACCCTAAGGTCGATAACTATTTGTTCTTCAAAATTATGGTGGCAAGGATCGCCATAGGCAAGGAAGAATTGCACTAAAGAAATAAACAACGAAATGGAAACCTAATGTTAACATTTTTTTTTCAATCTGAGAAATGTCGTAACATTCACAGTTTGGGGTAATAGTGATGACCTCAGTATCCACGCTATTATGACATGAGACGTGTGTACCACGTCGATATCAAAATGGCTTCGTATCACCAATGAACGATAGGAACGAAATAATTTGATTGTTAACCACCGTTTCACTCAATTAATACTTTGTAAAATGCAAACCACTAGGATGCCTTTCTTGATCTAGAATTGGAAATACAACTCGCGATGTGATGGAGTATGCGTTTGGAAAAAATAAATAATAAAATATAGGAGTTTCCATCCGGTACGAAGATGAATGTGGAAAGAGGATAATAGAAGGTCGAAGAAATGAATTTTCGTGACGTTCGAAGAGAAAACAAAGCCGCACGCGTCCCGTCCCCCCCCCCACCCCCGCTCCAGCTGTGAAGGGAGCCGGCGGCCATTGAGGGGATGTACAAGAGGAGCAGGAGGAGGGGAGCTTTGGTTGGGAGGCAGGGGGCACAGGGGAACAAGAGGGATGCGAATCGAGGGAATGATGATGGAAAAAGAGTGTGGGGCGGGTGATGGAATAGAGTGGCGGCTTGATCGGTGGGGGGGAAGGGGGCGGGTAGGGACGACGCGACTGGAGAGTGAATGAAGGACAAGGTCTGGGAAAGTGGATTCTGGGAAGGAGAAGAGAGGAGAAGGGTGGGAGGGCGACCGCTGCCAATTTTTCCTCCTCCGTGGGAATATCCCGGCAACTTGAATCCCAAATGGGGAGGCGGTTTTTTAAGGAACGTCGGTTGTTTCTTTTATTGGCTTGCTCGACTGACACGTATTATGTGAGATGAATTAACGTCCACCCGCGCCCTTAAAACTTTCTATGAGAAGGGGGAGCAATAGGCCGCGAAATACACTGTCCCTTATGCTTAAGCTTAGTAAACGGTCTAAACAATATAAACATCTCGTACTGTGAACTGATTGCGCTTGCATTGAGTTCTCAGAAGCATCAGAAACTGACTATTCATACGATGGTTGGAGAATGTTTTGAATCTTTGCAATCATAGTAAACTTTCAATCGCCAAATTAAACTGCTTTTTCTTGAGTAGTTTAGTTAAAAATGTAGGGAAAAGTGGAATTAAAATTATAAATGATTGCGTTAAACATATATAAACCTCGTACAGGGTAGGAAAGTTAAAAAGACGATAATATATTGAATATTGCGAATGTGACAATAATTCATGATTCGAAGGAGAGGGAAATATAGGCTGAAAAATATTATAATTCAAATTTATAATAAGTTATTCATTACATTTAGTTCAATTTTTCTATTGATTATTTGAAGTTGAAGAATGATATGTGTGTACATTGCCATCTCACCAAATAATGCACAGCATTACTGAAACAATGAATAGTACCGAAGGAGATATTTATAAATATATTTAACTGTCTTATCATAATTTTATCTTCAAAGAATGTAAACTGGCCCCCTTACTACCCTGATGTATGAATTTTACTCATTGGCTGTTATTAACCGAGTTCTACCATCATCTACCCAAAACTCTAGGTTGATTGCTTGGATATAGGGATTAAATATGTTTGTTACCCATTAATTACCTCCGATATACAAGGATGTACCTTAAATTATTTTTATTACTAAAATTCAATCAAGATAGAAAAATAATATTTATTTGACATTCGTTAGTTTCCTCTGAATAGTCAAAGGCCAGTTTTATGCATTTCATCCAATGTTTCTTGACCTTTCGAATGCCAATAACTCTAAAAGAATGCATCGATAACCATTATTCCACCTCTTGAATGACGTCATTTTTGTCGCCATATCTCCGATCCTGCAACATGTTTTTCATGAGTTCTGGGGATGAGAAAAATTAGCTTCCGGGGAGATCGGGAAAATTTGGTGGATGTGGCAAAATTTCAAAACCAATTGGCTTTGATTGCCGGTCGCGATTGCTGGTCACGCCGGCAGCCGTGGAACCCAAGGTGCTTACACCGTTGATATGTGCAGTTCTTCGTGAGTAATTTACCGTGCCGTAATTAAGATCGGTCTCATTCATGATCATCTAGGTAGTTGCTCTTCGATTTAATGCGGGGATAGTACCCCCGCTTTCTTCCCTGTGGCAGCATCGTCTCCGAATAATGGTCTTCCACTTCAAGGATCGTCGTCTGTGAGGGCCATGTGACCAGCTTGAAACTTCCTTTTTCGCCTCACAACTGAATCATATGACAGGCTATACTTTCCATAAACACCCATCATATTGTTGTAGATTCTCCGGGCTCTGTAGCCTTTAAATGGTGGAATACTTTTGTAAAAGTCTCTCGGACGTGAATAACAATGTATAAAAGTTAGCACTAGTGGGCAAAGACAAATACACAGAAAAACACTAAAAAGAAAAGAAAGTCACTCGGTTTCAATTTTTTAGTGGAGATAAGGACAGAACTTTTCCAGAACAGTTCTGCCCTCTTCCATGAGAAAGGTGGCTTCAACCACCGAAAATTTGAAATCGAGTGAGTTTCTTTTCTTTTTTTTGTGTTTTTGCCATTGTCCACTAGCACTAAATTTTATACTTTATATGCATATATATACACACCTACAAATACGTTTTGATATATATATATATAACACTTTTTGAAAGTCTCACGGACGTGAATAATAATGTATAACACTTAGCACTAGTGGACGCAGACAAAAACAGAGTCTGTCACTCTCTTCCTTGATAAAGGTGGTCACGACCACCGAAAATTCGAATAATAGTGAGTTTCTTTTTTGTGTGAATCTGTCTTTTTGTCTGTGTCCACTAGTGCTAAGTGTTATACATTATATATATATATATATACATATATATATATATGTATATATATATATATACATATATATATATATGTATATATATATATACATATTTACATACATATACATTCAAACACGAAAACTAACCTCACGGCGAAAAAATATTCATTAACATGTAAATAGAAATATGTAAAGAAAAGGGATAGGAACCCATCAGGCCCCGGCAAGTCGAAAGATCCGTGGTTCAAGAACCGGTCGAGGAAATATTTTTGCACTTGTGATCTGCTTGACTCCACCTTCTCTACCTCTCATGTGTTTGCCTTTTATTGTGTTCCTGTCCCATTTCCTTATTTACATTTTCATGGGAATGAATATATATATATATATATAAATATAATTATATATATATATATATATATATATATATATATATATATATATATATATATATATTCTGGCGCCTAGTTCCGAGGGGCGTTGTTGAAAAATAGACCGATATTGGCCGAGCGTCATCCATAAATAACTTCTTGCTCAAATACACGTAAGTCAGCAGGAAAACGTCCCTGACCCCTGCTTGCCTCGGTCTGTATTTCTGCGCGCCAAATTGGATCATGTGGGCAAAAGGTAGATCGGGGGAAAGAAAGGCGGGTGACGGCGTGCCTCTCCTCCTTCGGACTTGCTTCGTGCCTAGAGCCCTCATTCCACGGCCGCGGCCTTTACAACTCCACCCTCTCCCCTTTCCTTCTCCATCCCTAACAGCAGACCCATTCACTTGGGGCCTCGTTGCCCCCTCTCCATTCTATATCTCGGCAATCCCTTAACCACCCTTATATTCCGTGGGTATTACTTTGGGGTGGAATTTAATAGCGAGGCGGCGCCACCCTCCCGGGCCCCTTCGCAAGCACGACGGAATGGGGGAGAAGGGGGGTTGGGGGCAGTAGGAGGAGATTGGAACAGGAGAAGGGGAGGGGGCCATGGCGACGAAGAGTGGTCGGGGAAGGGGATAAGAAAGGAAAGGGGAACTCGCCGTGGAAACCCATCGCCGGCCGCATAAAAATTCCAGGTGCTTATACTCCCCAGCAATTTCCAGCCCCGCTCCTTCCTCATGCACATCCCCCCTTCACTCCCGAGGATCGGGTTCTCTTGCTGCCCCCCCTTTTCCATCCTCCCTCTTCCCTCTCCATCCGCAGCTCCCCGAAACCTTCTCGTCTGTCGTACTCCTCTTTCGAGGCACCTCCGTCCCCACTGGGACGGGTTCAGGGGCGAGGGAGGGCGGCATAGGTGCTTTCCCCTTCGTCGCTTCACGCGAATTTGGCGCCAGGGAGTAAGCGGATCGCCCCTCTCATCCCCCTCGGTACATCATACCACCACTCCCAACGCCTACATAGCTTCCCTAGCCATGCACCCTTTCTCCCCTTCTCTTATCTTCTTGCTCCCTTTCCTCCGTTTCACGTTCACTCATTCCCACAATTATTTTCATTTCTTCCCCATCATTCTTCTCTTTGCAGCGTCTTCCTCCTATTTTCTTAATGCCCGTGAAAAAAGATGACTCTGCGCTCGGTTAGCTCCCATTCTAAGGCCAGGACTTTATCCGAAATATAAACTTTAATAATTTGAAAAATACATGGTTTTTATTAAAAGTATCGGGAAACGTTTCGGAAAAATAGATATATTTCAGATATAGCTACATCACCTCAAAATTCTTAAAAGTACATCCTTTGAGCGTAGACACACTTTTCCAACGGCTGTTTTACGACTTGAAGGCTCCCTGATAGGCGGAGTATTCTACAAGCTTCGTAAGGGTTCGCGTGCAAGCTTCTTTGACGGTGCTTAGGTTTCTATGGTGGTGTCTTTTGAGAGAGGGAGGATTTCACTTTTGGGAATAGGGAAAATTCCCAATTATTGGCAATCGATGAAGGTTACCCTTAAAAACTTAAAAGATAAAGAAAAGTATTTGATTTCTCATGTGAATGACCCACATAAATCATTTCTGTATGCATAATGGTGCTTATTTCTCTCGTGTGCGCAATGATAAGTTTAGATCATTAAACTGTATTAGCCGGTATATGTCAAGTTGAGATCAGTTTCAGGGAAGATATTTGTCTTTTTACGATGGTATATATCTCCTCTAATTCCATCGCTGTCGGTTTAATATGATATACCCAAGCAGAACTTTCCGTTAAACCTGTCTTCATTTTTGTATCTTTGACCGTGATATTTGCTATCATATCAATTGCTGATAAAACGCCATCGTTTCGAAACATATATATCAGTTTCCCAAGAAACCTGAAACATCCCAGGCGAAAAACAACGATATTTAAACTAGTTATTAATGCGTGTAAGACCAATTTGTCGAGCGAAAGCAGAGGCAAACGCACTGATTCCGCTCAATTTTATCCGTGCAAGTGCAGAGTTTCCAACTCACGGAATAGGCTAGCCAAGATCGATTCATGCATATTCTCGGCGGCACGCTTAATCATGTTTCAGCAACATAATCATCATCTCTCTCACTTAACCCCTCCCACTCATTCTCCTTTCTCCTTTTGATCAAGTAGTTTTCCTTCATTGCCAATATGGCGGTCATTATGCTGGGAATCGTGCTAAAACGTGTTTTTGTCGTGGAATTCCTCCCGTCCCGGAATAAGAAATTTATTTTTTCGTTCTCTTCCCTCAAAAAAAAACGCTCTTCTTCCGCCGACTCCCCCCCCACACACACAAGCCATCTCTTTCACTCTCTCCCTCTCTTCACCCTTCATCCACCCCCTACCCCCTCTCCGCTCGCTAACAGTCCCTCCCCCCCTTGCCTTCTCTTCCCTCGGCTCCTTCCCTATTCCAATGAATAATTCTATTATCCTTCTCGCCCGCGCTTCGTATATAGATGTGCCCGGGGCCTTTCGGAGGTGGGGAGTGGACGGGAGACTGGAGCGAGGTGTGGGAAGGGGAGGGAAGTTGATTGTGGGGGGTGGGGGGGCGGTTCGGAGACTCGGTTGGGGGTGGGGAGAGGGTGGGGGAGGGAGAGAAAAGAGACAAGTCGCACACACGCAGCAAACGGATTCACTTTAATTCCGGCCGCTCATTCCCTCCCTCCACCTTCCCCTAAAAAAAATCGTAACTTGTTATCGAATCCCATTACTATATTCTATTAAGAAAACGAGTTTCCATATTTATGACTGCCGGTGGCGAATCCAGAATATTGCCTCAGGACCGCTGGGGTGTTAGATGAACGGTGGAGTTGATGTGGGTGATAGCGCGTCCGCTTTTGCTCTCCACTCAGTCAAATGCTCGCCCCATCATCGCCAACATCCCTATTGCAACGGATCACTTATTTATTTGAGCTACGGGCTCATATATTCGAGGGAGTATTGCTTCAATGAATGGCGTTACGATTTGTTGCATTCGAAACAAAATAGATGTGCAAAAAACCTTTTTTTACAAAAAAGTGGAATCATGAAAAAATACAAGAACAGCCCATAAAGTAAGTTACGCTTTGAAATAAAATACGTACCTAATATCAAGACAAATCTTGATTATTTACATTTGAAAGGCACATTCCTAAACTATATCTCTCTTTGGAGTAACCATTTAAATTGATGCGTTTATCATAACAATGCATAACCTTTTCAATTCTGTCTCTGAAAAAATCTGCCTTCAGAAAGTTGTATATGAATTTTAATTGGCTTGTGATTATTTGCAAGTAACAAACTTATCACAGATTGTGCTTCACAACTCGCAAGATTTTCCATTGAAGCTCACATTTTAAAAGTTCACGGTGAGAAAAACACTACTGCCTGCACATTACCATAGCAGGATGTGTACTGAAGTAGGAACGTAGAGAGACCAAAATGGTGGCTCTAGCCCTGCCCACCGCCACGCTAGGCCTAAACGTAAGTTACTTTCTGGTCAACCCTCGCAAAATCATGTGCTGATATAGATTTATAATTGTATTTTATATTTTGCCGTTGGTTACGCTATCAAATTTGTGTCCATATGCATGCTGCGAAAAGAAATGTTATGAGAAATAGTTCTTTGTGTAAAAACCCCGAAGCCGTGACAACAGAAATGGATGATTTTTGCCGAGATGTTACACGTTTCCGAAAGTACACACTCAAATGTGAGCGGCTGGGTGATACACATTCTTTTGGAATTTCCGGAATTCTTATCTTTTTAAAAAAAATAAGCTCACCAGAGCCCAAAATTGTTATTAAACCAGAAACCAGCGTTCTGTATTTAATACGAATCTGGTTTTGAATGTACCGAAAAATTAATCTCCAAACGTTTTGCATCATGCGCATTTCAAAAATATCTTAATCATACATGGCTTTCGCTTTGAATTAATTCTTCCTCCTAATTGTCACCGTTGTCACTTTCTCCAGTGTTGTTCTCTGGGAAAGGCAGTCAAATTGAAAGTCGACTTTTTCAATTGTTTTAACTCTTTTCACAAAAGAATGCGAGTACAAAATAGGGAGAACCATTCACCAATTGATCTGTCCAGCGAACAAGAAAAGAACGAAATTAAATGGGGATAAGATACATTCTAGAATAAAATGGTTTGCAAGAAACGGGACAGAAGGGGAAAGTGTCAGGAGAAGTATTTGCCAAGAATTAATTGATGAGAAAATTAAACAGACGAGAGCAGTTCTAAATGGAATTCTATGAGAAGGAGTGCATTGCAGTAATCCTAAAAACACCAATCTTTGTTCTCACGAAACAAGTAACACAACATAGTCAACATTTAGGGCATTTCTTAAAGTTGTAATGTGTAAATAAAATAATTCTACGAGACTTAGACGGTAATATGAGATGTATAATTATGACGATTCGAGATTAAATCGATTGTGTTTGTTCATAATACACATGTTTTATTTCGTCTTAATGATAACGCGAAAAAATTATCAAAATATATGCAGTGTGTTTACGACTCTTCCTCCCTTTTCAAGTGAATGTACGCGCTGCCAATTTCATTTGAAGTTAGTACTTCTCAAATAGCAATGTATTGCAAGTACTCTTATATAAAAATACATTTGGATATCATCTCCTTTACATTCTGCATAACGATTAATCAACAACTTGACTACGCAATATCATTGCCAACAGGTTCTTTCAGTCACGTGGTCCTACCATTTCTATGAAAAATAATTCACTACTCTTTCTCAAGTATTAATTCTTGTTTTGTATATTTTATATATACATGTACACACACACACACACACACACACACACACACACATATATATATATATATATATATATATATATATATATATATATATGTGTGTGTGTGTGTGTGTGTGTGTGTGTGTGTGTGTGTGTGTGTGTGTGTGTGTGTGTGTGTGTGTGTGTGTGTGTGTGTGTGTGTGTGTGTGTGTGTGTGTGTGTGTGTGTGTGTGTGTGTGTGTGTATATATATGCATACAACTGTCCCTCATGGCCCACGCTGACTCCTTTGTTAGTCACTTGCACAGAAGCAACTATTATTTTACGAGAAATTATAAAACAGACACGAGAATTAAATAGGTTGTCAGGATTATGCAATAGGTCGTAGTCAATGGTATTTTCAAAAAACTCATGATATTTTTGTATTAATAATAACTAATAACAAAATATCTATGGTTTCTGGCGTCCTACGCAGAGTTGAAAGAATAATTTAACGAATGCGACACAGGTTATCCGTGATATTAACACGAATGGACAGTGGTAGATGTAGGATATTCTCAGGAAAACAGAAAAGAACATTAGCATTGAGTTGCCAATTGAGATGCACCAAGGACTTAGATCCTACCGAGGTCTCATTAATATTACAAAGAAAAAAAACCGAACGTGCTCTGGCATCCGAGGTGAGACACAAGATTCGAACTCTCCTGACATTCACCTTGGCAGCAACATGATTAGCGCGGTCGGCCTCGTCTCAAAAACCTCTCATCCTTTTTACAGGTTGAAATATTTCGTGTATCGAGTTTTGCTAGAGTTTTCATTTATTTTCATTATTTCGTCCGTTTTTACTTGTCACTCGCGGAGGTGAATTCATTGGGGACTGTCCCCATTTCTGAGGAACGGCTGTCTGGGAGTCGAGCGAAAGTCCAGAGGGTGGGGAAGGGAAGATAAAGGGAAGGTGAGAGTGGTTTGGGGTTCGGGAGCGTCGCCTTCGAGTGAGTGAGGGAGTTGCGGAAGGGAGCGACGGGTAAAATGAGCAGAAGCCATTAAAATTGAAAAGGAGAGCGGATAAGGTGAAAGGTGAAAGGGATGGCCGTCGATGAATCATAGGGGAGAATGGGTAATTGACAGCAGTGCTGCAGACATCTCCTCTGCAGCCACTTTTTGCCCTATCAAGGAATCTTTGGCTAAGCAAAGGCCCTGTTACATTGAATTGACGTCATCAGTTTGAAATAGATATCATATCGTTTAGGAGGAGAAAAATTATGGAAAAAAACAAGAGCGCTAATAGTTTCGGGCATTTCCATCGATAATATGAAACTGTATGTAATTTATTAGGACTTGATTAACATCCATCTCGCTAACTACATGAGCAATTGGAAAATTTTCATTTGAATATATAGTATAGCCGTTTTTTCGCAAATTACCCAAAAGTGCGGTCAAATAAGTCAAGAAGACACAAGTCTAGCGGCCTACAGTATTCAGAAAACGCCTTTTTTGCATGATAGGTATACTAAACGTTTATATTCCATCATAAAATTCAATACTTCACTGTTATCCGCTCTCTAGATTAGAGATGCCCTGCACGGAATTAGTCATCAAATGATAATTCCTTTCTCCACTTGAGGAACACATTTTGAACAGCACGATGGTACAAAGCAGTAAAACTTTTCAACTTATTTGCAGTCCACTAAGTTAAATGAACCTGAATGTACTTATGATTTCACGTCAGGAAGGATCCGTGAAAAGGGTTTCAATGCCTTATCGATTAACTTGCTTGCTATATAAAGTTCACTTACGATCTTAAAAGGCAAATTAATTGGAATTTCCAAGACATAAAAGGTTATAAAAGCGGCTTTATGTATATCGAAAACGAGAAGTGATATTTTTCAGCACTGAGAAAAACTTACTTGCACTTTATCTAAGAGGCTCAGGTGGTTTTGGTGTGTACTCAAACGTGGGGATATAGTGTATAGTTTTAATTTCATATATCCGGACTCTTTCGCATCAAATTTGTTGAAGAAACTCTTTATCTAGTAGTAGAAAGAAGATCCAATCGAAATTCCTACGGCTGATAGTGTTTCATCCCTTCACTCCGCACTTACACCTTTGAGAAGCCGTTAAAAAGAGGGAATAAAAGTGACCGGGAAGTGGTTCGAGTGCTTTATTATGAGGAAAGGGGAGGGAGGTAGAGAGTGGGTTTAGGGCGAGGGCAAAATGGAGGGAAGAAAATGAAGGGGAAATAGGAGATGAAAGGAGGAGGCGGGAGGAGGGGGGCGAGATGTGAAAGGAGTGAGAGGAAGGTGTTGGATGTAGCCGCGCTCTGGATGTGATGAGCCCTCGCCCTCTCATACCCGCCCTTCTTCTCCTACTCCCCCTTAACCGCACCCAATTGATAAGCCTTCGGAGGGGATAATTTGGGGACCATTACTCGTCCTCCCCCTCCGCTTCATCTCCGCCAAGTCCTCGGGTCCCCAGCTGATCCACCGACGAAATGAGAGGCTAATTCCAAAATTGGAGTGGAGAAATCGTAAGAGAGAGAGAGAGGATCCGAGCAAAGGAGAGGAGGAGGGAGGAAAACAAAGGGCGGCAGGGAGCAAAGGGGAGTATCTGCAAGAGGGGATAGGTGGGAGGGAGGATTAGAGGCGGGGTTGGCTCAGGATGAGAGACTTGAATGCGAGAAGTGAATGCGTGGGTAAGGCTGTTTCGCGCAACCGAGTAACTCGAGAGTCCAAGGCTGCCTCTGTGGCTTGCTTGAATCGGACGCGGGAAATCGGACGATCCGTGTAATTGTCCTCTTTTTAAAATCGACTCCGAGCATCAATGACGTCCCTATCCATGAAGTACAATGTTTGTATGAAAAGTATCGGAAACAATATTTTCCAAACGCGTTCATGAAGTGCTGAAATCTTAACCGTCGTTTAAACGTGCGCATGACCATAGATCGTATTGACATTGATGAGATGACAGTGCACACACAATTATTAATGAAAAATTGGCAATACGAAACTATTACCGAAAATTTTCCCGATACTTTTTATACAAACTATGTACACGCTACTGCATGTCATGTTTCCACCCTTACGAAGATGAATGATACAAATGTGTATATTGCACTGGATGGACCCAATAACTGGGCTGAGTGATTTCAGACTTGGTCCTCTATCTCCTTCTAGTTTAATGCAAATGTAATCTTATTCAATGTTATTTAAATTGTTTTAAAAATAACACTGGAATATGACACTTTTGTATTTCAGTATTTGGGGCCGATCGGCAATACTTTTCACACCCCAGTTTTACTTGAAAAAATAAATATGCGCTAATTTTATGTCCCTCAATTTATCGCCTAGCCTGGGAGTAAGAGAAGAATTATCCCTCGAGGCTCTTAAACCCTTTTACCTGCGATGACCGATTATGACGTAAGTGTCTTCAACCCGCCAAGGGACCGACTACATTTTCATTTGATTGATTGCACGGAATATGATCGCTTTTCCTTTCGCTGCTTTTGCCTCCATCGGGAAAACTCGAAATAACGTAAACATTTCAGATATTGAATAATTCAATTCAATGAAATTTGTTACATTAACCTAAAAAACTCATTAATTTAATTATGTTCTATACGGCAAGGGTTTTATTTATTCCTGTTCCCAAATTTTTTCAATAAAGTTTTCAAATTTTTCCATCATTTTATAGATTTTTTCAACTGTCGTGATAATCAGTATGCCTAACTTGAATAGATTTATCGAAATAATATTTTCATTTCTGTCGCTAGATCCTGAAGCAGTCATATTTTTATCTGAGATTTTTCTGCTATCTTGCCTCTATAAAAAGATTGTGTCCAGAGGCTTCTTTTCCTTTATATTTATCAAATAGTTGTCTTTTATCAAGTTTTTTAGCGAAAGCTCTTTCTTTATTAACCCTTGGTCGTTTTAGAATTCACAGAAATATTTACTTATTTGTAATTATTTTTGTGCATAAAGATGAAAATATTTGATAATTATAAAAAACTCAGGAGGGAGGAGACATAGTTTTGAGAACCGGACTTCTAGTACATGCCAATTCGTTATAACATAGTAATGAAAGTTCCTTTTTACCAAATCCCAATGTTAACTTTGATACTGCTGCATATTAATATTTTTTGTATTCTATTGTCATCACTTATTAGTTAGCAAATATTCATGCTTTGGATGAAAAATTTAATGTTTTAGAGTAACTTTCATTAAATTTCCTGAATAAGATTTTAAAAGTCACCTCTATGACAGCAATATCCTAGTCAACTGTGCATGAAATACAAAGGAAATAAACTGACTAATTAATATAAAAAACACAGAATGTGACCCCTCATTTCTCTCAGGACTCAATTTCATCCTCTTCAACCTGCTTGCTAATGTCTTTATTATCTCCATATAGATCTTAAAACAGTGGAGCTCAGACCTATCTCTCAATCACACGAAGTGTACGAGGCATCCGTGCCACTCAATGTAAGATGATCTCACACGGAATGGAAGAGGAAACCTCTTAAGAGAAAATATCGTCAGCATAATGGTGGTAAACACCGATAAAAACTAAACCAGTCGAAATCTGATGCAAGATCCTCCTTATAAAATATATAAATTAAGCGATAGTATTATGAACTTTGAATGGCATTTGCTTATATCATTAAAAAACATAACTTGAAATATATATTTTATATTTATATATACATGCCCTGCAAGCCACCGCTAGGGTGTGCAGCAGGGGGTAAATACATATCAGAAAAATTTTACCCGAACATTAACCTACGGTGGTCGAGCAATGTTATTATGATCCCCAATCGTTCGCAGAAAATTATATCTTAAATCCATCTGTTCTAGACCTAATCTCTTTAATTTCAATAGCATGATCTCTCCTACCGTAGTACAATGGGAGTAATTATACTTTTTCATCATCACTGCTAAATGGACCTCCTTCCATTTAATGCAAGAGATTTAATCTGTAAATTTACCTTCGCTCAGTTAATGATTCCCAGCCTAGCCACTCTAATATTTTGGATACGCTACGAAGTTTATCATAATAACGTTTTAAAAACCTACCTCCTCTACCCTACACGTGATCCAATGCAGCAATCAATCCAACTTCGTGAAAATCCCATATACTTGCAGCATATTCTAAATGAGGTCTAACCAACGACAGATAACATTTCTCTTTGTTTTCACCACATTTACCAAGGACTTCTAAAAACTCCCAAATTTCTGTTTGCTTGTCCACATATTCCCCGTAAGTGTTTCACCCAGGAGAGATCGTGAGCAATTTTAACGCCTATATATTTAATCGAATCTACACATATAATTTCGGTGTTCCCGATGCAGCAGGCGTTCTGGAGGGAATTGCTTCTTCCATAAATTCATCACTACGCACTTTTTTAAGTTTAATTATAATGGCAGCGTTGCACCAGCGTTGCATAGCATTATGGTCATCTGAAAGGACTGCTGTTTCCTCAGGATAACGGATATTACACTAAAGCACTGCATTGTCGGAAAATAAACGTATCTTACTGGTGACTATGGATTCAATGTCGTTAATGAAAGGTAGGAATAAAAGAAGCCCGATAAAATTTCCCTGGGGAATACCAGAAGTAACTTCTACTGCATTTGACCTAACTCCATCTATCACTTCTCTATGCATCCGACCATTCAAAAATACTTAAATCTAACCCTTGATATTATCATCTTATACGTATGATTCTAGCTTTGCGAGTAGTTTATTATGAGGTACTTTGTCGAAAGCTCTCTTAAAATCTAGAAAAATTTCGCCCACTGGAATATTTCCCTCTCCCGGAATAAGAATATCGCGAACAAAAAGCGCATTTTTTATCTCGCAGGATCTTTCTTTTCGGAAACCGTGCTGATTTTTATTAATAACTTCTGAAATTAATGGTGTCTCACGATAGAACTAGCAATTATATGTTCCATAACTTTGCATGAAATGGATGTGAGGGAAATAGGTCTGAAATTAGTCGGTTCCTCCTTGTCTCCTTTTTGAATATTGGTGTTACGTTATTTGTGTTCCGATCGCTGGGAGCCTTGTGTTCTACAAGTGACTTCTCAAATACTATTTCTAAAATATATGTTGTACATTAAATGATATCCAACACTGTCGTGGAACGGTTGTTCCATTGAAGTAATTATTTTTCAATTGGCTTTGTTTCCTTCACTTTCTACATAGATGATGAACCTACAAATTTGGTTCAATAGTCCTCCCTATCAATGCCTTTCAATCTCGTTATTATAGAGTTAAACATCTGTATTTATTATCATTGAGTCAGGCAGGAACTATTATGATATCAATCATAATGTGAGTAGTGTCGGATCGTATAACATACATTAGCGATGGATGTGGAATTTAAAGTAGAGATTTCCTAATATTGATTATTGTCGCCACAAGGTGGGTGGTATCTTTCCGATTCTTACATTCCTTTACAATCTTGTATATTAGCAAGCAAAATGTACGAAGATATAACTCTTAGTATTTGCTATCAAAATTTGCTAGTTAAAATTGATTTTTGCGTTGGACAAATTGATTATAATAAAGAAATAAGATATAGCGAGAACATATAGAGTCAAAAATAAGTTACAACTACTAAACATTCGCTCAAGTTAAGATTCGGCGAGCTTATGAATTGAAAGCGAAATAGCAATTAACATTAGATAACTAATAAGGGCCTAGGCAGCTGAGTGAATGGAGTGCTTGGCTACTCTCGGAAGCGCTTGAGTGATACGTCTATGTGGATTTTTTTCCAGTGACGTATATCTCTGGTCAACCACAGACGAGTCAGTTATAGGAACCCTACCCCGTTTGATATGTGAATGTCATTGAATGTCTCTGATTCAATACTTAAACTAAACTGACTAAATAAGACATTATAATTTTTAATGGACGAACTTTTAGCGTAATTGAAGAGTCACCTGTGCCACTATTTGCACTTTAGCTTCGCATGCACGAAAGCTGTCCAGAAAGTTATGTTTTGAAACATAGTATGAACCTAGAGTCAGGACAAATTTAAATATACACACTTAAAAGTCACATTTTAAAACTATTTTTCAGCATAGTTACCAATCCAATTGAGGCATTTATCATAACGATACACAGGATTTTGAATCCGTCTCTGAAGAAATCTGCCGCCTTATATTTCAACCACTTGTTTACACCAGCATGCAACTCTGCGTCATTGCCAAAGCACTGTGTTGCACGCCATATTTTCATCGCGGGAAAGAGGTGGTAAAATCGCTTTATCCATGTCTCATCCAAAGTTATGACGCGATCTAAGCGTGCGTCACCATCTTTTTCATAAGCTTCGAGGAAAGTCAGCAATTCAGCAAGACGCTGTTTTTGCGGTCTTTCGTTAAGATTTTCGGCACCTATCTGGCGCGAAACTTGTGATAGCCAAGCTTTCCCGCTACAATTTCATGTGATACACTGTGAAATTAGGGAAAAATAAAGCAAAAGATTCGTAATCTTAAATTGGCGACTTTCACGAATGTTTTTCGTTGATTTTCACAGTCAGTTCATCTCCCACTAGGCTATGCGGTACAACGGCGATACTCGTCGTGAACATTACTGCGGCAATTTCAAAACTGAATTCACCACTACCTCACTCCTATTTCACTTATTATCCCATCTCCGCACACTTCACAAATTTACCTTTAGATTTTAATAGATTTGTAGTTTTCTCTCAGTAAAAACCTAATCACAGATCATACTTAAAAACTAGTAGGATTTTCTATTGCAGATCACATTTTAACAGGTCGCAGTGAATCATGTAAAAACCACAGTCTCCACACTATCATATCAGGATACGTACTGAGTCTAGGGACGTTTATGGACCTCGATGGTGGTTCTAGCCTTACCCACTAAGCCAATGTGATAGACTAAAACGTAAGTTAGTTTCTGGTCAGCCCCCATACATCGAATAGTTTCATGAGTAGATGATCCGTGGTGTCAACATTATGTCATGATTCATTCATTACTAGTCACATAAAACCTTTAAATTTGAAAGAAAATCATTTCGTAGTTAGCAAATGCACAAATATTATACGATTATATTGACGAATTTAAAATTTCGTCTTACTTGCCGATGCCTATTGCTATTTTCTTAGGCAATTTTGTCAAGTTTATAAGATATACATTTAATTTTTTTGGAAGAACAAGACTAATTAAGGTTTAAAATACCTAAGAAAAGAGAATAAAACTCCAAATAGACCTTGGACCAAAAGTTATCTCCGTTATTCGTTCAGTATATATATATATATATATATATATATATATATATATATATATATATATATATATATATATATATATACATATACTGAACGAGTACATATGTATCTATATGTGTACAAAAAATATTTAAAAAACATAAATATATATATATATTTTTTAATTTTTTACCATTATCCTTAATGTTCGGCAACCCGCGGTACGGCAATGCATATTGTTAATATAATCGTCAGGCTGAAGTAAATTCTTAAAAGAAAGCGAATCATGAAATTCTTCTCTCTGCCTGCTTTTTCGGGCTCACGGTCCCGCAGCAAAGTGGCACAAATCACAGGAGGGTGGAAGTGAAGATTGGGTTCAAATACGTTGGAGAGATAAACGTAAGGAAGGGATGCATTTGCGTGGGAATAAAAAGTGGGAAGCGAAGCGAGATAAAAGAGGGCTGAAGTGGGGGCCGAGATGGCAAGGAGGAACCAGGGAACCGAGGCAAGGGGAGGGTTGGAGGAGGTGGTGGAAAGCGGAATGGGGTGGGAGTGGAGGCGATGTTGAGAGCAATTGAAGGCAATTGTAAGGCTGAATGCAGGCGTGGCGTGTGTTACCCTCACATCTATATGTTTACAGACCGAGGCGCAGGGTATAAGCGCGGCCGGCGTTGGGGCAGAAGTTGAAAAATAAATCACCGCTTTGCCAATAGAGCAAGAGTTCGATTTAATTATGCAGAGGGGGCGGTCAAGGATCCGTGAGAGTAAACAAGGATCGTGGCCGCCGGTGAAGCGAGAGAGGGGTGGGTGGGCGACCAGGAGGCTCTCGGAGCGCGCGGGGGAGTGACTAAGGGTGAGATTAAATACTGCAAAATGCGGAGTTGAGGAGAAGAGAGGCCTGCTTTTCTGAATTTCAGTTATTTAGAGGAACATGCTGGTGGAGAAATACAGTCACAATGCTGCTAGATGAGAGAACAAAGTTACTACGCTAGAAGAGTTTTATGATGACTTTTTTAGTTACGGCTACGGTTAGTTGTAAGATGTAAAATTGAGACATATAAAAGGGGACTTCACGCGTCAGAAAAAAAACAAGAATAAAAGGTTTTAAGTTCTATTTAACTGCGTTTTTTCATCGTAAAATCTTAATTTCTTGAGTTTCTTAATCAGGGTCAAAATGGAAACCATACTGTTTAGGTGACGTACGTCTTTATTTCTCTAAGCACATTTTGACTCTATATTACAATTAAGATCAAATAAGGCGTTCAAGAAAAGCGATGGTAGTGGTCGTTTACGAGAGGTCAAAATGCACTTTTTTGATGAATTAAGAAAATAATAGAGAAATAGGGAATAGAGAAATAGAAAAATAAAAACGTAATTTTTTATCACAAAAAATAACAAATGGAATAATAGAAAAAAAGTGGTCTCTTGAAAAGGTATTGAAACTGTACCAACATGTTCCGTGACAACTGAGTTTACCAATAATGAGGCCAGAATGTTTAAATATCACGGATAAAATTTTCTGATTGTGATTATAAATTAGCGTTTATATCTAATTACTTCAGTTATTTGTAGGTTGAAATTTTATCAGATATTTTATTCTATTTGAGGATATCTTGACTTACTTATTAGTATGGAATGTGGCAATGATTAGAGTGTAGAGTTGACTCTCAGAAAGAGAGATGAGAATCGATTTTAAGCCTAGAAGAAGAAAATTCTACGGGGGAGAATGTAAAAGTTTGCAAATTGAAAAATAGAAAAAAAGGTACAAAAATAAAGTGAAGTAATAGAAACCCTCAAGAAATGGAAGATGAATTCGATTGAACACCATCTGTCCAATCAACAGGGAAACAAATAATGATGCTTATTTAATCGGACATATTTGAGTCGCTTTTCCTTATTTATCGTATACTCATGACCTTTTCGACACAAACAAATGCATAGAAACGCATCCGAAAACGGTTTGATAAAATATGATATATGAAGTAAAATGAATGGCTATCTAATATCACCATTATCATTATCAGTATTTCAATAGTACTAGGATTGGTTTACTGTAGCCCTCCATTCTATTCTACTTAACGTCAATTCCCTCAATCCCTGACTGGCTCTCTGAGTTAGGTCCTTCTTAATTTATACTATATACATGTCTCTTGGCCTTCCTCGTGGAATCTTCCCTTCTATTTTTCCTTCTATTATAATCCTTATCAACCCATTGTGCCTCAATTTGTGTCCAAACCATCTATTACTTCTTTGCCGTAGGGTTCTCCATTTGGTCCTATCCTCTTCTGCTCCTCTATACAGTATACTTCCTTGTTCCTCACTTTGTCCATATAATCTTCAGCATTCTCCTCCGGCACCATGTTTCAAAGGCTTCTATACTTCGCCGGCCCATTTTTCCAATGTTCTAAGTCTCGGAACCATGGAGCTCCATGCTCCACATGAAAGTCTTGACGAATTACTTCCTTGTTCTATCTTATAAAGTGCAATATAAAATGAACACCGATGACTACCATTCTTATTAAGTGTTACAGTTTTAATTATAAAATATTATCATCCCTCTGTAGAATATGCACTTTTGTATAATATAACTGAAGATAAAATTGGCTTTGCATAATTTAATGTTTATATCAGTCACACGTTTGTATCTCACGTTATAGTATTGAACCCTTTATACGAATTCTACAGTTATATGAGAGTATAGTTGAATGAGATTTTTATAAACATGTTCTTTCTACAAAGTTTTCAATTGAAGAGTAATTCTGAACCATTTATAGGCACTTACATAAGGTGAAGCAATTGCTAAAACCTACCCCCGCGCGCGTGTAAGGTGGATTGGAGTATTTTCTTAGTGCGGCACCGTAAAGTCGATCCATTTCTCCTTCCTTCACCTCCACACCCCCGTCAAAGGGTGTCGAGAGATTTCCCTGGGAGTGAGAGGGGAGGGAGGTCCACTTTGACTTGGGCAAAGGAACCCTTCCTCGTTTCTCCATTTGTTTTCGCCGGGGAGGAGATTAAAAGATACTCCCCCCTATTACACTACGCCACATTCTAAAATTTTGAAATGAGGTGATTCTCACGGAGTTAAAATGAAAGAGCAAAGGATATGCTCCATCTTAATAATACCCACGAGCGATTTCAATGGGTCTGAGGTAGGGAGTGCCAAAATGAATCAATGTCATTCAATCATAAAATGCCACATGCTTATAAATTTACTTTATCAAGTAATTATGAAGAAAGCAAGGAAACCGTCGCTTTCTCTCCCAAATCTATGAATGTTTTTCTAGCGTTTACTGGAATTAGGAACTTCTGAGGAGGATAAAATGAAAGAAAACATAGCATAATTTGAAAGATAAATAACATCAAAATTAAACTTTGTAATTCCACATCTAAGACATAATTAATTAAATGCATATTTCACTGTGGTCAAATCTACATAATCATCAAGCCTGATGATACTCCAAGGCGGTGAAACATAGGTCACATTAAAGTTCATTTTCTATGTGAAATGTTATTAAAATTTATATTACAAAAAGTTACGCCAGAAAACATTAATTATTTGAAAACCCATCACTTTTATTTTATCCTTTTATGTATTTCACGTATCGATACATTGTGGGGTCATCATAGCTTTCTGTGGCAGACAGATGCTGCACTAGGTTATGCTTTTGTAAGAGTCTTCGCCTGACTTAGTCCCTTTGTCAAATGTAAGAGCTGCCACCCTCACTTCTCTACTCATCGCCCAGCACGTGCTTTTTATGGTAAAAGTTTGTGGCAACTTCATGGAACGTATTTCATGAATTGTACCTAATTCCCCGCTTGATTCTATCACCTATGGCCTCCAGCTGACCCTACGTGAACCCTTTCGCTGGGCTCGGAGGACGGCTGGCCGGCTGGCTACGATCTAATGCAGTCTTGTTGGGCGGAGGGTTGCCTTGTAATGGAGCGAAGGGGCTAATGTCAGCGGAATAATGCATGCGCATGCGTGATACATTTATTTAAAGTTATAAAACTCTCGTCTTTGGGAGTTCCGCTTCTTCCTCCCTTCCGTCTTTCTGCTCACGCACAGCCGGAGAAATGTACCGCCGTCTATTTATGGCTATGCAAAGTGAGCGCGAAGCAGTTCCGACGTATTGCGATTGCCGTGCACCCATGCACATTGAAGAGAGAGACTCCATTTAAGTGAGGGGGGAGGATGGGAAGGATTCGTTCGGAGGAGAGGACGTAGAATGGGTCTAACGGCCGTTTATGATTGGAAGGAGAAGTGCATTACTGGCGAGAAAGGAAGGCTTCTATGTGCCGCCCTAGGTCATAAACGGCAGTCTTATGTTTTAATTTACCGAGTTTTTATCCCATCTCTGCGAGACCAAGTAGACCACAGTCCGTTATTTCTAATATCTAGGCTAAACACTGGGGCGATAATGGGTTATTACTACGATTTATTCTTCTTCCTCTACATTTATGCGTCACTTTTTATACTCACCATTCTGAGTGTAAGGCGCCATACACATTTGGGAAATCATCGCATGTTGAATATAATTTTTATTCAACCACTTTTTTTCCCTTTATTTTCTCTTTTCTTTCACTGTACGAGACTCTATGAATTATTGTAACCGACGCACTCGTGTGAGGATGTGAATCACAAGCCATTGCCCCTTTTTGCGCCAAGAGCATTTCATTATCCCGAATTACTGTCGATATGGACATAAAAAAAACTTCAATATATTTTTATTAAGATTTTTATTTTTTTGCGATTTGTTGTAGTTTTTTATTATTTACATATTACTTATAGGATTTTCTAAACGAAAATTCTCCAAATGGGATGTGGTTATTATTGGCAAAGGGAACGAGATATTGTAAATTGTACTTGGTTGTGTTCCTATTTTCACCTATTTTAATTGCACAGGACATGCGCACAAAATAAATTATTAGTTCATAGCTCAAATCTTGGGCCCAGTGTCAATTTCATGCAATTCTTATGATGATCGTATTTCCTCAATTATTAAATTTGTTCGTTTAATATCATTGTCACCGGATGCCTTAAATTGAATCGTAAAGATTACTATTGTCAGGTTTATTACTCTTTGTTGCAAATATTCCAGTGTTGTTCACTTTTAATTCATCACTAATGAATGAAATTGGCTCTTTCTCAGTACGCGTAGATGCTGGTGAGTGGAGAGGATAAGTCATAATGAATCTTCCCGTCTTGATGCATTATTATCCAGGATGCACCGAAGACAAATTGAGGAGCTCTCATTGCTTTGGTAACTTCAGGTTCACGGTGACCAAAACGGATGCTTTTACTAGCGTTCAGAGAGCCTGTAACAGGGACGCAATCTACAAGTCATGAGTGGTTTACCGATAGGGTGAGCCTTTGAGGGCCCCCTGCGTCCCCCGGGTTACCCTTTTCGATGTGGAGAATTAGGGCGCTTCTAGCGATTGCTGGTGTAACAATTCTCATGGATTCATTATATGATGACCCAGGAATCCATTGCCTCTTTGGAATCCCCATTGCGGTGATTGGTGAGAAGACCGAATGAGAAAGATGTGAGACCTCTTGTAACCCAAAAACTCATGCTCGGCAATCATCTCGTAAGAAAAACTGCAGTGTATTCACATTTTATTTTTTTAACGTAGGAAAACTTAGTGTTCAGTTGTCCATTTCCATATTTGTTCATGTACGTATGTACACCCACGTAAGGACCGTAAGGTAGTCCGGTATGTTTAGTACCCCGGACTCGGGTTCAATTACCTTGACCCTCAGATCACCGTGAATTTTAACCAAATTGTTTGATTTTCAAGTATTATTTCATCCTAAAAAAACCGTAGGTTGTGAAGAGAAAAATAAACTGGATCTCAGATCCTGAATGTGTGGATGTCATTAGCCATATTTAGCCTTAGTATTAATTCGTATTCTCAGTATCGACCCAAACTTTGGATCGATAGGTAAGGGTACGAACGATTGTGGGTGAATTATATGTTGAATGTAATTTAGCTGATTGTTTAGAGCTACAGAAAATTAGAGAGACGGATAGAGGTATTTATTTGGGCGAAGTTGAGACCAAATTGTCCCTTCTTCAAGGCCATTCATCATCATATACATTATATAATGCCATAAAATTCATTCACAATTCCTTTATACACGTGCGTGCACTTAGATACATAAAGGGTTCGTCCGGAAAATAAGTGTACTGAGCTCAGGAAAAAAAATTTATTACACTTTTACATATCTTAAGCTAATATTCCTCAAAATAGGACCCTTGTGAGTCGATACACTTGTTCCAGCGGCGTTCCCATTCCTGGAACGCTCTCGCGAAGGCATCATCGGGAACCTCTCGAAGACACGTCGTCACGGCCTCTTTGACGGCGTCCAAAGTCCCGTATCGCGTTCCTTTCAAACTCCTCTTTATCTTCGGGAACAGAAAGAAGTCCGGTGGTGCCAAGTCCGGGCTGTATGGCGGGTGCGGCAGCGTTGCCACGCCGTGCTTGGCCAAGAGGTCCGACACGACAAGCGCGGTGTGAGACGGCGCATTGTCGTGATGCAGCCGCCAGATGTTTTTGATCGCTGGCCGGACGCGGGCGACTCGTTTTCGAAGCCTGTCGAGCACTTGGACGTAAAATGCAGCATTTACAGTTTGTCGTTCAGGTACAAATTCGTAGTGGACGACTCCCCTTTTGTCAAAAAAGACAATCAAATCAGTACACTTATTTTCCGGAAAAACCCTGTAGAGATAGATAGACATACATTACCCACAGATTGGCCTATGTTTATAAATTTATGTATCCATATGTGCATAAACATACGTATATAAATTAATGTGCACCTGCACACACAAAGTAAGTGGAGAAAGAAAACGATAAAATAGGAAAATTCTAAGCAAAGAATGAGGTTTATGGGGAAGACATGGCATTGCTCGCAAAGTACAAACCCAAGCAGGAAAACACTCATGAAGAGAAGGGGGGTGTGAAAAACCTGGAAAACCCCTATGAATTAGAAGAAAGATAAATTTAGATTATAATGGGGGATCGAAATGGTGCAGTGGCTAACATACTGGCTTTCCACCGAGAGGGCCCAGATCCGAATCCTGGAGACGGCAGATATTTTTAGTGGTATCCCGATCCCTTCTTGAGGTCATTTGTGGAGAGTACTTTGAGTGAATACGCCGTCCGTCGGATAGGACGTTAAGCTTCGGACCCCTTGGCGCCTTCCGACATGAGTAGGCTAATGCCGACACCGGGTTTCTCTCCACCCTTCCTCCTTTCTCATCCACTCCTAATTGCGCAAATAACCTCAGCTATCGGTCGTCTCGCCTAAAAACTATTCCCACTATTATATTATACTGATCATTTTTCACATAGTATGCATATTATCATGTCACAGAAACGAAAATGAAAAAATAATAACATGAATTACAATTGAAAATTAATGAGAATCATAACATTAAAACTAGAGATAATGATACAAAAAACTACAGCTTGAGATGACAAAAGAAAAAGTAGAAAGGGTGGCTCATATACAGGGCCCTGTATCAGCGGAGCTAAGGGGGAATTGGAATAGTATTTTGCCTGAGGAAAATAAACTTGAAGTGCTAAAGGTAGGCTGATAGAATCAGATAGAAGGATGAAGGGAATATGTAATGGTTAGAAACCTATTGGAAAAAACTATACTCTGAGAAGAGTTCATTCGAGAGTGCTATGAAGGAAATTTTTGAGAATGAATAATAGGATGGCAGGTGCGGTGAACAGGAATGATTGGAGGGTAACATGGCCTCAATAGGGCTCCGGTGTCGATGAGTAAGAAGGGTTATCGCATTTGCGACGTAGATATGGCCTTAGTATTATCAATGAAGGCGGAAGTAAGTTATTATTTATATACGCGGAGGTCAATTAGATCATGGATATTATCAATATTTTCGCCCAAGGCAAACTTTGAAATTCAAACTTGATTTACAGTAGAGAGTGATTCCTTTCTGAAGGAACATGGTATGATGATATTTTTAGGCGTCAATTACCCATAAAATCTCTTTGAATTACCTTGCACCATTCAGCGCCTTCAAAGGCGTCAGTTGTTACCACCATCTCCCTTCGCTTTGTGCTTATAAATCCTGAGGTATGGTCTCAGAATTTTCGTGCCGCGTAAAAAAGGCTTCGGAAAATACATTCTGGCGAGAGGAAATGGAAAACTGGTGAGCCGGAGAGGAATAGCCATATGTAGGGAATTCTCGCGTCCTCCCATACTGCATGGGGTTGGGCCTCTCGGGCGGCAGCCCCGTTTTGCCTGAGCAGCGGGTGTAAGGACTTTTGCTGTGGATCAAAAACCACTGATGAAAGGATTTCCCTTCAGGAGAAATAGGCTGGGATGAGCCCATCCCGATAATTGTAGCAGATTATTTGTTAAATTGAGGGGCCTATAGTTTATTTTCGTTTCCGAGAGCAAATCCAATTGCATGGTATTGCAGAAATGAATCCAATGAGGATGAAAACATTCTAAAAATCATTAACGGACCAAGCAAGAAATAAAGATGTGATGTACAGGTCCGGAAGATACGAGAGTAATTTGAAAAATTCTCGGAATGGAATAGAAATAAACGACTTCCCCTGGAATAATTTTTTTTATTTTTCAATGTAGTCTCCATGTACAACAACGCACTTGGTCCAGTGATGTTCCAATGTCTTGATCCAATCTCGAAAATTAGATTCCTTCAGTCCCGCAAAATTTTCGTCTACTTTGACTGTTGGTTCGTATTAGGGAACGTTAAGACGAATGCAATCACGGAAAATGGTGTGATCACGTGTAAAAAATTGATAGAAATACTTAAAGAAGCACCTGCAGGGCACTGAGACAACCCATAGTACACCTTGAAGATCAGCGAAAAACAGTTGGCAGCCCTCAATAAAATATGCGCAATTATCTTTAGAAAGAAACCGGTCGTTTGATCGGAAGGAGGAATCGTCCAAAAAGGATCGAAATGGCTCTTTTCGGTGGGCCGCTAGCGCGTGTGGACATGGGTGAGCAAGGCGCGGGGCCGCGAACAGGAGCGATGGTGAGCATCGGTCGACGTAGGCGGGGCTTACACCCCGCAACCGCCGCGTATTAACCTTTCCCCTGCCCCCACTCCCGCTTGACTCCCCCTTCCCCTCCACGAAAGGAAGCAGAGGCCGGGACCCACGAAGGGGCCGGGCGGTGGAGTTGGGGGCGAGGGGTGTGGTGTGGGAGAGAGGGTGGCGGCTATGCAGGGAAAAACGAGAACGAGGCCCCTTTGTCTTCGCCCTCCTCCCCACCCCAACGCCAACCTGCCTAACTCTCCCCCCAACCCGCTCCCTTTCTTCTTTTCGTTTGCTTCCGCTCAGAATGCATTAAAATACATTATTCAACCGATTCCACCCGAGGGGGGCGTGAGGGGGGGTAGTAGAGGGTAGTTGGAGGCGGTCAGAGCGGAGAGGGGGCTTTCGACCGGGCGGGATATACGCCAGGTGCTCTCCACCCACCCTCCTCTCTCTCTGGCCGTCCGGTTCGAGGGAGGCTCGCGGCATCGTCGGACGCCCGGGCGGGCGAGTTGCCCACCGCGGCGGCGTTAATTCACTGCGCCGGGACTGTCGATGCACGGATGGGTGAACGCACGCACGACTACGAGAGCAGCTCGAGCAGAGGCGGTTAAATGAAGGGGCGGGATTACATACGTATGTCGGCGAAGGCAAACGGGCCGCAAACCAAGCGGGCATTCTTCATTTCCTTCGGAAGGTTATAATCGCGTGGATGGTAAAAATTGAACCGATCCAATCTGGCGTGATGCCAATATATCCCTCTGGAATGGCATTAAGGTTTTCTTTTCCTGCAAATGCAAACATCGAATCCCTGAATCAAATAAGCGAAAAATAAGTTGGTCCGTTCGTGAATCATTTCCAGTGCTTGAATCATTCAATCGAGCTTGGGAAATTGTTTGTCTACTTAAATTTGGCTCTATCGGTTATAATTCCGTGTGAAAGTAATTCCCCGAAGTGCACTGGTGTAGTCTTAGTTGGTCTCAACTGGTTTCATCAATGGAACTAGTGTTGCGTGATTATACGGTGCTATATGAAACCAAACAAGTTTCTTGCCAGCAATCTAACCCGTTCCTGTCGACAGAACTCCGCATGCAATTTTATTGTATTTAGGTAGACTTATTTTAGAGCACTCATTCCCTCACCCTCAGCATCTGATTGTATGCATTTTTATTTTGAATGAATTCACTCAGTATGCACCATAATTATACTATTTCTAAAGCCGAAATTACATGAAATATTTGATTTATTTCACCACTCGTTATCCTGAAAAATATACTTTTTTCCTTATTAATACGAAGTACGTCCCTAAAATAGGTGGACTGTGGCGCGTCGCGCACGACTACGAATGCCTGTGACATTGTATGTACGGTATTTCGTCACAACATCTTGTTCCTTTAAAGCCCCCAAAATTTCAGAGTTTAAGAGGACGCCTCCAAAGCTTAACTGGCTAAAGCACTCGACCGAAAATCGAGAAATCTGGGTTCCAATTCCAGTCAAGGCGAATGGTTTTTACACCCTGAAATTTTTGCATAGGACTAATTTGATTTGGAAAAAATCATTTTGCCAGAATTGATTGTTTTCCAGTCAAAGGTCTCCGAAGTAGCACTCTTTTGCATCCACACATTACAGCCAGGAGGTTTTTCTTACCTCGTATGCCTTTCGGAAGGCGACGCCTAGAATTCTGTCGTCACTATCTGTTGTAACGCTTCCACCGAGCCATGGTGACGTCCTTTCAGTACAAATATGAGATGGGGAAGAGGAAAATGTCCGGTGGGGAAACGTCAGAGCTGCAGGATGACTGAGGCATGGTTAAGTAGCTCTAGGTAGATCCGCGTGCGAATTTCCTTTGGTTCGCCTGAGAGAAATCGCGGCAATAAGTTCGCTTATACCTTTCTCATGCCCATTTTTTTGGTCACAAGTCAATGCACATTACTTTTAGGGAAATCAAGTTAATCAGAAATCATGCGAACTTTTAATCTGCGATTCCTTTCCAACAAAGCCATCACTTTTGCAAGATTTTCTTTATTTTTGGAGGCTGAAGGGCGTCCTGAACGTTCAGGGTCTTCAATATCCTCCCGAAACAAATTATGCCGCTCAAAACACCCGATCTACCCATGGCGTTATCACCATAACCTACCTTAAGCATGTCATAAGTCTCTTTCTTGGTTTAAAAAAAATCAAATCAGCTTTACGGAGTTATTTTCAATCGCAAATTTGCACTAAGCATAGACAATATGTATTTTTTCCTTGTGGAAAATCATAGCCTGTATTTTAGCGCATTCTTCATGTTATCCAACCTTTCTCACTCCAAGATATAGGGATTACAATGGTGCTCTTTAAAATGTGGAGTGAGGTTCATTTGGTGTAAAACAAGCGAAGAAGCCCTTAAAAACGTGACATATCCTCTGGCAAGGGCTAAAGGATTCCTACCCGTGTGACGTAGGTATGTGGAGAATGTACGGTTGGCGTAGAAAGACGTTATGAAGGACTGCGGATGACTTAATTAGGAGCATTGTTTGTGCTTGCTTCCTGACCGAAGAATATTTGTTACCCAACCTCACGATAACGGTTGCGTTTTCCCAGAAAGTAGAATGTTGGGAGCAAGAGCACGGTGGGATAAAAAGGATAGAATTTTAGAGGCGGAGGAGGGATAGGATGAGGGGGGGGGATGATGTGGATGGGGGTGAAGGGGGTGAGAGGGCGGCTCGTACGAAGGAGAATGGGTCTGGAGAGGAAAAGTTGCAGCGTTTGATGAGGGAGGGAGTGGAGAATGAGAAGCGTGAAGGGTGGGCGAGCATTGTGTTCGGGTCTGTATTACCACACATGCAAACTCACCGACAGGCGCGCGAATAACGTGGCTCACCCCCAACCTCCCCCTCCACTCAAACTCCTGACCCCAACCCGCCCTTCTTCCCACCCCCCACCCCGCCCGTGCCTCCCACTACACGCACCCCCTCCCTTATTCTGGATCATTTTCTCGGAACGAAAAGCAGTATTGCTCTCCTTCTCCATCTCTCCAGTTATGAATGAATGGAGTTCGTTTCCTATTGTTTCGTCCCATAAAAGTGGGTGCACTTTTAAAATTTTATCCCACGATGATAAATTTAAAATGAAATCCCTACTCTTTCCTACCTTACAAGGAGCGAGAATGACCCAGGTATTAACACTTTCGTCGCCTCAATATTCATGTACTTTCCTACTCAGACTCCTAACCCTTCTCTCTCCAAGCTTTGGTTGCTTAAGTTTCGTAGAGAAAGTAGCGCTCTTGTTAAAATAATGAGAAAGATTTTTTTTTAATTTCGGCTTGAACACATTCAGTTATGCGATGAATATTTTATGACCGTTACGAACGAGCTTTCAGTTTTGTCTTTACCAAGCCTTTCATTTGCTCGATCCCTTTGTTTTGCATCGGCGATACTCTCTTTTCTGAAAACCATCTCATAGATTTAATAATTTACTGCTTTACAAACTTTCAAACATTTGGTTAAACGCGCAAACACACGGAGCAGCTACGAGCCGCACTCTTCCGGGCGCGGTGTAAAGCGACTCAAAACACATGATCCGGTTGAGCGAAAAGATACATATTTATCAGAGCTCAAAGTGATCGACAGGTAGATTAATTGTTTTGAATGCATGTTTGGAATTCTGGCAAAGGTTGTTACACTTACTCTGAGAATAATCCAAAAAAAATAATTTTGAATTTTTTAGCACTTGAAAAATTCTTAATCATCCTGTCGCATAAAGCAATGCAGTATTTTGTGATATCAAAGTCAGGAGTTTTAGTTAATTTCCTGAATCAAGAATCACTAAAGATTCTAGCGGTAGCTTCAATCAATTAGGATTCTCTCGTTTTAAA
This sequence comes from Hetaerina americana, assembly GCF_022747635.1. NCBI lineage: Eukaryota > Metazoa > Arthropoda > Insecta > Odonata > Calopterygidae > Hetaerina > Hetaerina americana. The sequence goes on from NW_027286093.1 coordinate 1,188,470, forward strand.
GACAAGTATTGTTATTCTCTTTCAAAATCGGACCAAAATTTAAATTTAATATATATGGGAATATGACAGAAATATCTTCCAATCTTTCATCGTTAAACTAATAAATAAGGGCATAGTAATGGAAAATTAGTCACTAAAATCGATTTAGCTAAACACTGGCTCAGTCTTTACTATTGCTTACATTTCTTTTGAGAGATGAACTTCATTTATTCAGCATCTTCAGTGGTGAAACTTCTTTTATTGAGGGATAGAGTCACTAAGCTAACGAAAATGAAATATCTGATTTCCTGTTCCTTATAAAGTTACTTTTTCTGATGCTGGAAATTGGATTGAAATAGTTTTTAAGTTTTCAGTGGACTAAAAGGTTTTGAGGACTTCATTTGATCAACGCACATATGTTATTAGTAGAAAATGTTCACCTCTTCCCCGAGGAACTTTTATCTCTCACGTCATCATGCATATATTTTAGTGCTAAACCATTAGAAAAATATCAGTTACAATTTCCCAAGTTCTCTGATCTCCTGTAAAATGTATTCTGCCATGATAGTTAAAAAAAATGGAAGCAGAAACCATACATAAATTGAATCACGCCTGAGGGTAATACTAAGGTGAATTTACTCTTCCGATTCTAGGGTGCAGAGCCAAGTTTTTTCTTACGTCTATCAAGTCTTTTATGAAACTTGGAGAAGCCAGAATAGTATCATACATTTTCCCTCCGATTTGTGAATCCCCAGCGCCATCACCGAAGAAAACCACTAAATCCAAATTCGGTCGGCTGGGCCCGTCCCGTGAGTGCGAGGTGGAAGGGCTCCCGCCACCCCCTTCTAGGGGCGAGAAAATCAAAGAATCGCTCGCTTTGAGTCCACAGCCACTCAACCCCCTCTTCTCCCCTCACCCATGAACCCCCCTCGCCTTAATGCGAGTTTATTAAGTTGCAAGCCGAGACTGGTGACACTATCTACCTCAAGCGGTGCGGGCGGCTTCCAACTTTCAATATTCGCTTCCCTTCGCCTCTGGGTGCTGGGCGGCGGGGATAGAATGCCGATGGGGGGGCGTCAGGGGGGCCGGGAAAGGTGGCGGCGGAGAAGAAAGGCATATCGCGATCTTGTAAGAGGGAGCAAGAGGCTCGGGGATCTCCAAACTCGCCACCCCTTCCCCACTCTCCCTTGTAGTAAGGAGGCAGTTTCTTTAGGGAAAGGAAGCCGAAGGGCCCCCGGGGGTGGGGGTGGGGGCAGGTGGAGTTTGGGGAGGAGAGGTGGCGTGTAGTGGAGTGGAATGGAGTGCGGAGTCGTCGAATGAGGAGGAGGAGGGAGGTTGATCTTGGCCGTGGAGGGTGAGAGAGAAATGAGCGAAGTGGCAAAGGGTGGGGGGAGGAGGTGGGAGTGGAGGGGGGATGGAGGGTGAAGAAATTGCCGCAGGATAATGGAGGGAGTGGTGTGTAAGGGACGGGGTGAAATGAAGAGGAAGGTAAAAGGTGTGGGATGAAGGGTATGAGAGCGATCTCACTCCCCCTCTCTCTCCGCTCCCCCTAACCACTCCCCCCCTGCCCTCCCCCCACAGCAATCTCTTCGGGTAGATGGGGCGAAAGGGGGCAAAAGGGAGAAGAGGGCGCTATCGATTCTGGCACGAAACAAGCCAAGTGCAAAGACCGCTATTCCATATAAAACCCTTCTCTGCCGCGTTGTTCGTCTTCTTAGCCGCGCCCCTCCCTCCGCCTTCCCACACCCTCGCACGGCGCCCTCTTTCCCCCTCGCAACTCCTACGCGTCACCCGCCGAGCCTCCACTCCTTCCCTCTCCCACCCTCTCTCCCTCGCCATTTCCACGAGGAATCAGGCATTCTTATTCAACGAAATATTAAGAGACAATTCATTCACTCCGTCCTCACTTGCCTAACCCCTCCTTCTAAATCTTTGATGGATGGAGGAGGAGTTGAGCGAGCCAGGTAATTAGTAAAAGGTTTGAATAAAAAGTATCGGTAATATTTTTTTCCTCATGTCCATTGCGGGAAGGGCTGAATTCAGACCGTCGGTTGAGTGAGCGCATGCTCGCAGATCGTATATTGGCATTGGCATAAGATGTGATAGTGCGTACACTATTATGACAGATAATTGGGTGATGCGAAAGATCAGCGCTTGACTCGCCCTTGACGGACGACCAAGAGCAAAGTCAAGTGTCTGCTTGCAGAGACTTTCTGCAACTGCATCCCGACGATTCCCCAACCCCTTTAGAGTCCCAACTTGTTCAAGTCTTGTTAAAGTCGCTGGTAAAAATGTGTCGATTCTCAAGGAAATGTACTTTGAATAACTTTGAGGCAATTGTAGCAATATTTGAAATAGATCTCCTCTTCCAAATATTTTCTCGATACTTTTTATGTAAATCATTTATGTGCTCAAAGCTTCAGTATTTCTCGAGATCATGACAAATCAATTGAAATGTCTCGTTTTTTCCCGACGCTCGTGGACATTCTGCTTTGTACCATCCCGCAGGGAAATAAATTATGCTCGACCGTCCCGTTGTGTCTTCAGTCCCACCTCTCGGCAGGCGAGGGCAAATGGAAAAGGAGAGAGAGAGTGCGTGCGAATGGGCGCGTGGGAGTCGAAGCGCGAAGGCCAAAATATTTGAGAAAAAAATGGTTAATTGTGTCATCCGTTCAATGCGGCTGAAGTTAAAATTCATTTCTGCATAATGAAAAATTGGCTGCATTTGTTTTTTTATTTTCTAAAGCACTCCTATTTTGTAAAATTTGTTTCACCAAATTTCCTCACTCTCTGACAGGCAAATAAAATTCCTATAGTTACCTTCTGAAATTTAAGAAAAAAAAAATTTTTTGTATGATTTTGTCTTTTGGCTCACATTTTATTTTTTCTGGATGTTTTGCATCGGGTACTGTGCGCTTGTTAAGGCACTAGCTTAGCAACCCGAGGAGTTAAGATTCGAATCCCGAAGGTGACGGGGTTTCATTAGTATCCTGATCCCTACTTGGGGCTCTTAGTAGAGGGTATTTCAAGTGGAGTACGCCTTCCGTCGGATGGGACATTAAATTATGGACCCCTTGACGCCTTTCACTTGGAGAAGTTTCTCCTAGTCAATTCCGAGTTTCTCTCAACCATTTCTCCATTTCTTAAATATCCCATCCATGAAAAATTACCCACCTATCCCTAATGGTGCAAACGAACTCAAATTTCGGTTTTGTCCCTCAGTAACTACTTATACGATTAACTAAAAATGGCAATCTTCCTCAAAATAAAATTAAATAAGACAGGTTTCAATGTAATTACATTATCATCAGGTCATATTAAATTTTATTTTGTGGAAAATTCCCAACTTTTAATTAATCATGATATTCCACCATACCACGCCTGAAACGTCTCTTTTTATACGTATACGTCTTTCATTGTTTGTGATAAATGAAAATGACAAATGTAACTCTTATTTCCAGACGTCATAGCTGTTTTGAAAGTTTATTCAATCAATTAAACGATCGGAGAAAAATGGCGCGACAGTAAATTTATCACCCTGACACACCGATGTGCAAAGAAATGTGAAAGGTTTTTTAGCGAAAGAATTCATTTTCGAGTGTCTGAGAATGTGTCAATTACTTGAAATTCTTGTCACACTTTTCCAGAAATCACTAAGCAAATTCCTTGAGAAGGAGAGAATTTTTGTTATGCATCCGAATATCACCTGCAACACGGCTTTTTGACTGGCAAAACGCATACGCAATATACAGTAAGTTGAGCTGAAGAAGATATCAATTAAAAAATTAAAATGTTATTTCTCCTGCTATATTATACAGTTAATTTCAGTAATGCTCAACCGAATTTTAATCTCTTAATCTCAAATTTGCAAACCATTCCTCCAAATATCCCTGGAGTCGTAAACAGTGGTGACCGACGGCGTTAGGAACTTTTTGTAGAATCAATTTGATGCAATAAATCCCATCGGTACGTGTGACGGATTTCTGTCCTACGGAAATATTTTTGTGGTACGCTGAAAACCCTTCCAAGTTTAAGTCGGTGATACAACTATGGGGTGCGGTACTGATCAAAGTCCATCTATTATAAATTGACATTGACCATAAGGCAATGCTTCAAACCATTTTAAAACTGATGGAATTGTCAGAGTGGAACCTTGATGCTTTTCCTCCAGTCCCTCGGCCATTTTCCACCTTAAACCAAGAATCCCAACCTTTCACAAACAACAACAATCACATGTTTACTGAAAAACAAAGATCGTATGGCACGTATATATTCCTCCTTTAATCGAAAAACTAGAAAGCGATGCAGTAAAAAGCGGAGCAATCAAAGAAAATTACTCGGAGAGCCGTCCCAATTATCAGGTTTCAGGTTCTTATTTGACCAAAAGTGAAGATATTTATGAGCTTTCCCTGCATCTTCTTCAAAAAATATTTTAAAATCAAATATTTCAAGCGATACAGAGCCATTCAAAATCCAAATTTGTTGGTATTCAGGGCCTAAGTTTTAATTTCTAAAGAAAGCATTTCCTCTATGAGTATTGAATGGGTGTTTTATACTATTTGGTGCCAAAGTACATTCCCATGTTAATATGAGTATATGATCGGAAGTCTTCTTTGAATAACAAAGTACTTGTTGAATTAACTTCAAGTCTGAATAGAAAATTCACGATTCAAACAGGCAAATATTTCTACCGTCGCGTGCTCATTCAAATGTTGAGCATCCTGTGCAATGTTAGGGAATGGCATCAAATTCCCTCGTGACCCGGAGACTCCTTGGTCTTCTTCCCGCCGCTCGCTCGTGTTCTTGAACCGATAAAAAGGGCGTCTTGAGTTTCATAGCGGCGAGGGAGGATGTGCGCGAGTGTAATGTCGCAGGAATTTGGACCTCGGCGGTAATATGCTTTGAATTTCAGCGTTCCAGTCCAGATAAGTGCCTAGTTAAGGACACCCAATTTGCTACCTTATCCGCTTATTAATCAGCCTAATCAGGACAGTAGGAAAGTAACAATACAACATCATCCTTTCCTCATTTGTGTTGTCTATTTTTCCTTTCGTGGGTGAATCAGCTCCTTAACCAAAGAACCAGCTCCTCTTGACCAAAGAATCGAGCACTTGGTTGCATAACCCTCCCGCAGATTAAATTCAGTGTAAATTACGTTCTTTTCTATAGCTCAAGTGGTTATAGCATTGGCTCGGCAAGTCGAAAGAGCCGGTTCTCTAGTCCCCGTCAAAGAAATATTTTTGCACGTGTGATCTGCTTGATTCCGCCTCCCTTACCTTTGCTGTATTTGACCTTTTATCTCTATTTCTATCTTTTACCTCTTTTGTCTCTATCTCTATTATATATTTTTTATGTATTACATACATTATATATGGATTCCACATGGAACTTTATTACATTCACATGGAAATAGATATAAGGAAAAGGGACATGAACACAAATTGACAAACACAGGAGAGGTGGAGAAGGAGGGATCAAGCAGATCACAAATGCAAAAAAATTTCGTCGATCGGTACGATATATATATTTATATGTATTTATAAAAATACACACACACAAACACATATACACTTTCATTTCATTCACATATATGGTCAGGAAGTGGGACAGGAAGACATATATAGAAGACAAACCCTGAAATGGTGGAATCGAGCGTTTAGCGTTTAAAAAGTTATTCTGACATGGGACTTAAGCCATAGTTCTTCGACTTTCGTTGCCCTAACCGATTGAGTTATATATGATGGCATTACGGAAATACTGGGCTGCGTATATATGTATATGTATATATATATATATATATATATATATATATATATATATATATATATATATATATATATATAAATTTTCAGGACTAAGGTAATCAAATTTAGGGTGGTACCATGAGAAATTCCCTTTACAGCGAAATTTTGATTGATAATATGATCCGTTTTAAGTGACTGGATTTTAAACTGTGCTTTGAAGAACACTTTTCACACACAGTTTCCACACGGTCTTATTAGGGCTGAATAATTTGACCTATGTGATTATTGACCACTGAAATCCGAGGGTCAAACGTTTGGAAATGTCTATATAATTTTTTTCTCTCATTTGACATAGATTTAAAAAATAATATCAGCATGATATAAAAGAGAGAAATTTAAATAGAGATGGCTAATGAGAGTGAGTACTTAAAACGTCTTGGATCGTAATTAATTAAACCTTTGGTGACTGGGGTTTGCAATCATTTAGCAAGCAAAGCCTCGGCTTTAATTAACTAGGCAATGAAGAATGAAGCACTTACATTGCATTCGCCAACGACGTAAGAGTTACGCATCCACCTTCCGTCGCTTCAAAAAGTGGACGTTTCCCACCTTGGACGACCGTAAACGTGGGGAATGGCTTTCGTTCGCATTCCCGTGAGTCACACAGCACTCGCTGCAGGGGATGCCGTCCCATGGTGCACGGCGGGAGAGATGGAGGAGTGAGAACCGATTGGAGAGTGCCTATTCGCGTGCGGGGAGGATGGGTTCAACCGCGGCCTTCCCAGATAAAAGGTCATTAGCTCGGATCCAGCCCTGGATGCCTCGGAGGGAGTGGGCTGCCCAGTGATCGGGGAAGGCGCAATAACCATTGGCATAAGTCAGCGCCCTTTCGGGTGCTGGGGACCGCGCGTTCGAGGGCAGGGGTCAGCAGCTGCCTTATTTTCGAAGCGGATTAACAAATCATTTCCCCTCCCTCGTTTCGCTCTCCGCGACGTCCGACGGTGGGCCGGCGACTTAATGACGTTAGCAAGGGTTCCGCCTGGGGGAGGGGAGGGGGGGAGAGGCGTACACGCCGTTAGTCTTATCTTATCACGGAAGGGACAGATTAAGCAAGGGGAAGCAATTGTGTCGGAAGTGATTACCGCGCTATCGCCAGAGCGAGAGTAGGGTGGCCATAGCGACGCGGGAATTGCGCGGTTCGCGCGTCAAATGGGGAGCGGGGAACGATTGTAGCTCTCTACCACCGTGGGGACGCGCTACGGTGGCGCTGCGGTCGCATTCGATGCCGACGGTTTATCATTGCTAAAATCAACATATTCCGTGACTCGCATCAGTGAACCATGACGCCCAAGCGGGAAGTTCAACTCTCATCTGTTGCAGATTACCTGGCAGAAGAGAGTTTGCCATATGCGCAGCCGATCCGCATGCCGAGGAAAATTTCGGTCTTGCCAAGCGGCGCACGAAATATTCTCAACCACAAGAAATCATGTGAATCCATATGTGAAGAGTCTCAATCCGCGAAAATGGCGGCATTCTTTGATTAACAATTATTTCATAGCAGCAAAGGTTTGCATTGACTTGAACACTGCAATTAATCCGCATTTCTTTTAGCGCCAGGGTATTCTAGACTAGTGCTCAAGATTGTCAGTGATGACAGTTAAGTAAATTTATGGATCTTAAACACTTGTAGTAATTTGGTTTTGATTGATTTTAAAATTCACTTTCACGTGAAAAAAGGTTTGAGGAATAATAGATAAACACAAATACTAATTTAATATGTATTATGTATGTATTCGGACCAGAGAATCTTCTTCAAGGAGGGAATTTTATAGCGCAACCAACTAATAATCTCTTATAGGGTAACTTATAACTAATTTGAAGCTGTTGGTATTTCAGTAATATTTATTCAGATTCGTTGATGCACAATATACGTGGCTTCTTGTCCATTTAGTTATATTTCTCAGTATCTAACTCTCTCTCACACACAAACATTTTCCTCAAATTTTAGGATTCATTCATTAGTGGGCGTTTATTATTTGTTCTCTAACATGAGAGATATCAATCCCAGTAAATTAATTTTATTATTTTGAAATAATTATCTGGTGATGTTTTCTTCAAATTATAAAGCGTATTTACTTCCAGAAGGAATGATACTGGAAAATAAAATATATTCATGGTACATGGGTAAACCTCTTTTAGGGTAGTATTTGTTCATAGGCTGCATCTAGAAATGGATTAAATTGACCTGCTATCTGTATTTACATACTCTTAGGTTTTCTCATTAGGCCTCTCATTTCATCTTTGCCTTTACTTCGTAATTTTATTGGAACTGGAATTTGACCCACTTATTTTCCATACTCAATACTGGTTTCTCTTTTTTTAACAGAATCAGTCATCCAAGCATGCAGTCATTGCATTTTCATTGCATGAAAATTTTCAATAAACTATATGACTGAAGGAGAATAATTAATGAATATTTTTAATAATTTTCACTATTTTCATTTGAAGAGCATTTGCAAATTCGCATTTGCATTTTGAGAATTCAAATTAATAAAAAATGTATTGCCTATATTTTAGTCATTTAAGAGAAAAATCCCTAGTGCCCTGGTCTTCTTGTTATTTTTGTGTGATTTTGTACTTTTTGAACCGTATATAAATTTTTCTCTTCCTAAAGAGACCAGAAACTAATTTTTAGTGTGCTTTTCAGATGTTAACATGGTTGCCGAGCCTAAGCCACACCAGACTGGTAGGAAAAGGCAAAACGTAGCAAAAACGGGAAATGACTGGTGAGTTTAAAAATTAATTTTTACCACATTTTTTTCACATATACATGGCACAAATCTCTTCTAACCTTTTTGTTAGCAGAGCAGCTTTTGAGCCTTGAGGGACACCTCCAGGTATGATACTCTCCCATTATGCTTGGTTCAATTGCAACGTATTACTCATGGTAATTTTAAAAACGTACTTATGTAAAAGCTGGAGATATTAAAAATCGAAAATATGATTCTTATGCCATTCTTCAATGTTAAATTTAGAATTTACTTGAAAGGGAAAATACCTCGATTCTAACAAATCCTCTTTAGCTAAAATGGCGCATTTTCACGTGTGTTTGAACGGTGAGTGGAGTGGTTTGAATACCCTTTGCCGAAATTTAATGATTCTTCATAGCATATGTTTAAGTAGCATGTAAAATTACTGTAGTGTGTTTAACTAGCACTAAGCGTAGTTACTATGTAAAAAAAAACTTTTGATCACTTTGAATGAAGTTGTCCTCCGTTCTTTACATGACAACGGGATGCATTGTGGTCAAAACTTTTTTTTATTCAGAAGAACAGACTGAAAACAATTTCACGAATCAAATATTTAATGCAATACTTTTTTGTGCACCTGGAAACAAGGATGAGAGCTCTATGGTGCAGATATATTGATATCAAATAATTGTATGTGTGTTATAAAAACTTAACTTGATAAAATACGTAAAAACTATGGCAAATGTCAAATTTTGTGTCCACTTATTTGAAATGCCCACATAAAATTACTTTCGGGCATTAGTGCTGATACAATGAATGGAATTGGAATTAACCCCCACTCTAATATTCGTACGCAAAAAGTAATATATATTTAAATTTAAATGTAACTTTGTTTTGAAAGAAAAATTGTCGCACCTGGCCAATGCTCGTTATTTGAAAAGCAAAAAATAAATAACTTCATTATTGCATCGTTCATTTCGTAAATAATCAAATATTCCCAAATTAAATGTGAAATCGGCGACTCTCTCAACCTCGTTATTAATTAGGGAAAATATTCAAACGCCATGCTTCCTGTACTATTGCGATGACAATTGGTATCCGCATTCCGTTATTATGTTCGGGTAATTGTAATTTGTGTAATGACTTCAGGAAATATAAAAATTCCATTCCAGTGAGCTTTGTTAGCGTTTACTTTAAACCGATCAATGAAATAATTTCCAAAGAGCACTCAGCCGTCCGTCCTCGTGGCGGACGTAAGCTTAAAATTAGACATATGTGAATTTTTCTTGTGGTACCTGGGAATTGAGGTCAAAAGTTTCCTGTACCAATAAAAAATAATTTTTCATATTGAGTTGAATTGCTCCATGCCATTTGGTCCGTGGGAATTTTGTTGAGCGCACATAACATCCTAGTACATGAAAAAAAATTATAGGCAAATGTGAATGGGTTCACTAAATTAATAAAAATAATAATTAAAAAAACATTTGAAGGAGGAAATTACTCCAATCAAGATGGATTCAAAAACAAATTTGATATCAATATTGAATAGCGATGCGATTTTTCATTTTTCATAATTGTTCATTTTCAATTTGACTACAATCTTTGTTTTTACAGTTGATTTCATAATTCATAATACTTTAAATATTATCGCCTTTGTGATGCAGCACTTCTTAACCTATTTGGTTTTGTTATTCCCTTGAAATATATATATATATATATATATATATATATATATATATATATATATATTTATATATATTTTTATATATATATACATATATATACATATATACATATATATACATATATATATGTACTAAAATATAAAAACACAAACTTCAGCCCAGCAATCGGTGCGATCATTGAGAGTACGGCAGACGTAGGTCATCTTAAATTCACGCATTAATGGCAGACGAGATGGCTCCATTTTTCTCGGAATCCTTCGGCCTGCTAGAAAGTTACCTGCTGCAAAAATGCCCGGCTGATTATTTTCTAAAGAATCCAAGACCCTAGGATCTAAGAAAAATAACCCTCACATAGCTGCCAAGCCCGTTGGTATATTTTGTCATGTAACAATTGCTCCGCATCGCTTCGTCATCTGCAGTATTAAAAATCATACCAATCTATTTATAAAATTTTTAGAATTTACATTATTGGACTGAATAAGACCAATACTGATAGCCCAATTTTCAAGTTTAAATTCATTACTATGATATAAAATCGTCAGCACAGTAATCAACCCGAAGGTCGGTTTGGTAGGTGATAGTAGAGTTCACCCAGGACCAAGCCCTATTTGTCGTGTGAAATTTACACATCAGGAGGAGCATCATTCACACATCATAAGAGGAGCCAGTTCCTTTCCCTGTACCGGCAATGGTTTCCAAGGAAGATTTGGTACCCGAAAAATCAACCAACTTGGGTGAAGCTAAGGGTGCCCAGAAAGGCTTGCCCGAGAATGAAACCCTCCGGTCAATAGTCCATTGGTCTATTCCTGGACTACCGCGACCCAATAACTATTATATATTAACAGTATAAAAATATAATAAATTTCCATTTATAGCATTATTATTTAACTATCATATGTGGAAGGTAATTATATGCATATATTTTTATAAATATTTGATCCATAAATTCAACATTAGGCACATATTCTATAAGGAAAAACTTTAAAAGAGCAATTTTCAATGATGAATGATTTTTGAAAGGTTGTCAGTCGCAAATAAGAGTCGTGAAATAATTATCTTGAAATCCATCCATCTGGCTCTTGATGTCTTTCACGATATGAGATGTGTGCACTTTCGGCAATAGATTTAGTGTTTTATGGCTTTCTGTACCTCACATTGATTCAAGTGTTTTGTGAGTCGTTAGAGATTCTCAGATATTGCCGAAATCAGTTTTTGTTACGCTTACCTGGACTAATGCGATTAGGCGGGAGTTCGGCTGGACGCTTGCCCGGTAGCTCGCCAAGAGATACCCACTTAAGTGTCAAGTCCTCCTTAGGCTCCAATGGAATTATTTTGGTTGCCCCCTCTCTCTCACCCGCTATTCCCTTTCTCTTTCGATGAATTAAGTGCCTTTTAACTTTTCGATCGTAGCCATGTGAGCTGTGTCCCCCCACCTCCACCCCACCACACCGGGAGCGGTCGGAACGGGAGGGGAGTTGTCGTTTTGCCGATCGGAGATCTCTCCCTACCCCACGATATCGTTTTCCCTCTCTCCCCCCCCTTCCATCCTCCCTCTCCACTTCCCCTACCAACTCTCCCTTTGACCCTGGGGATCGAAAACTCCCTGCGCACGCTCGTACGCACACACTGCAAACAATAAACCCCTTTTCACCCCAATTCCGAAACCGATTCCCATTCTTCCTACTCCTCTTTCCATCATCATCTTCCTCCTTTTTTTGTCCTTTCTCCAAACACGAGAGAGAGAGAGGCGGAGAGAGGGTAGAAAACGCACACAAGCGGACCGCACACACTCTCGAGCGGGAAATTCAATTTTTCATTAAAGCGGACGCCGTTTGCACACTTTGGCGATTGGAAAGACTTGCGAGTGGTTTTGTAGACAGGGGAGGAGGCGGGGGAGAGGGTGAAGTGGAGTTGGGGTCGCGCGAGGGGGATGGAGGGTGGGAGAGGTTGACGAAGGAGGAAGTTGTGGCGAGAGCTGGGCTGGCGGGCGGTCGCCGTCAGGTTTGCTCCGGCCAAATCAACTTCGTCCGTCTAACACTGTGTGCGCTCGTGGTTGGTGCCCGCGGCATGTATCGCGGGGGACTACTCCATGCGTATCTGACGGTGTGGATCTTACTGCTTCCATGAAGTTTCTGCCTCAGTCGCGCGTGTGTACTCGAACGCTAGTCGACAGGGGCAACAAAGGTGGTCAGAAAAACTCCAGACAGGTATAAGGACTCTTGAGTAACTATATATTTGAAATTTTTATGTAGAACGTCTTTTGACTCTACTGTGTGATTTACGAAAGCGGTGGGCACGTGACGGACAAAATCATCGGCAAAGGTTCTCAGTCCAGAGATTGGTTGTTAGCAGCTATCATGATACTTACTGATCTCTGCACTTCCACTATGTTCCTTGGGCTTATAACTTCCATCACTTGCTTCTGATAATGATTCATCCTACGACTGACTGACTACATATGAAGCTCATCCCTTCCTCGGCGGTTCAATTAATGGCCTCTGGCAAACTATAATTTATCAGAGTTAGTCCAGATGGTTTGTCATCCTGTGAGTCAGCAAATGCATTCAGGAGCTTTAAAATACGCTGCTCATAATCTCTGCATCCACCATTTAAACTGCGTTGATGGAGATCGAATATTTAAAAATGAATACCACTGACTGCTCTTGTTCGAGCTTTACATGCTACTTGTTTTGCCCATTACATGTTTAGTGTTTGCAATCGTGTAGTTCTCCACCGTGATTAGCCTGGAGGTCATTCTTGAGCCCTCATTAGATGAATAGTAATGCAGATGATTGATATCTCTCTCCATCAATTCTTTCTCAAGAGAAAATTTCCAGTTTTAATGCGTGAGAATAGGCTGACGGCAGTCGGTCTGGAACAAAGGTGAGTCGAAAAAAATAAGTCCTGAAGAGCTTGGGAAGTCGAAGAAGGAAGAGGGAAGGGAGCGGAAGAAAGTAGAGGGACTTGAAGGGGGGGTTGTAAGAGCGGAGAAAAGACGAATGAATCGAAATCATTGGATCCATTATGAGAGTCCAAACATTCCTCGTTTGTTTGTCTAGGGCTGACGGTAGGACGGTGACTAAAGCCCTCAAACAACTGACCTGTTGCCAGAAGAGGTAGGTGGGGGGAGAACGGGTGGGATGGGGAGGAGGAGTGAGTGCAGTCAGTGGGGGAGGGAGAGGTGGGTGGAGGCGTCGGAGTTGTAAAGGAAATGGGAATAAGAGGGCGCGGGAAGAAAAAGCGGAAGGGAACGAGCCGGAAGCGGGGAGGAGGGACAAGGGTGTTGGGGTAAGGGAAAGGAAAATCTTTTTGGTTTGCAGGGTGAGCGGCGATGGGAGAGAAGGGGGAGGGAGGGGAGAAGGGGTGAGTGTCATGGGTGGGTGGGGAGAGAAGGCGGGGGAAAGTTTCGCCCTTCCGAACGGGGGGATGAAGAGCGAGAATGTGTGGAAAGGATCTTCGGGGAGGAGGCCGTGCGGTTTCCATAGCAACGGTTTTATGGAGCATAACCGCGCACGTGGGGGAGAGGGGGAAGGGAGGAAGAGAGTAGTATGAGGGGAGAGTTTGGGAGGGAGGTGGTTCGGGGTCTGGGGGATGGAAGGATATGAGTAAATGGGAAAGCGAGAGCGTAGAGAGGAGGAAGCGTTCGGGGCCGAAAGTGAGACTCGGAGGACGGTAGATTGGAGCCTGCGAAGGGTAAAAGATAGTAGGGGACGAGTGCCGGCAGTTACTGGGGGAAGAAAGAATGGGGATAGGGGGGAACGGAAACATGACGTGGAACGGGGGACTGGATGACGCAGAATAAAATCGCAAATAGTTGGTAACATAAGCCTTGGGAAAATCTCGAAAGGCAATTACCCTGCAACGGCTCCGAGCACGCAGTGGACCAGGTTTTTTTTAATACCGCGTGGCACATCGGAACGCGAGAACAAGCGTATCTTCCTAGGAGTAAAAACCCGCTAGTTGTTTTGGCTTTCCTCAAGAGAATATTAGTTATTTCATTTCAAACTCCTGCAGCCCGTGCCCCCTCTTGAAAACAAAATTCTGTTCAGTGATGCTTTGACAGACAGTGTTTGTTTTTGTAACTGAAATATAAGCGGCTATGGTTCTTTCAAAGTATAACTGCCGCGTTGAAAATATCATCTTTGCAAAAATGATACGTCATATCTCTGGTTGAAGAGGTCGAAACCCTTATGAAGTAACTTCACCAGTTGCTGTAAATGGTATTAATTTAACGATCAGTAAAATACTCACTTAATCGTAAGATAAGGAGGGAGTAATTACTTAATATTGATTTCCTGTGTTCCCTCCACTGGCCTCTGAATTTAAAATAAGTAGATTCCCGCATTGTGAGGTTTTTTCTTAATTTAAAGCAGCATTTGTACATCCTTGTTTATGCAAATACGGAATCTAAGCGTTTTGATATACAGACTGAACATAAAACGGTATACTGGAAAAGAAAATACTTTGTTCTTCCATATTTATGTGGAAGAACAAAGTATTTTCTCTTCAGATATGAATCGCTTCCACAAGGTGACGCCTCAAACCATTCAATCAAACGGAATGCTATAAATTGCATTTGTTTCATTTACTATAATCACACTAATACAAAAGTATACCTGTTGAGCATAAATTGAAATTCACTAATTTAATTAGATAGATCTTCAACCTATTTGAGTCGATGTTAGACAAAATATCGATCGGTTATCGTAATTTTTCCTGCTTATAATTTTTTTTTAATACCTGACTAGATCTTTTAACTGTTGATCGTCATTCTCACCTCAAAATGAGGTCTCTTTACCAGTCAATAGATTCAGTATTTATTTATTTATTTAAATTTCGCAATTATTATATCAGTTTTCATAAGGCATTAAAGTTTAGTGTCATGGTTTCTCCTTGCCATTTATGGCGTTAGAAACGAAGATTATTTGATTTAAAGGTATAACTTTGGGATGCATTTTGAGACATGGTGAAATATATCGGGTAATATAAGAATTTCATGGCATTTTGCCAAAGCAGAGGTGGGTTAGTTTTCCATATGGTAATTTATGTAGACTGCTGCCGTTATCAAGTAAGCGTTTGGTCGTAAATGGCAAAAGTTTCATGCAATGATAATATAACTGCAACCTGGAATACAAAGTCTAACATTTTCCGTGTTTTAGATATTATACCACGGTTAACAATATATGAATATTTTTTTTTATTTTGCACAAAGATGTTAGAGTTCTTTATTGCTTTGCATGGCCAGAAATCATGTACAGGATGTGTTCCTAAAGTAATGCAATTATTTTTTTTTAATCCTATAAATTAGGATAAAGAATGAATGATCCTCCGAATAATATGCCAAAAATTGTTATTTGAGTGAGTGATCAAATAATTCAACCATTTGCAATAAATATATACAACGCATTAGGATTATTTTCTCTTAAACGATTTTTATTAATAATTCCACTGGAACCATAGAAACCTTAAATAAAAAAATAGATTCGGTCAGACCCGTTATCAATATTTCATTTTGATGCCCTAGGTCCTCTCTGCCAAAGTATCATCTAATTTTATAAGTAAAACAATTAATGAGTTGGGAAAGAACAATGAGAAAGGTGATCTATATTTTGTTCTGATTTCATCTCTAAGATTAAAAGATGATTTCCAATAAAAATATGGAATTTTTTTGTCTCCAGTAATGGGAATTAATTAACGAAAAAATGATTCTCTACCGAATGAAAGGGTATATTTTCAGTTGAAATATTTCGACGGGTTGTTGAAAATCGGTGGTGTAATTGATCAATACGGAAATGTATTTTTAAATAAGAATATGAAAGCAGTTAAAATTTCAATAGGCCTTGCCTACCATATTACATACTCCCACGTGCCAAGATCTCAACTTTGGGATATATTCGTTTAACGAAATATTCCCTCGGAGCTTTTTGTTGGTTTGCATAAAAATTTATGCCTTCCTCCGAATATCCTTTTCCAGCATGTTTGGATAATGTGACATAAAACGGTAACATTTGCTATAAAGTAATTATTTTATATTCATTTAAAATCAAATCAGCATTTCCATGGAGCTAATATTTTTACCGGATAATTTTTTCATTTGAAAGTAGAGAAAAATTTCACACTCCAACGGTGAACGAAAAACATGGATGGACTGGATGTATAATGCAATAGAAGGAAAGATGTATAAATATACAGGATGTTTCATTGTCCTTCAAGAAGGTTGGGTATCGGGTTCGCCTTATAATTCTGAGGTTGCGGGTTCGATTCCCGCATATGTGGGTTCATCGCAACCTAGCACTTGAGTGTTTGTGTTTTTCCTTGCCTGACATAGTTGGTCAGAAGTCCAATTTAAAGCTGTTTGTTTATATTCATTATTAAAAAATAAATAAAATCAGATATAAAATAAGTAAGTTAATGGATATATATATATATAATATATGTTTTGATTAAAAAAAATATATACACACACACACACACACACACACACATATATATATATATATATATATATATATATATATATATATATATATATATAATGGGAGTCTCTGAGTGCATGTATGCATAATAAAATATACATAATATACATATAACCATAATATACATATAAGCACAGTAATCAACCCGAAGGTCGGTTTAGTAGGTAGATAGATATACCTGTATACATATAAACTCAGTAATCGACCCGAAAGATGCTTTGGTAAGTGATAGTAGAGTTCACCCACCCTCCGTGTAAAACTCACACATCAGGGTAGGGTGGCGAGTTCTTTTCCTTTTGCCGGTTATGGTTTCCCAGAAAGATATGGTACCCTAAAAATCATTTAGCTCGTGTGAAGGTGCATGTGCCCAGAGAGTCTTACCCTCCGGTCAGTAGGCCAACTTTCTACCCCTGGACTACCGCGGCATATAGTATATATATATATATATATGTACATACCATTCACTTGCCTGATGTCTGGATTGCGTGTCGTACTCATAAACCCACGTCTCGTCTCCAGTAATGATCCTTTTGATGAATGTGGGATCGGATTCAGCCTCGCAAATCATGTCTTTTGCGACGTCAACACGGTCTCTTTTTTGCATGAAATTGAGGTCTTTTGGCACCAACTTTGCTGCTACACGACGGAAACCCAAATCATTAACCACAATGTCTTGGGCGGATCCATAGGCAATGTTCAAGTCCTCCGCTATTTCTCTGATGGTTAATTTGCGGTTATTGACCAACATTTCTTTTACTTTATCAATTTTTTCACCGACTTTCGATGTCGATGGTCTGCCACTGCGTTCATCATCTTCGATTGACTCACGACCACTTCTGAACCGCTCGTGCCACTGGTAAACGACCGTTTTTTTTAGAGAATCGTTGCCGAAACACTTTTCCAACATTTCCAACGTCCGTGCGCCACTAAATCCGTTTTTTACGCAAAATTTAATACAAGTTCGTTGTTGCAAATTTAAATCCATTTCTGAAATTGTAAAAAATCGCCAACACACACAGAGATAGATGTACTCTTGGCTACGTAACTTTTGCAAATGTCAAGTTATGACACTAAGATTTAAAGGGAATATCAACAACAGATGTACCAATTTAACAAAAAAAAACAGAACTCAAATCGGAACGATGGGAGCGCCACACGGTGGTTATTCCGGGAACTTTTTGATCAAGGTAGTATATATATATATATATATATATATATATATATATATATATATATATATATATATATATATATGTGTATATGTATATATATAACATATATATATATATATAACGATTGTAAAGAAAACTCACACGAGCGGCACAATAATGGGCTGACACAATATAACACAATAAGAATAGAATAGCAGCATTTAAAAGGACACTCACACTGTAAATTGTTCGAGCTTTCGGCTCTCTCAGTGAGGTTCTTTAAGTGAAACTCACTTGAAGAAGGCCTCTGAGAGGGCAAAAAGCTCGAACAATTTACCGTGTGAGTATCCTTTTAAAAGGTGCTATTCTATTCTTATTGTGTTATATTGTGTCAGCTAAATATATATATACAGGGTTCGTCCGGAAAATAAGTGTACTGAGCTCAGGAAAAAAAATTTATTACACTTTTACATATCTTAAGCTAATATTCCTCAAAATAGGACCCTTGTGAGTCGATACACTTGTTCCAGCTGCGTTCCCATTCCTGGAACGCTCCCGCGAAGGCATCATCGGGAACCTCTCGAAGACACGTCGTCACGGCCTCTTTGACGGCGTCCAAAGTCCCGTATAGCGTTCCATTCAAACTCCTCTTTATCTTCGGGAACAGAAAGAAGTCCGGTGGTGCCAAGTCCGGGCTGTAGGGCGGGTGCGGCAGCGTTGCCACGCCGTGCTTGGCCAAGAAGTCTGACACGACAAGCGCGGTGTGAGACGGCGCATTGTCGTGATGCAGCCGCCAGAAGTTTTTGATCGCTGGCCGGACGCGGGCGACTCGTTTTCGAAGCCTGTCGAGCACTTGGACGTAAAATGCAGCATTTACAGTTTGTCGTTCAGGTACAAATTCGTAGTGGACGACTCCCCTTTTGTCAAAAAAGACAATGAGCATCGCCTTGATCCGAGATTTGCTCTTGCGAGCTTTCTTTTGACGGGGTGATGATGGGGTGTGCCACTCCGCACTTTGTCTCTTCGACTCCGGGTCGTACTCAAAGATCCACGTCTCGTCACCCGAAACAACGTTCTCTAAAAAATGTGGATCATTTTTGCAGTGATCCGCAAGTTGTGTTGCGATTTCCAAACGATTGAGTCTTTGATCATCACTGAGCACTTTCGGCACCAACTGTGCACAGATTTTTCGCATCTGTAATTGCTCCCTAATAATCTCGTGCACTATTGTTTTTGGCACATTACACTGCTCTGCTATCATCCGAACACTAAGACGACGATCAGAGTTCAGTGCATCGCGAACTTTTCGCACATTTTCGTCGGTGAGTGTCGTTGATGGGCGTACAGGCCGTGGTTCGTCGTCGACCTCTTCTCTGCCCTCCACGAACATCTTCTGCCACCGAAAGATCATGTCTCTGGACATGGCTGACTCCCCGTAAGCCTGGTTAATCATACCGACAGTTTCGGTAGACGATTTCCCAAGCTTTACCGCAAATTTGATGAAATAACGCTGCTCCAAAAACTTGGGCATCGCGTTCCGTGACGTGGGTCGAGCGTGGAGGTTCGCGTTAACAGAGCTCCTCACTACATCACAGCTCAGAGCTGACTGCCTTTTTCAGCGTCGCTTGCCAACATACCCCCCTCCAATCGCAGCCCGTCAGAGCGGTGCTGGGCGCGCCTGGAGCGGCGGGAAAAAATCCGGACGAACCCGGTATATAAACACAGTAATCGACCCGAAGGTATGTGGAATATATATATATATATATATATATATATAATATATATGGTTGCGTGTGTATGTATGTCTATGTATATATATGTATATATTATTTTTCGTATATTTTCCATTTCCTCGTGAGAGAGTGCGTTGTGAATAAGTAGTCACGTCAGAGTTTGAATGGGGTACAACGTATCCCTATCGACCCTATCGCCGCCGCTGCTACGATATCGATACGTTTCTTATGAGTGCATCAGTCGCAACCTTCCTTTTCTCAAAACATTATTTGAAACCAATTCCGTCACACGTGATTTCGGTCATCCTAAATCACATTGCGATCCCCGGCGGCCGAGAGGGAGCGTTTGCGGGGTTTGGGGGGAGGTGGGAAGGGGAGTGTGTTCGATGGAATCGGATGAGACTGCGGGAATGGAGGGGGTTGGGTTTGGGCGAATAGCGGGGAGGGGAGCCGTTCCGGTGGGATAGGGAGCGAATTGGACCTTACGAGGGCGAAAGACAATCGCAGTGGGGAGTGGGGGATTGGGGAGAAGGCCCGCTCACCGTGATGCTATGTGGAGGGGGGCGGGGTGGGGGGGTAGGTGGGAGAGGGCGGGATCCGGAGGGCGGGATGCGTGCGTGCTCCCCCCCCCTCTGACCCCCCCTTTCCTTCCCCTGCCTCTATATATACCTACACTGGGAGCATGCGTTTGTATTGAACGGCATGGGAGAGATACAAGGCTTGGAGGGGAGTAGGGTACCGCGGGGGACGGAGTAGACTGGGCCTTGAGTATGATGGTGCGGGCGGGAGGGATGCGAGATAGGAGGATGCTTTCGGCTCGCCGAAAGAAGTAAGGATTCGGAGAGAGGTCCGTGGGTCGGCTGGGTGTGTTGGAGAAAGAGAAAGGATACGCCGAATGCAGTCGTTGGGGCGATCAGCGAGTCTGGAAGGAAGAAATGGAGGGAGGGAATGAGGATAAATTGAGGGTGGTTATGGGGTTGGGGTGGTATTCGCGGGGGAGGGCTGGAGGGACTGAGCGTGCGCACTTGGAGGCTAGGATGCAGTGACTCGTGAGGGGGCGGGAGGTCACACGAGTGTTGGGGGTCGCGATCGGGTGTGAGCTGGTTGGAGCATTTGAAAATCATTCGCCATTCCCGCCGCATTCGCGTCCCATCCCCACCTCTTGCTATTTTTATTTCTTTCCCACCCCCCACCCCCAAAAAGCCCTTTTGCGACCTCGAATTAAACCTCATTTGTTCCCATGCTTATCGATAAAAAAAACACAAACGAGCACTTCCAATTGGGACCAAGATCCCTTGCAATTGCGACCGGTTTTAATTAATTGGTGGAAAAGCTACCGCCACCAGTGGCTTTTAACAGAATTAGTTCAGGAGACAACGTGCCCAAGCCAGTGGATGGCGCTGACGAAATCTATGCCAATATCGTTGTCTGTTATGCTTCAGTTAGAGAGTGTAAATGATATTGCCATGGTTGAATGATCTGATTTGTTTTTGACAGTTGTTTAAATCTGAAAGTTTTTTAACATTGTGAAGAGAAAACTCAATGAGGTTGCTCTTTTTCATATACGTGCAGATGATTCGCCTACCGAGAAGAAATTCGTATTGTTCCTTTTTATAGCGAAATGCCTCAACCTAATCTCTACTTCTCGCTTATGCTTCACATTTTCACCTTTTTGCGTACCCTTTCAGCCTATTGGAAGGTTTCGGTGAGTGAGAAGGTGATCATCTGTGCCTGGATATTCTTTCCATATCCATATATCCAGCCCGATCACCTGCTCAATGGATACCTGTGAACACAGTATTGCCGACAACTTATTTCGCTCTCTTTTTATTGAAAAAAATACTCTTTTCACTACTTTTTATTGACAACCATGAGTTATATACAAGGTTTGTATAAAAAGTAATGGCAACAATATTTTCCTACGTCTGCTCAAAGTGCTGAATTAAGACCGTCGCTTAAGTGTGCACATGATCGCAGATCGTATGGTATCACACCATTATCATTAAAAAATTATCGATACGAAAGATAAAACGCGTTAAACTCGTCTGGAAGGCCTTTGGACGGACGAGCAAGGGTATAGTTAAGTGTCTGCTCGAAGACCTAAGACGTCACCGCGACGATTCCCCAATCCCGTTAAGGTCCCGACTTGGCAGCAGCAGGTCATTTATATTCCATGTATGTTCTTAATATCAGACGATTCTTGAACAGTTTTCCAAGTATGAATGTTAATCACATATGGACTTACTGTAGTTCGTCTCTTAATTGTTTCAAATATTTCAGAAACTTCTTGTTTTATACTTCATCAGTAATTTGCTTTTAGTGCATAAATCCCTACGCCGTTAACTCCGACAATCTTATTTAACTCTTCACCTTCATTACGTGCACGTGCGTCACATGAAGTTTATGCTTACACGAATCGGGGTTTTGGTGTCCTACAATTTTTCGGCAAACACCCTTGTATATTATCTTTTGCGAAAATTTCGGAGAGACGAACACAGCTATGGAAACACAGGAAACTATTCAAGGAAGACAAGGTTTCTTTCTCCTACACTAGAGAATATTATGGGCTGTTTGCCGCTTACCTTTGGTATTGTTTGCTTCAGTCTTTTCCGTTTGCAAACAGGAATTTTGTTTAGTTTTTTATATTTTTAACCTTTACTTCAGTTTCTTTACTAGTCCCAAATATTTTTTAAGCGATTATACATTCTGAATTATCCCGCCGTGTATGTACTTTGTTCTGAAAAAAGACCTAAACGAAAGTCTCGATTCGCGTGCTGTCCTCTCCCGATAAAGCGGGAACGTGAGCCGTGACTTCCTCCGAGCGATGGCTCTCTGTGCATACAAGTGAAGGAGCCTCGCCTAAAGATGAATTTTTGACGCATTTGGGTAAAAAAAATTCTTGGTGCCTGGTAGGATAAAGCATGCTTCATACCCTGAAGCACGCCTTCGTAATATTTCTCGAGAACTCTTTATGTGCCGGAAAGGAGTTGAAAGGAACTTTTGAAATATTTGCATTTCTTGTTCACCTTTTACTTTGAGCGTGACCAATAGTGGTCCATAGTAGATGCGTTTTTTTCTTTGCAATATGAAAAATGCTATATCCTTAATGGACGGAATTTTAGTATAAATTTAGCTCTAATTACCTCGGAATGGGCACAATTGCGTGGTATTTTACCATGATTATTATTAATATTACAGGTATTATGTAGTTTAAGATAGGTTTTAAGACAACTAATAAACAATTTTACAATAATATCTTATCATTGAGTGATGGTGTTACATTAGAATCACTATTTAGGAAGGCAACGAGAAACCATCAAAATTATTCATACCGAGATTTTTAGCATGATGTTGGAGCAGATCATATTTTAATGATAAATTTCAGCATCATTGAAGGCAAACATCAGCGATTTAGCTCATAATACAAATTTGATATTATCATCAATTAAATATACCGGCGATATTGAGGTAGTAAACATACGCTATGGTATTGTTATAGTGTAACGCATGCTGTTGATTTCAACTACATCCTTTAAACTATTTCCCTTCGTTGATATGTGCCTACCGTAATAATAAAGCAAATAATCTCGTCCAGATTGAATTTCAACCTGCATTTGTTAGCATAAAAGTTGATTGTTTTGATCAACAGGATTACAAACCAGGCATTGCATTCAATTAAGACCATTTAGGTGAGCTTATTATTAAAATAATTTGGCACAACCTGAAACTCGCATAGTTTGCTTATTTGAAAACTTACTTGGAAAGTATACGCTGTTTGTAAAAATTTTAAATCATTATAATTTAAATGTAAGTTTTTCGCCGGAAATAATTAAATTTTTATTCATCATAACGCCGAAGTAGGAATCATTCACATTTTCTTATTGAATATATATAAACGTGAATTGTCGCAGAATTTTCTGGAAGCTACAGAGGACGAAATAGTTAATTTTGAACGCTCCTTCATATAATCCTTTTGGAAATCATGGATTACCCAAATTTGAACCTTTACAATCTTAAAACTGAAAAAAAACTCGAAGGCTTTCTATGAAGAGTCCATCAACATGGTAAACAATGATTATAATTATTTTAAACCAACTCGGGAGATGAGAGAGGAGTTTATTTTATACTTTAATCATTTTAATTAACTAATCCCAAAGTGCGGTGGAATACGGTTCTTTCAATTATCCCTTTTCTCAGTGAATATGTAAATTCGTGGATTACAACAATTTTTCTCCAATTCTCTCCTTCCAAATTTAAAAAGCTCTTTTTATGTCTCATATTTTAAAGGAAAGCATTGTGATTTTTTTTTATATCTGATAAAAAGTTTCTCGAAAATGAGATTATAATGCCCGAAGTAAAAAAAAATTCACCGGCATTTCCGCTATAAAGAACAGTGGTTATTGCCTACTGTTGACTGTTGTAAAGCTCTCGGGCCGTCCGTCATATGCCACTTGAAAGAAATTAAACCCGTGATATGTCATTGATTATTCAGCACTTAGTTGAAAAAGCCGTTTTTATGAAAACTCAAAATTAGGTAGCTCCATGGAGGTGGGGACTGAAATTAGTCACACGGCCAACCCTGTCTCTGCCGCTCATATTTCAAGCAAGTGGTTTCATTAATACTACTGTGTATAACCCGTATTTACCAAAAAAATTACTCTCAGGATCAACATGGTATGAGACAAAAAAGCAATGCATTCCGTAGCTTGCCTTTGAACACCCGGTAAATCCACAAAATCGGAATAGAAAAGGCCATGCAAAATTAATGAAAGCTTCCGCTTATAACCACATAATGTGAAATCGCACTTCACAGAATTTCAGCAGCTATTCCAGATGGGAGGAGAGAAATTTAAAAAGTTTTGGTTCAGGTGGACGTGCAATATGAAAAAAATGGCTGGAAGGATGCATAGCATGATTTTTTCACGCCATTTTCGCCTGCTTCTTCTACGTACCACTTTAATTAATATGTGGCAGTAGTGCACACACAAATATATTAATTAACTTTAAATCAAAGTTTCTTACATGAGGAATGAAATTGTAAAAAAAATAAATTCTTTAAATTTTCAAAATTTCCAATTGAATAATTAGTACGCATCACCAGGTTAATTACTCTGAAATATATTTCAACGGCTTTAATAAAAATACAAAAAATGCTTCACGTTATTTAAATAGAACCAGCTTTCCAAATTTTTTAAGTAAGACCAAGAAAATAGTCAACATAATAGAAAAAGTGACCTTAAGACATTGAAATACAATGGCTGTAGTACAATATTTACTTATCGCATTATAAAAATCTTTTACATTAAGCAAGGATTTCCGATATTATATTTCTATGATTGCGGTACATTCCGATTTATTACGACCCCATATAATTCCGATATATTTCGATGAAAATAAGGTGGACCACACAGACTTTGCGTTCCACAGACTATATTGCGTTGCTTTTCCATCATCATAGTATTAGATTGAACAGTCCTCGACTATCTTTCATACCATGCGTAAAAATGCTCGGATAATTGTTGATATGTACACTCACTTCCCGAATAATTCACTGGAGCAAATGATTGGAGGTATAATATCCCCCAAGTATGATCAACGGTCGGCTTCTAATTCAATTCCAGGTATGAATTGATACAGCACGGAATAATATAATTTTGTTCGGAACTGAATAATCTTACAGATTCGTTTTCAAGCTAAAGCAAAAAAATAACAATGGTAGTGGATCGTCTATCCGATAATCAGTTTGAAGTAAGAAAAGGAAAGCATAACAAACTCTGCTGGTTCAAGATTACTTAATTTCGTGGC
Source organism: Hetaerina americana (assembly GCF_022747635.1). Lineage (NCBI taxonomy): Eukaryota > Metazoa > Arthropoda > Insecta > Odonata > Calopterygidae > Hetaerina > Hetaerina americana. The sequence continues at coordinate 1,213,793 of NW_027286093.1, forward strand.
AAAATTTTAACTTAAAAAAACAATCATTTCAGAAAAAGTTATCCTAATTATTTTTACAAAACTTTGAACAAACCAAACAATTCTAAATATTTAGTTTTCCTATACTTCACATTTGTATGTATATCACAAAGAATCAAATACAGGAAATTAAATTTCCTATTTTGCTCAATGAAATTACATGAGATATTACGTACATATCATAATCTTAGAGTACCAACAAATACTTAAGAAGGAAAAAATTACTCTCCAAAAATTTAAAAAAATACATAAACTATTAAACATGCTTAATCCCTGATTATGCTCACAAAATACGAAAAGAAAGGTCCGCGTAAATATTTGTATTACTTAATCAATAATAGTATGCGGTGGACCTGATCACATTTGCGAGAGGATATGACATTTCTTAACATAAATTCTGTTTTAGAATCCCACGTTCGATAAAAACACTCGGCTGACAGAAACACCAGTAATTGAATAACGCGAAGCGGCTGAAGTGCCTCTCGTCCCCCTCCCATATACGTATCTCCTCCGATGTCTATACAAATCAAATCGAGGCCTCACCTCCCACCGAAATGTGTTCACAAGTCGACAGCTCCCGATCCCCCTGACCCTATATTAACAATTGAGACTCACCCAAGCCAAGAGAGTCATTCTTTTACCTTACCCGTAGTACCCGTTTCATTGCATCTGTCGACATTGATCCGTTTCATGGTCTTCCTCCTCTTCTTTATTTATAATTCTCGCACTGCCGGCCCAACTTTCTCATGTCTCCCTCCACTGTTATTCGCTTTTCATCTCCTCCTCCCCACCCCCAAACCCACTCCTCCTCCGCTTCCCGATGATTCTTTCTCCTCCCCAGGGACCAAAACCAACCCACTCCCTGCCATCAACCCAAACTCTTAATTCCCCCCACCCTCCCTCATCCCGGATCCTCAGCCCAAGACGGCTCTCGCCGGAGTTGGGGTCGCGGCCGTTGTGTGTGGGCGAGGGAGAGGAGGAATGAAAGAGAGTGGCGAGGAGGGATTGCCCTGAAAAATGAAGCAGGACACTCCTGCCTCTGAGATTGGCGGTGGGAAGACAAATAAGGGCCTCTGGTGGTGGGGTTCCCTGGGAGAGGCACCCCTGAGATGGCGGGTGGCCATCCTATGGGAGGGTGGTAACCAAGGCTCTGGATGGGGGCAGGGGTGCCCCCTCTGGGAGAGTAAAGAGAGGGTAGGAGAGGGCCAATTCCGCCGTCTCTGATGAGAGAAGAAGAGAGTACCATTGGCAAAGATACTAGGCATGAAATCTGTTTGGAGCCATTCTTGCAATAGAGGCGATCCTAGAGTAAGTTTTTAATGCACAACTAGACGAAAGAAAAACTTTCTTTGTATCCGATCGAACCTCTTGAAAGGCCGTTCATTTTTGTTTGAATCGATGAAACTCCATTTGAGGTTCTCCGCCGCTCTTAATATTCCATCGTTGGCCTGAGAGCGGCGGTTCAAACGCGGTCGAGGCACGTGGGCATGCGATGACCGCTTTACTATTGAGAAATAATGTTATTTTCAATGATACATATAATTGCATCATCTGTTACTCTAAGTCTGATGGTTGCTAGGCTTCTTTCTGCCTTAGGCAGGCAGCCTTAGGCAGAAAGAAGCTGTGGCTTAGGCCACTAAGGATCAAATGAGGTGTACGGTCTTTTCATAAATTATTAAGCAGCCGCAATCTCTTTTTTTTAATCACAGCAGTTACATCTCAGATACGCCGCCTTAAATTTTGATTTATTGAGATTAAATTTAGATGGAACAGATTCACTAAGTATTAAATCGGAAATATTTTTCCGTGGTATCGCAGTGTCAGTCGTGATGAGGAGTGTCTATCAATCTATGTGTGATTTAAGTTTATTGACTGCATGATCAAACTAATATTTGTGTAGAGGTAACACGATTTGGTTTTGCGTGTGGTTTTATTCTATTTTACGGGTGGTGACCTAACACCCCCGCCACACGCCCCCGTGGCGGCTTGCGGAGTATTATGTATTAATGAAAATGAGCAGCAATTGAATTTGCTTGCATACAAAAAGCCGTTTCACTATTGGCGCTGCAAATGTTTGCATCGAATCCGGCATGCTATTCACAATGCCGACGGCCACCGTCCGGTTAAACTATCACTCTCGTTTGAAGACAAAATATGGCGACGCGGAGTTTTGTTTAAAACTAAAGAAGTCATCGGACGAGTCTCCGTTATGCAATTTATGCCGTAATTACAAGACTACCTATTTGCGTGCACCGATTCATATTTCAATGACAGCTCACACTTGAAGGCCTTGGTGTTTTCCCTCGAAGAACTAGAAATCACGTGCCATCGAACTTCCAAACGTATGGAAATATGTAAATTTTCCTGAAGTCAATCCCCGTGCAGCTGTGGTCATGATATCATAACCCGTCAATCTAATGCTCAAATGTGAAGTAGGAGCAGAGAAAAAGTCGGTTAATTCGCTGTTTTTACATGATGCTTTCATGTAGATTCCCAAAAGTTTGATTCCCCTCATGCCTTTGATTCTAACCCTAATTCTATGAGTCTACACTCTGGAACTTCCGAAAGGTAAGCCTCGCTCTCCTTAAAATCTAACTCCCTCACCATTTGCAGTCCTTTCTATTGTATCATGCATACGGAATCCTTTCTTCTTTTGATTGTTACACATTCTAAGAAAATTGCTTTCTTTGCCAACCAAATCGTTAAATGGATAATTGGATTACTGTTTCATCAAAATAACGTGGTAGGAATTACGTAAGATATTGTGAGATAAATTTGATATTCTATGTATAAACTATTGTAAGAGTTATTTTGTTTTGTTCTTATGGAAATGATCAATTTCCCTGGGTGATATATAATTCCCTCAGCCCTTGGGCGTCCTCTTATTTTAACATTCGGTTTTGCATCATATGGATAGATTCGGAATGTAGTACGTATTTCTATAGTTTTTCATCTTCGCGTGAGCGCATTACACGAAATAATTATTTATTTACATGTGTTTGCTTTACATTCATTGTGTTTATTGACCTTGTAATGGATCTGAACTTATAAGCAAAAAGTATTGATTAAACGTTACAGTTTTTCATCGTACAACTCTGCACGTGATCAATCAATTTTCAGCATGGACGAAAGAGAGAGTGTTTATGAAAAAGATTCCTTGAAAAACGCGGAATCAGTATTTCAACATGAGTACTACTGATTCCAAGCATTCATGTATTTAATATGTTTTTAAGTTGATTCCATTTCTCTACTATGGCAAGATATTCCATTTTCTAGGATTTGGACATGGAGAGCAACGATGCCATCAATAATAATTTTCACTTTTTCCACCCGTTCGAAGCACATCATCATCAAGTACACGGTGGTAGGAGTTTTATTGTTGAATAAATGACCACTAGAATATTTACACCTCACTCGTGGCCATCTTTTCGGGTCATTGGTTTCCGCCCTCTTCGTTGAGACGGTTTGGGGTCTTGGAATTGCCAGAGTGAGGGGGGGGGGTGGCGGGGAAGGGGAAGGAAGGGATACCCGGAGATTTACCCCCTCAGGCGAAGGAGGGAGGGAGGGCAGTGGTGCGGGGGCGGAGTGGTGAGAGTCCTCGGAGGGAACCTTTCCCTTTTGGATGAGAGAGGGGGTGTGATGAGGGGGTGCGGGAATCATCGGCAGGCGGAAAGGGGCAGAGGAGATGGAATGAAAGAGATTGCGTAAGAGAATGACGCGGGGCCGACGAATTGAAGTGGAGAGAGGGAATACGAGGACGGAGAAGGGGGGAGGGGTGGGGAGGGACGGGAAGTGGACGGGGAAGAAATGGCTCCGTGGACACGGTTGAAGAAAAGGATGGGATGACCTCGGGAAGATGATCGGCTTTACCCCGACGAGATTGGAACCGTGAAATTCCCCTTATGTGCGTCCAATATGTGGAGACAATAGGAGTTCTCGCATTTGGCTGATCGTCTAGAAATAATCATTTCCTTCGTCGCGGCAAGCACTCCCCCGGCAACTTCCTCGCACGGGTTTCAGAGGAACATCGGTGCTGGGTACGTTCGGATTTTATTTCACTCATGTGTTGCACGGCGATTCCGAGCCTACCTCTACTCTAGCACGCCGCTGAGGCGCTTGAGGACTATTTTCCGACCCAGCAATCCGTGTGCGGGCCACAGGTTGCATTCATTCATTGCATTCATGCACGGGCATGCATTCCCGTACCGCAGTTCAGAATGCTATTTTGATAATATTTCGACTCGAACCGAGGTTAAGGTAATGGAAACTAGCCAGATAGACTCCTTTCGCACGAAATACATCGAAATTACCTCTTGGAGCACCAAAGATTTACTAATACACCGAAATTCTTCTGATATAGAAGGATGAGTATATTCGCTGTTATCCGTATAATTCCTATGGGTTGGCTTAGCACTTTCTTGCAATCGGTAGAAACATTTAAAATCGTTTACGCTCTCCTCGTGAATTCTAATTTCGGATCTTATATAAAGTTATCATCTTGCCCACTTTTTGACCATCCATTAATGATCTATATCTCGTTTGACTTATTCTATCATATCATCTCCTTATTCCCCAATTTTGATGTTAAATGAAGTTTTATGTGTTTAATAAAAAATTCTTTTTCTTTCTAGTCTCATTTGTAAACTTTCCATCGACAGCATGTCTGGTATTTATCATATAATCTTTTTCAATAGAGTTAATGTCGTACTATTTGTCATTAATTCCTATATTTTCTTAAATGTTCTTCTAGTTTAATTACCGTTATACTTATATCTATTTCGGCAAAAAGTAATTTAAATGTTCTATGAGTTTGATTATTTTCATTATCCGTGATGGACATCTACTATTAGTTCTTGGAACCAGAACTGGTGTGTATTTTAAGTACTTCAATTCATTAAATTCCTATTTTGCAAAACTCCCCATGTGTTTTATGAACGGAACACTCTACAAGATTTTCCTTTTGTCTTTCAATTAGATTCATTTGCACTGTTCCAGTTTACAGTTTCATAGTTATTGAATATTTCATTCGTGAATATAAATTGAAGAAATTCCCGTGTTTTTTTAAATTCCAATATTGGTTGTCTTTTTAGGTGATTAAATCGACATTAATAACTTATTTTGGGAACTAAACCAATTTTAACTCATTCGCATCCAAAATATTTTTTAAATTTCGGGCTAACTGTGTATAAAATGTACCATCGTCGACATTTCCCTTTCTACCGACTATTTTATCATGCGTTAACATGCTTTTCATTCATTTTTCGCGGGAAAGCTTAAATTTTGCGAAAATCAAAACCTGATATCAATAACATTGCATTCATAAATAATTCATTATCTGTTATCATATACCACTTTTACTTGCTTGATTTTCCATTCCAAGAATTTTACACATTAAATTGCCGAGTAATTGCAGTGGAGATATGGTGTTACGGCAATGACAGACAAAGTGGTTTACTTGCCGTTGTCGGATCTGTAGGTCTCATATATCCGATTAGCATTAAGTATTCAGCATTACGCTCTAGGGAGTGCATGTTTTTACCGACCATAGGCTTAATTTTACTGAGTGCATTGACAGCGAGAATGCACGAGGTTGGGAGGGTGTTTCGCCCGGAGTTTCGATGAAATACATATGAGGTAAAATAGGTAATGACCTTAAGGGGTCGCGGGGAAGTATTGGAACGAATGAATCGGAGAATCGATTGAATTAACGGCCGGAGTTGGCCAAAAGGGAATGATAATTGAGAGCTGAGAGATGATATGAAAAATGGCAAATGGCTATGTATTTGTGTGGGGAAGGAAGGCAGGAACTCATCCCGATATCCCTAATATGCTCTATAGCACCAAACCGAACAGCTCGCGGCCAAACCCCCCATCCGCCCAGCGCCCTGCCTCCCTCGTGCCCACTTTCACATGGTTTTCCATAACTCTGGCTATCTCTTAACGCCGAGCCCGCGAGAGAAGTATTGATAAATCTTTTGTTCACTCGATTTACAAAGTGAAAAACCTTTTCAAGATCGGTGAAACAGCAGGAAAAATCTCCATGGACTTACATTGGCGCCAAAAATATGTGCATGTGTGCGTGCACAAATATATATTTCTTATATTTTATTTAGGTATTTGGAAAAGATAAATACAATTTCCATGAAACTTTAATAAAATTAATAGTAATTTCCTCTGGTACATAATGCGTCACCGTATCAAAACCTTTAAAAGAAAATCTATTTTCTAAAATACACAAATGCAAAACTAGGCTAATTATAACCTAATGATACCAATAGTTTATAATATTCCTTTTTGGAAGCAAATTTACGTTACGCTCCTACTTATCTCCCTTCTGACACACGTGGTCTTCTTCACCTCAAAAGTATCGATTATCTGAACCGCTATTTTTTAGGAAAGTAAAAACCTTGAAGTTAATTCTGTAATTTTACGTCGCTTTATCTATTGTTAAACGTTTCTTAATCCTATATGACAGTAACCTGGGTAAATAATGCAATTCACAATAATTTTTAATGAAATGGAAACATTAAAAATTAATCTTTTACGATAGAGTGGTGGAGATTTAAAGCAATTAAAATGGACAATGCAACAATGTCACAGTGTAAAAACCATTTGCCAGGTTGACGTATCGAGGGATCCGGGTTCGAATCCCGGTCAAGGCAAATTATTTTTACATTTTTGCACTGTAATGCACATTTAGTGAATGACTCCGTTCAAAGTGACTGTCACGGCATCTCTTGTAGTTTCTTGGAGGTAAAATGGAGTTTAAACCGAACAATTAAATCCTGAATTAATTATTGTCAGTGGCTTTAATTAGTGGCTTGATCCCTATCTAACCAATGATAAAATCCAAATTTTAAAATAATATAATTGTTATTTCCAAATAAATAAATGAAGTTAGTTATTGTCAGGACGCCATCTTACAGTTATAATACCTCGCCATGCAATACGGGTAGTGGAAACCCTTATGCCATATTTTCATATAATTAATAAATTTAGACAAAATTTGAGCTTCCCGCCAAACTTAATATGCCAAATGAAGTTTTATGCATAATTTTTGGCCTTTTCAGCATTGATGGAAAAGTAATGGAGAGAAAACTTCGTGGATTTAATTTTAGTACAATCAAGTTAACTCCATATTGTAATGAATTTAAAAACTCCGGTCCGACGATTTACTCAAGTGCAAAACTCTTCTACGGAGCCAGGAAATAATACAAAATAAATTAAATGAATTACGCAGTAACTTTGTATCAATCCTTTTGCAATAATATATGATAAATATCTACCTAATTCCGATTAAATCAACTCAATCCATGAAGAATTGTAAAGAATAATCCTTGAATCACTACGAGTAAACATTTAGATGCTTTCTAAGACCTTCCGACCGTCTAAGATTTTTGCTATTAGTAACATCCAATTAATTTAAGATATACGCTTCAGCTAAGTTTACCTATTAGATATTAGTTACCTTTAAACTATGAACTGATTCATGAAACTATGAATATTCGAGACGATAATTACTTGGAAAAGATATGTAGACGTCTTTTTGAAAGTTAATTGCGTATACATACATTCACATGAAGATCTAGTTGTTCTTCTAAACTTGACGTTCTTGACATTGAGGGAATATTGATGTTTCTCACATGAAGATTTGTCTACACGCGTGAATTCCTCGTGCATAGTTTTTTTAATTGGTAATCATCGAAAAAATAGTTTGCTTAGTAATTATTTTAAACTCATAGATATGCATTTGTGAAGACTCGTGGGTTCTTCCTATGATTGATATTTTGGGATCATATATCATTTTCTTCCCATTGGGAGGAGCCGTATGCTTACTATATTGACACACACACACACAAAAGGGCAGTGCGCCTCGATCAGCAGTGTTTGGAAGACCATGCCGCTTGTCGTTTGTTTACCGTAGCGAGTCAAAATAAAAAATAGAATTGGTCACCTCACAAATATAAAATCCATTTAGCGATAAGGTTTTTACCGACAATAAACTTCAAAGGTGCTGACATTCTTAGGAAAATTTGTGCTGTGCACCGTCTAAGTGATGAGTGACAGTGTTGTGCGTCAGATACGGTGCTGTTAGTTTAAGGGTGAAAGGGCAGATTCACATCATGTCCCGGAACTGGTCATCCGTCAGTTCATCTGTCACAAGGCTAAGTCGACCACTGCGGTCCTCGTCAAGAACATTGGTGCGGTCATTTTAAAACTGAATGCACCACTGCCACACTACACCTTCACTCGTTTTATATCCTCTCCATACAATTCACCAGTCGCCCATGCATTTCAATTGGCTCGTGGTTTTTTGCTAGTAAAAACCTAATCACAGATCGTAATTCAAAATTAGTGGGATTTTTCTATTGCAGCGCACATTTTAACAGTTTGCAGTGAATAAAGAAGAAGAACCACTGTCTTCACACTACCACAGCCGAATAGGTACTGAGTGTATAGACGTTTAGACACCAAGAAGGTGGCTCCAATGGCCACGCTAGGCCAAAACGTAAGTTACTTTCTCGATAGCCTTCGCATGTTTCGGGATTCATTCTCGGGAGCAGTGTTCGAGGAGCCGAACACATCGCGCACCCCCTTCAGAGGTGGCAAGGGAGTGAATTGGGTGTCCCCGCCCATCCTGACCTCACCTTTACGCACCCCTCCGGGAGCCCTGTGAGGCGTGCTTGCACTCTCGTTCTCAGCCCCTGCCTCCCTCCGTAGTTGCCCGTCCCCATATATTCTTCTGCTTTTTTCTTTTCTAAGTACACCCCTTGTCATTTCGTGAAAGTAACGAGTCAGTGGTAAGGTTTTACTCCTCTTTCTTGAAATTTTTCTCGTCTTCCACGTGGCAGACTTTTCCTCTTCCTTCGAATTCTGAGTCAAATACCCGACATTGCTTCTACACTGCTCTTTGTCCCAGATATCACAATGATCGTTCCTCTATATGTAACCATGCTCAATCCCAATTGGTTTAACCAGCCATTCTTTAATTTTATCAATTATGTTATATTTAATTTCACATCCGCTTTGAATTTTTCTAGTAAAATGATAAGATCAGTTAATAATAATTTTTCTATGAATTTTTATCACTCAATGAAATAACTCATTATCACTTATTTATCCTCCCGCCAGTTTTTCTACTAGTGGCCGTAGTGGTATGTATCCCGATGGCAATAAAGCGCGCCTCCCCCAAATCCACCCGTTCGAATTTGTGCGCGCGTGATTATTATTCCGTCGTGATGCAGCGAACTCTCTTACGTGATCTGTGTCAAGTGATCTTCTGCCAACGGAGCTTCAGAAACCCAATTGCTTTTGTAAATTAGTCCAGTTCTACTGATGTTACTTTTGCTGCTCCTGAACGCCGTAAGTTCGTGAGGAGAATTCTATATTCTTTGCAGCACATATACGGTGCGGCAGCAATAACTTAATTTGATTCAAAGGGTATTTGAATTCAAATAAGAAAGTTATGCTGCTGCACGTAACACAATATTAAGAATAAAAGCTCTAAATAGGTATTATAAGTGACTTAGATAGGAATAAAACAAAAATGCAAAAGTAATTAATCATGTATTCATCTCAAATTTTATTTGCTTGCACTGATTACTTCAATTGATAAGGTCTCATTTGGTTCCTTAAGGATAACGAGAGTTTCCTCTCGTTTATCTACTTAAAACAAGTATTTAGAACACGAGGATCACTCAAATATGATTTACTGTGTAATATTTTCACTAATTAAGAGGAATTTAATTTTACTCATGTACCAGAGAAGATGTGTGCTCACCTCATACTCCTTCGTATCGCTTATTTCAGTGAATGTACCATTACCAACTTAATATTACCCTGCTACTTTGAATGCGGATTCGATTATTCCCTTTCTGGCAGATACAGCGGTTGACGAAACGGTTAGAGGTCATGGTATTTTTTTAATCTTTGAGTTACTCGTCTGATTTCTTCTTCAGAAATTATATCTTATTATGGGCGCTCCTCACCCTGCAACTCTGATTCCCCTACCATCCGCCTTCCTCTCCGTGGCGCTTGATTCCTCGTTTCCCATTCCTTTCGCATTGCCTTCACTCCCGCTCATGTCAATGCGATATTTTGCCTCCTTCCTCCCTCAGCACTTGCAACACTTCTCCCCTTTATATTACTCTCAATGTCTTTAGAAAATATAAATGAAAACTACATGCGTACCCGGCTGAATTGATCAGCTACTTAGTTGGCCATTCCCAACTTATTAAATATCTTTGTCATTGAAACCGGTGATAATCCTCGGCTCATTAATCCTGGGTAACCTGTGCCTAGGTTATCCTAGAATAAGAATATTTTTCTATTGAAATACCAATTGTGTCCCTAAAAGTAACATCTTTGGTCAGAATATTATTTAATTTTATATTTTCGACCTTTAAGGAAATTATTTGAAATATAAGGCTGGTATTGGTGCAAAGGGTACGTGTCATTCATTTAGCAGTACCTGTATCAGAAGTTCAACCACCCGCCCTTTAGCATGATGAAACCTATGGGAAAATTCCCAAGGTAGAGATGCCTAGATCCGGTCTTTGTACCAAGAGCAACATTTCTAAGTACCTCTCAGGGTGCACGTACCGCTGTTACCCTAGTAAGACCTCAATAAATGACGAAGAGTTATTTTATTCGAAGGCGATTTCATCTCAATATCTGTCTTGGGCGTGTCATTTTTACTACCCTCATCCCCTCTCCCTTTCCTTCCTTCCTTCCTTCCTCCTCCGCCCATCCAAGTGTATGTGTGCGTGTCCCTCTGCCCCCCCAGCCACCCACCCCTCTCCACAGCCGCTATCTCCAATGCCCCACGACCGACTCTCTCCTCGAGGCCTCTCACCCCGGTCTCGAGCGCGGCCACCTCTCATTAGTCTCGTTAGTGCTCGTCCGAGTTTACGGGCATCATAAAAATCTTAGCCAACCGCTTCGCCAATAAAGAATTACGCCCCGCGATACAACGGCCACCCACTCCGGCCCTTGACCACGTTCCCAAATCCAGCACGAAATCCGTTTTAAGTGTCCGCCATGAGATGTCGGGGGCCTAAGCAGGGTAGTTCTCGCGCTGATATTTTTTTTAACGTGCAGCAAGGCTTTAAGGTCGTGTGGAGAAGAAATGAAGCTCCTCCGACGCGTATTACGCCTAACCACAAACTCTCTTATTATTTTTCCTGCTAAAGAGATACTGAATCATAAAGATGAAGCATTTTGAATTACATTTACTAAATAATTAGGAAACATTTTATTCATTTTCGTAGCTATGCCTCAAGATTATAGTAGTATTGAGTGGCTTTATCTCTTATAAGATTCTACAGTTGAGTGTTGAAACAAAGTAAATCAGTATAAATATTTCAGGGAAAATATACAAGTATGATTTTTATCGGAGTGTTTCTGTTGTTGATATTAATGGACGGTATAAATAGTATAATCTATGATAGACTATATTTTAAAAGAATATAGATAACCTGGTATGTATTTCGGTTATTTTCGAGGCATTAATGTAACATATCCTTCAAAACCATCAGTATTCACCCCGAAAGTTAGATTGATGGTTGGGTAGGTCGCACAAAGTCCTAAGGAGTGTAATAGTTACTATCAGGACAATAATTTTGTCAAAAGTTCCTTTTTCTGTTCTATTTCGACAGTTTAATTTCCGGTTTTTTTGAAAGATCTGAAACTGAAATATCACAAATTATGATCTCGGAAAGGTATCGCCCATGTTATGGACTGATGTGTAGCGAGCGCGTCACCAAGGTCATGCGATGCCCACGGTGTTATGAACACTCGAGTGGGTATTCACCGCGATTAGACATAATTTAATTTTAATTTCGGTCGGGGCTCAAATCGGGATTCTATAAGTGCCTTAAACCCTTATACATCTATGCGTTCAATTTTCGTGGTGATATTTCCATGGGAAATTTTTAGTGGATATTCAATGTGAATATAATTTATCATTTTTGTCCGTCATTCAATTGCAAACCAAGAATTTTATTTCTCAACTGAAGATATATTTCGCGAGGAGTATATTCTATTGGCGTTCACCATAAATACCCATTTCATCCAATTCCCTAGTGAAAAGCCAAACATTTTCTATTGGCTCGTAGAAAATGGCAGATTCACGTCTCCTCTTACTGTGAATTATTGGATAAGTTGATGCATTGACTGACTATAATGCACCAAAATATTGAGCTCACAAAATCTCAAAAGAATTTCCACATTATAGTTTATGGATTTTTACCTGTAGTCATGCTTCGTTCCCTCTAAGATAAAGCGATTTTTCATTCATCAAAAGGAAATAAGTGAAAAGCTGTGCTCATTGATTGCTACGGGGGTGGGAGTATTTTTTTTCTTGAGACTTAAGGATATTAGCATATCAGTTTGTTTTTTTCTAATTTCTCCAATAGTTACTTTCGTTTTGAATCGTACCCCAACTCAAGAATATGCGTCATATGACTCTGGAAAAAAATTCAAGAACCGGTATTTACATTGAGGACCGTTGGGTTCTCCAGCGAAGCGATATCGACTTTCCTCTCGGAGATGGTATTTTTTTCATATTTCAATTTACCCTCTCCAACTACGAAACGTTTTCCTTCCCATTTTCACGTAAAATAAGAGTTAGGTATTTCACAAAGTATATTTGGCTCAGAGTTAACGAAAACTAGCAGAACTTCATGTGGATTTGAATGAAGATTTCTAAGGCCCACTGAACTTCACTGGAGTATTTATTTTGCTCTTTAAAAAAATATGCAGTTGCATGGATTACCTTTATCCGCGCTCAAATTTAATTTAATCTACGAATTAAGTGATTCATATTTTTTAATGAATGCAATAATGCTTTCTAATTTTCCCGACCACGTATGCTGTTGCTGTGGAGGGTATAAGAGTACCTTCCAAATACCAACCAGGGTCATCAGCTCTGGCTGGCGGAAATATCGAAGCTTTCTGGAAAATGTTACCTGTAATTTTTGGAGCGACTTTGACTTGGTGTAGTATGACTTGATTAAAATCCAAGCACCGTTTAACTGCGATCTGAAGCTACGTATCTTCGGGCAAGAGGGTCAATGCTTAACTTTACTCTTCTGCAAGGTCTGTTTGAGCTCTGAGAACAATCTAAAATAGCTTACCTATACTTAATGAATATCACTTAATGATTATGGCATTAAAGGTAACAGAATTCACTGTAATAATATACTTGTATCCTTGTTAAATACGAGGGCTGTCAAGATTGTAACCTCCATTATGCTATAAAAAACACATTTGAATAGATACAGAAAATTTATTTATTTCACCTCAAGACTACATATTCCTACTATTTTATACATGTTCGTCTTGCAGATTTAAGCATTTTTCAGATCTCTGAAATAGTTTACGAATTCCTGCAGCATTAAATTCTACCGCATGAGATCGCAGCCAACCGATGACGGCAGATTGAAGTTCCTCGTCGAGACGAGCACAAAATATGTAGTCGACTAACTTTTCAGTCATGTTTCCATTCAACAGAGTCATGGAAATCTTTGAAAAACTTTTTTACAGATTTCAGATGACGTAAAACTTAGGTTTACACGAACTTTTTCATTATATTTCAGGTGCATTGTTCATCATAGACGGGCGGCTACTTCTGTCATCACCATGAACATTTTTGATCCACCTTAAACAAACAACACTGACGCACAACTCTTCTTACTCATCACATTTGGTCCGTACGGGGTACAAACTTCCCCATAGATGTCAGAGGCTTTGAAGTTTTTTTTTTTGATCAGTAGAAACTTTACCACTGAACGGAATTCACATTTGGCGGGAATTTCAATGGCATTGTTCCTTTTGACTCGCTATTGTAAACAAACGACAAGCGGCACGACCTGCTAACAACTGCAGCTCGAGGCGCACTGACATATTACGTGCGTCAATACAGCGACAATGCGACTTCCTCCATTAATTTTCACGATACGCAAAAACGGAGGATACTTTCTGGACGGTCCTCGTATATGTATCTCCTAGTAAAATACTTAATTTTTCATGGTAAAATTCAACTCAGGGTACGGTCTTTTTAGAAAATATATCGATATCAATTTTAAATATGATATTGTGGAAAAATTCATTTCATCTATAAAAATATCATCATATGTTTTGTGATGTTATTTCACAGTGTTGCCGTCTTCTCAAAGAGTCACTGGAATCCTAGAATAATGGTTAATTTCCGGGATTAGGAGAGAATAAAATAATCTTGTTCATTTACAAAGTATAAAAATAAAACAAATAAAATCTATTCTTGTAGCAAAATACGTCCAAAACCTACATTTTTCATATTTTCTTATTTATTTTAAGCGACGAGAGCAATTACAAAAAGGCTAGTCCAAATGGGCATTTTTGGATCCAAAAAACCACCCAGGCGGAAGTTCTCTACATCTTGGTTAGCTGGGTTATATCTTAATCTATATGCCATAGAGGCCAGATAAAAGGTTCAGCGCCAGAAAATAAAATGAGCTGGCATAAATATATCATTACATGTCAAAAAATATGTTAACGTACTGGTAATACAATTTTTTTATCTTAAACAGCTATTGCCGCTGTTTTTCTCAGATAATATCCCACTGTTTTTATAAGTGTGTAAGGTTACTCAATCAAAAGAAAAATATTACTAAGTCCTTCTTTAAGATATTGTTCAGTCCTAAGGAAAAAATATGATGCATGATATTTTTAAATCGTCAATTTTAAGTGGCTTGCGACATACAGGTACTGTACTCCTGTGATATCTTTCCTGTTATTCACAAAATAAATATTACATTAAAAATCCCACCAAATGTTAAGCCGGTTCAGTTATCATATTTTTACTTATAAAAATACCTTAACATTTCTGACATTCATCGGAAAATTTGTGCTCTGTACGGACCAAATGTAATGAGTGACGAGAGCTGTAACGTCATTGTTGTTTGTCTCAGAGTGATCATAAATATTCTTGATGATGACAGAAGTGGCTACTTATCTATGGTGAACATTGAACTGCACCTGAAAATTGACATTTATTTCATGAAAACACGTGTTTTACGAATTCTGATATTTTAGAAAGTCGTCCATGAATTTCTACGACTCTGTTGCAAGGAAACTACTGAAAAGTTGGGCTATAACATGTTTTGTGCTCGTCTCGACGAGAGACCTCCTCGACGGCGTTACCTTCTTGATAGCCCTCGTATTATCAGTCAATGAATAAAATATTGTAGTATTATAGTATATTAAATGCGATTAGGGATCCAAAAAGTGAGCTAATATCCTGAAAATAAATATGGAGGGGCGTAGTCAACGAATGTATTGAGATGTGAAAATTAGTGCGTTTCCTTCGATGGCCATTAATGTTTCAACATTTTGAATGATGATGTTTATGATTTATCGTATCAGGAACAATAATCTCATCCATAATTTGATAGCTGACAATTGACCAGGGCTAATTGCATCTATTAAATAGTTTTACTCCGAACTCTGTCTTCTATATAAGTAAAAGTTCTTGTCCTTGCGTTTCAAAATAAAATAAAACGCAGATTGACAATTTCGCAAAATGAAGCCTTATCGGAAGGTGTATTTTCCTCAACAATGTAAGTTTTAATTATCATAACTGAATTGTCCTTGTCATCAAATTAATTTTCTTCGGACTAGTAATACATTCTAACATTCGATGTATTTATATCCGTGATTTTACTTTGAGGCATCGTAGATAGTTTTCAAAGTAAGAAATCATCCATTTTTAAATTTCAAAAACCAAAATAATATCAAATTATTTCAATTTGTAGAATAATTCAGACGTCACTGGCTTGAAAATTTCTAAGGGCACAATTTATTGTTCACTTTTTCATTAATTATCACAAATTTTAAATGGATGATAGCCTAAAAATTATTCGTATTATCCTAAAAAATATTCCAAAACTTCGCAGGAAGAGTTTTGCGTACTCCATGATTATTCTTTAAATTCAGGTAAAGTTATTTTTAAACCAAATGTTCAAAAAGCTGGAATTTAATTTGACCCATTACAACTAATTAATATTTGCGCAATTTGGGAAATGAAACTGGGCTTTAAACACGTCCAAACTATTGGCTATTGATGTTAGCACTAAAACCAACCCCGGTATATAATCTCTCTTACATTCACTATTTTAATATAAGCGATATTAGCAAATATATCTGTAAACTACATTGCATACAATTTGTTTGCAACGTTTATTTGCAGAACTTTATAATGCAAGTTTTTATGTAATATAATTGCTTTTTAGTTTATAGCTTCCTCATAATGTTGGAAATAGGTAATCGTAATTATTTTCATATTTTCTTTATTTTACAATAGACTTTGTCTGTCTCAATGTGTACCATTTTAGTGACACATTCATTCATATTTACATAAGCGGGAAGGGATGCTAACCAATCAATTCCAAAATGAATAATTATGCTTGTGTGAATGCAAGATTTTTCAGGGGACACGCAAAGTCATACGATACTTTCTTATTAGTCCAGACCTACTTTGCGCCCTATGAATATAAATGAGCAAACCAAACGACTGATAGCCGTGATCGGATGAATGTCTATTCTTCAGACATATTACCCGTCACTTCTGCCGGTCAAATATGGTGTAATCACCGTAATGGATACTAATGCAGAGGCTTTTGGGAAGAACGAGAGAGGGGAGAATACTTCCATTGATTAATTTTCGACCGCGGGTGATTAATTGTCGAGTCACTTTTTGGCGAAGAGCAAATACTGCGGTAACCGCGCTCAGTTCGACTGTTTTAATAATAAGGCACTTTCCATTCAGCACGATGGAAAACGCCACTGCGAAATTCGTCCGAGCACTTTCTAACTCCATTCTACAATTCTGAAATCATTGGGAACGCGGTAACATTGAGGGGAAAGCGTTCAATGACTGTCACTACTTTCAATCAATTTTTCTTTCTTATTGTAGTCATAAGATGGCGTACGTTTCCATTATTGGGATACTTTATACATATACATACCTGAGAAGTTATAACTTTTATGAAGAGATTTTAACAAGGAAACCTAGCCAAGAATTGTATTTTGCTGAAACATATACCATTCACAATATCAGTGAATTAAAAACAGATTTTATATTTTATGTAAAGGCGGAAGAACCTTTTTACTTAACTCTTAATAAGAGGTGATAATTTAATCTCCAAAATTTTTCAGAAGTGATAATTGATGGTTTATATTTGTAAAACTGCCCTGAACTATGACGTTCCATGACGTTATTTGAAACAAAGAGCAAACGGTGTGATTCCGCTGATGATCTAATTTTAGTAATATCAAATATAAATTATGGTGTAGATGGTGGCCAGTGTAATCATGATTCTGAATTCCTCCAATTTATTCCTGGTGATCCAAATTTGCGAACTTAATACGGGGTCATAAATATTCCATATTTTCCACATTCTGTGTTCTATGCATTTACAGAAGTCTTAGAATTAAGTCTTTCGTCTTCTTTTCGTGACTTCAGGCTATTAATAATAAAGCTAAAACCCTTTAATTCAGAATATGCTGTATGAAATTTTGATAATATTTAATATTTTTCGTAGCAGAGGCACGGGTAAAACATTTTGATAGACCCGTATAATGAATTAGTTACCATATGCTATTAAGTAGCGAATTTATATTTTGGGTCATGAGGAGAAAAAAAATCATGGAGAACTCAATATAGTATGTCGGTGAAATCAGATGAACTTTTTGTCAAAATTACATCTCAGAATAAGATAAGTGACAAGAAAGATGAAAGTAGAGCGCGAATGAAATTGTGCGAAAAATATTGCAAGAAAAAATATGGATGTCAAATAGAGGATAAAACGAGCTCAAACAAGCGAAATGGTCGTGAGTGAAAATCAGTGTTGGTTGGAAGAGAGGTTGAACGGAATATTGTTGAAAATATCCGTGGAAAATGTGTAATTTTGAAGAAAAAGTGTGATTGATACATGGTGGAGTGAAAAAGTAGAGGCATGTGTTGAGGATGATTGCAGCTCAAGCGGAGGAGGAAGCTTAAGAGATCTTCACATGGAGAGGATTGGAATGAAAAAATATCATTGAATACATTTAAAAATTACGAATGGCAGTAATGTAAAAAATTCAGAATAATTTAGAAAAAATAAGAACAGCCCTTGTAAATGAGTGAATAAGTCCATGCAAGAGGAGAAGGGGTAAATGTGATAGAGAGAGTAATAACAGAAATAATTTCCGGTATGAAGGTAGAGTATGAAATATTTGGAGGGAATACGTATGTTGGAGATTTGTATGATAATGAATTTGAGAATATATGTGAGTCAAGTAGAGCGGAATGCAAAAATTACTCGAGGAAGGTGTTGCGAGTGGAAATGAAGTTGTGACAGCAGTTGGAACTTAAATGAAGGGAAAACTCCAGATAAAAAATGTTCATTTACGAGAGTATTAATTATATTTTATGTCCATAAAATAGATTATATGTACATTTTTAATGCATGAGTAGTCTATGAGGAGTTTTTTACTTTATGATTTCTATCTATACGTGTAGTTTCAAAATATGATTGGGAGTATTGTTTGGGAGCAATGATTGTACCTTTGCATAAAGAATTAAGAATGAGCAAGCCTATAAAATGGACAGCCAATAATTTCTCCCTCCGTAAAAAAGGTCAATACCCGATTGCTGATAACAACATGGTCAGCTCTTCTACTTTAAATATAAGTGCGAAGTATGCATAATGTGTAACTCTCAATAAAATGAGAAGAATGTGATACAGGGGAGACTTTTAAAGGGGTAAATGAGATTGAGATGGGAAGATAACAGACATGGTTGGCTGACTGCAGGGAGGCAGGTGGTGTTAAAGGACGGCTTAATTTAAATGCAGGTTTTAGAGGATTTATTTGGTGTCTTGTTAGGTTTCGCTCGCAAATGTGGCAGTGCTGAGGTATTGGATCCATGAAAAACCTCATTTCACCGGCGAACTACTCTTTATGGTAAAAAAAAAGATGGTCATACATAATTTTGCGCGCAAAAAATTCTCATTGCATGCTTTGGTGCAGGCACACGCCTCCATGGGTATATATGCACTGGGAAATGATGAAAACTGACTCTAGAACCCTTAAACGTGAGTCCCCTTTAAAATCTGGTGTCCGAAAACTTGCTTCCTATTCTGCGGAGGTAACAAATAAAAAAATCGTGTTTTTTATCTTTGTTTTCGTGCTCCTATTCTAAAATCTTATCATGATACCGTCACCAAAAATACAAATGAAGTTTTCTTTAATCAGATTTTGATGTCGCTTTACATTTTTTGGCCAAATGGTGACTGGACATTTTAAATATTGTCAAAAAAAAATTGTACGTTTGCAACCGACAATCTGGAATGTTGGTTTAGGTATTATAATATCTTGCGCAAAATAAGTTTTTAAAAAACTATTTGATTACAAATGTAGATGAATGAAAACTTGAACTAAGTAGTTGTTTCATTGGTTCACATTCATGTTTGCCCCAGTTTAACGTCCCAGGTTGATCGAGCCACTAGCGCATGAATCTCGATGCGGGCTCATAAAAAAGAAGCCGAATTTTAAAATTAGGAAAAAAATTTGTGCGATGGGAGCTCATGTTGAGTTCTGAAACAGCTTGTACCCGGTTGGAATAAACGCAATGGATATGAACCTCACTAGTACGCCATGTTGCGCGAAAAATTATTCAGTGATGTGGTTTAGGTCAGTGAAGTCACCAATCATAACTTGAAGTGCTAATATTTAGGCCTTCCGCTCACGCAGGGGTTCAATGACACCAACAATGAATGGTTAATTAGTGTTGAATTTTGATGCAAAAAATCAGTTTTCTCAGCGTCTCTTCTTCTCTGTGGTCACCAATTAAAACTCCAAAAATCATTTAAATCGGTACCATTTTATTTTATGCTATTTTGTATTAATGTTTCACACTGCCAATTGTGGGCATTACTGTATTTTTCCCAAAAGTTTAATATATTTAAATTTAACATAGTTTTCTTTAATAAATTCTCGGATAAGGTACCACACTACACAATTTTTCGAATTTCTGTTACACTTCAATGTGAAAATAATTGCAATATTTTTAATTGGAGGTTTCATTATCTTTTGAGATAGTGCAAAGATATTGGGTTGGATTCTTTGCGTTTAACGAGCTTTGCAAGATTCTCATTCCCCCTTTCACATTCTGCTTTACCTCGTCATTTTCTTCCCCGTAAGTTTAATCTTGGAACGGCCATATATCCATCCTCAAAGTTAAAGGATCATCAAATATAGAGTCATTGAGAAAGAAAAGACTTTCACACTGCATGCCAAAGACGCAGAATGAATCACGGAAGGGTGCATAGGGCTCACGCGTGCCATCCCCCTCCCGCCACTCCCTTCTTAGGGGGTAACTTCTCCAAATGACTCACTTCATTGCGAAAGGAACCATAATCCCTCCCAAACTGCCCTCTTCCTAGCCTACCCATCTCACCTGCGTCACATTTATACGCTCCTTCTTATATGTTCTCCTACCCGTGTTTCATGGGATATTCCTCTAATAGAGTCTTTCGCCGCATTTACCATCCCTTAAGCAACTTACGGTATCCTCTTTTGTATCTGGTTGAGTATAACACTCTCGTCCATGCTCTATCTACACTTGAGTAAATCAGCGTCCCTCTCTTGCTCTATGAAATTCTCCCAAATTTCGAAATGATAATCTTTGAAATTCACCGTCACTCCGCGATTCCTGAAGGTTATTTCCGCGAGATGGACAACGTTGCGCCCAAAAGGAGTGGAGTCCTCAACAAGAGGGAGTGGCGTGGCTAATCTGATTCGATTGGTCGATTCACGTGGAAGGTGCGGGCCATACGCAGGACGGGGAGGGGGCGGGGGATGGTACGTTTTAAAATAATCCCCGCGGCCGGCGTCGCCGCAAACAGATCGTGATGATGGGAGGCCAAGTAACGGGGTCCCCCCAGCGGCGCCTTCTCGTCTCCTTTCTCATTCGCTATCAAAGTGGGGGACATCTTCCGGCACACGAGAAAGCCCCCTCAATGCCATTTTCGCATCGTCCCCCTTCTGCCCTTCGGATCTACCTCTACTCTCTCTTCTCACCTCTCCCCTTCTCTCTACATGTAGAGACTTTCTTGATCCGTCATCTTTTCCCCCAACTCCCTTATATAGCCCACCTGCTCTCCATCCCTCCCATCCCTTCTCTCTACACTCTATCAAGTATGTAAATAAATATCATATATAAATATATATATTTATATATATATATACATATATATATATGCACACATATTCATTCCCATAGAAATTAATGCAAGGAAAACGGAAAGGAACATTTACTCAAGCAAAACACAAACACCGGAATGGAGGATTAAATGGAATCGAGCAGATCATAAGTCATACGTGAAAGCAGTCATGTGTGCTTTGTAACGAACGGTTTTATCCCTTACGACATTGTGCTATTGCTTTCCCTACTATCCTTTCCTCTTGTGTCCTTGTCCATTTCTCCTTTGGTGGTGAAACAGCTCCCGAACGCTATCTCCTGGCAAAAGAATCGGGACACATGGTTCCATAAACCCTCCGAAGATTTCAGTGTAAATTATATTTCATCGATAAATCAATTGGTCATAAACCCGGCGAGTTTTGTTGACCTGGCAAGTCGAAAGATCCGCGGATCAAGTCCCGGTCAAGGAAATATTTTTGCATATGTGATCTGATAGATTCTGCCTTCGTCACCTCCGTTTTGTTCGTCTTTCATATGTGTTCCTATCCCTTATCCTTATAACTATTTCCATATGAATAAATATATGTACATATATATATATATATATATATATATATATATATATATATATGTATAAATATATATATATGTATATATACATATATATATATATATATATATATATATATATATATATATATATATATTCATATGTATATATATAAAGACACTCGCGCACATACGATTATATCCTTATAACATATACATATCAGGATCTAGAATATACATATAAGGAATCAGAATAAAATAGCGTTTTTCCGACCACGCTAGGAGGAAAAGGCGTTTGGGTCAAGGATGTTCTAGTGTGTAATTACCTTCTGCCACACACCCTTACGGTGGCTCGCAGGGTACTAAATGAAACTGAAAAAAACACACATGGCATGTACATGCAAGCAGCCATACATATTTGTACCTCCACTTCGTCGTTTCCATGATTCTTTCATAAGATTTCGTGAAAATCTCGTGCAATAGACAATCCACCCTCGTGCCCAGTTCAAAGGGTTAGAAGAAGGTGTTGTCAAACCTGAGGGGCATCTTTGGTTTATTGACTTCTCAGCAGCCCGCATGCGCCCACGAAGAACCTCCGCGTTGGTCACAATTCCGTCCGTATGGAAACATTTCTTCTCATTAAATTTCCCAATACTTGTGACTCTTTTGCGACTCAACTGACCTATGCATCATTATGATAGGCGATAAACCTCTCATATTCCAAAATGTCTCAACATAAAAGAAAGACCCTCTCCCAATGAAATTCAGAAGAACCCATGAAAAGAAGTGATGTCCATGAATGTCCTGACCGATAAAAAGATGCCCTTTTCACGTTGCAGTGAGTGGTATCGATCTGGCGACGGTATTAATTCTCTCCTTTATTTGGCGGTGAACTAAATCGAGACCATGTCGGTGAAAATGAAATAAATTATATGGGGCGGAAAACATCAAATGAGTCAAAATTTCATCACGGAATTCACCAGCGAGTCTTTGTGGGGAGCAATAATTAGTGCCGGCGCACATTATTATGCATTTCCGTTGCCCTTTATTGCCAGTTAATTAAATAACTCGGAATGCCACGCATAACATCCGCATCACACTGTAACGCGCCCGCCGTTCACATTCGGTGAGTAGACTCCCTCCCCCCCCCCAACCCCCATCCTCCACTCCTAACCCCCAACCCCCCCGCGCCACACGCCTCCTCTCCCCAATCCGTTTTCTGCTCCTCGACCCAAAATGCGTTGCAGAAACACACACACACAGCACCTGCATAATACATTCGCCCCACTCATTCTCGACTTTCCAACCGCTTTGAGCATTATTAATGGGAAAGCGTTTAAAGTAAGCCTCAGTTATTTAATGATCATCGAATTCTGAAATCATCAAAGTGAAACGGTGAAAGCTTTCATATTCAATGGTTAGCACACCTCTGCACACTATTCCAGTACGTTGCTTGCCCGCTTACGTCTTTTTGTTTGCGTTAATTTTCGTTCTATTCTTATTCTATATGCCATTCGAATCGTTACAGAGACGTCTTGAAAACTCTGCCAAGCCTTCTAGTTGCCGTAATGTTATTTTTTAAATATTCTACGCCAAGTCCACGCACGTTCACGTCAAAGAGCAAGTTCGAATCCGATTGGTTTGATAGAACTAGAGCTCTATTCGAATAAAACATTGCCCCTCGTAGTTCTTTAACTCACAAGTCCAGAAGTTTCAACTGCATTTAAATTATTTTTTGCGTGACATTGATGATTGACACCATTCGTGCAAATGCACGGAAAAACTATGCACAAGAGTTCATAAACTCCTGCTCATATTTTTGCCACGAGCAGTTGCGGGATGTTTGCAATCGACGTGGATGAAGTCCAGCCCGCCTTAACGTCTTTCTTGACGAGTGCTCGCGTATTCCTGCTCGTTCTCCAAACTTATTCGCATAACCCGACGAGATGATGCATACGGTCGATATTTCCTGGAAGAGCTTATCTAACAACCTTCATTTCAGGCCGCTGCAGTATCTCCTACCTTACTTCTGTACATTTATTTATAGGAGATGGTTGGAAATATCATTCTCAGGCGTAGACAAAGAGAGAGTTGAATTATATGAAACATGAGCGTTATTCCCATAACCCGTCGAGATAAAGTATAAGGTCGATAGTTCCTGGAAGAGCTTATTTAAAAGCCTTCTCTTCAGGCTACTGTGGTGCCTCCTACTTTACTATGGTACATTTATTTATAGGAGAGGGTTGTAAATATTATTATAAAGCATAGCGAAAAAGTGAGTTCAATTATGTGAAACGTGAGTAAGCCATTCACAAATGATTCTCATAAAATTATTCCGTACTTTTGTGGTGATGTGGGTCTATTATTATTGATGATAGTCTCACATTTAAGATAGGTTTTGTATGGACACTAACGTAACATCGCTTCGTTCCTAAGCTCCGTCTAACAAGATATATTTTGATATTACAAACTACAATTAGTTGGATTCAATTCCGCATACTTCCTTTCTCCCTCGATTCCGTTTAGCATGTCTGTCCTCTATCTTCTCCCACCTCACTTGCCAAACGTTCTCCCGTCTATCACAGTCTTCAATACTCCGTCCACGAGTAAAATGTCTTGCATCCATCATTCCTGCCTCCTTTAGGTTAAATGTTACCCTTACAGGTCCTTCAAGGATATTCAATAACTTCAGGTTGCAGTATCTCTAATTTTCACATAAAATATTGTCCGGTACAAATGTTGTATATCCAGATGAAATTTTGTATAGGCATAGCATTGTAAATGCTACTGTTATATGAGATATATAAACGCCGAAGATCCACCAGCGTATAATCAAAAATGTCCTGTATAATTATCATTCTTAAATAAGCCTTTTTCATTTAAAAACCAGTACATATATCTTCGATAATATCTTAAACCTCGAAGCATTTGCAACGTGCCTATTTAAGCTGCATATGATTGTCCGATCTTTTTTTGTTTTAGTCAAAATCTCTTTTTCCATTAGGTTCATATGTTCTTGTTACTTTTATTCTTAGCCTGGCGTCATGCATTCACGGTCATTGATGTGATAATTTCCTTTTCTATGCATTCGTTAATACTTTCTCCTTTTGTTATAAACCGATAGCTCTCTTCTTCTATCGTAATTACGAATTGAGCTAAATGGGAATATCTTTTGATCTTTTTCAAATTTCTCATACCGCCACCTTGTGCTTTGTTCATTTCTTGTTGTGACGGGGTCCGTGTTTCACATGGAGCACGTTAGAATTCCTGGTGCCATTGTCCTCTGAAATTGCATTCCTTTATCTTCTTTTGTTCCATCCTTTGGTGATGGGCATTCCTTCTGCACAAATATTAAATTTCAAAATGCAAAAATGTGGCTGTAGATCCCTCGTGACTTTCCGCCTCTTTTGTTCTGACACCCTTTTGCCACTGGTAGGGGTCGGGGACGGACGGAGAGGAGGAGGAGGGGGTGGAGTTGCCGAAGTGCGATGCGTGCCCTCCGGGATAATCCTTAGTCGGGAGGATCCGCTTCAGGAATCGGTCTCGGCTCATCACAAATGAATATGTATAGCCGCTCGTTCGCGTGTCAATTCGTAATTTCCAACTGGAAAGTTTGAAACACATTGCAATGGAGTCACGTTGGCAAGACTTTGAATCCCTGCACACCCGTCACACTAGTCCACAGAGAGCACACACACAAGCGTTTATCCAATGGAATAAATGGCGGAGGGTGTTTGTTGAGGATTGCAGCGACGAGACTCATTTTTCATGGCATTATTTTCAGCGTTGCATTATCACTCCTCTTACATTTGGAACAAAAAATTAAAAAAAAAAACATCCAGCAATGTGCAAAACTTTTCCTTCGAAAAAGGCTGCCCGTACTGTCTCAAATATGGCTGGGCATACAACATGCATTTTAAATTCGGTGGAATCAAAAAAAAATTTTAATTCACATAATTTTTTCTTAAATTTGGCTTCTAGATTTTCATCTACAGTTCATTCGTTTTGTACGGTAATACAAGCACAGATATGATAATTATTCTTACTTTTCCGCAGTAGAGTATAAATTTTCTATTTAACTTGTTTTTTATGATTATGATACATATTTTCAAGTACCAATTGTCATTTTTTTAGGATAAGAGATAGTTCAGAAGTAACGAGCCCAAACTTTTCAGATTTGGAAAAATATTATTTCCATTTTTTTCCGAAATGGCGCAACCAGTAAACTTGATACTAGTCCAAAAACTACCCAGTGAAAAAATGGCGAAAAGGGAACAGTTTTACCATTGGTGCCGTAAAATTAGACAATTGGTCCAGCACCAACTGCCACAGCTGCGGGCAAGCACTGCAAAGTGGAAGGCAACGGAAAAAAAATCACCACGCTAGGAGTCTCACTCGAAGATGCAGCCTCTCGGTGGCCTTTCTCCCGGTAAAATACTCCGGGGGTAAGTTACTTCGAGCGGATCTCCGGGTGGGCATTACTGAGAGGTATACCTGAGTCAAGGTGAGCCTAGTAACAGATCAGAAGGAAAAATTGAATAAAAGACTCCGCGAATAAGACCAAGAGACAAGTGCGTGGGCAATATACATTTTAAGAGTAATAGAAAACCGGAAAGCTGTCAGAGGATAAGGAATGATCGCTGAATGGAGAATAATGAACTGCTTGCGGTAAACCAATCTTAATTTTGAAATAATGATCATAATTGTCATTTGTATTTTTTTTGTAATTTGTCTCGAGAGTCTTACGGAGTCTCACCTTATCTAGATCCAACACGTAAATTTTAGCAATTATAAGACGTAATATCTATGATGGGAAAGATATTTTGTAGGGATGAGATCAGAAAAACAGGATTTAGCCGAATCCTATGGTCTGCATGGATTCGAGATTCGGGTTGGATACTTTCGTCGATTCCCAGCTCAACGAGTTCCATATGTGATATGAAGTCGCGCAAGGGCAGAGTGGGTTTTGCTTAGTTGCCACTTCCGCCAATGCAACTCTCGACACGAATAAGTGGAAATCCGAGAGAGTATACATGCATTGAAGTTTTCTCCTAATTTTAATGCTTAATCCTAAAGCTGGAAAATTTTCGTTATTTTGTTGACTGGACGTGTAATGTGCACAAATTTGTATTGTCTCCAGGCACAAATTCACGTCTAAATAAGGATTAGGCTTAACTAGACGAGGCGGCTAAGACACAGCTGCTCCATTGTATTCAAAATATCGTATGCGTAGATATCGATTGAACTTCGCCCATGACATCCTTTCTTCATTCACAAATTTTGTACTTCAGCATTAATTAAGTCATTTTATAGATGTATTAGACTTAGTCATCTTGTGTATGATAAGTTAATCAATATGAAGATAAATGACGTAGTAAGAAAAACGTGTACACTTTCGAATGCTAGGAAAATATGATTACACTCCATGTTCCTTTGTTCAAGCTAAAAACACAGCGGACCACTGAGGAATAATTTGCCGCCAATGTTATTACCTGCTTTTACCGAATTAATATGATTTTGTGTTGATTATTTTGAAAGATAAAGGGAGAATCCGAGGATGCAGTCTCGTTTTGAAAATGAAATAAAGCCAGCGTCGGTTCACGAGTATTGATGCGTTTGAAAATAACTTGGCCAGTTCAAATGATACGAGTATTACTAGGAAGCCATCGATAGACTGAGCAAGTTGACTTTCGGGTGATTGATTCTAGGAGCGTAAAGGGATAGCGCGTTGCCACTCTCCGACCATTAATTGTATTGGAACTAAAGGAACCGTAACTTTAAAAAATATGCAAAAAATTCACATGGAACAAAGACCGGAACGTCGCGAACATCGTTGATGGTAATCAAAATTTTATGACGAAGAGTATGACATTGACTGACAATCGTAGCTATTAGCTATTCCGGTGAACGAAGAAAGATAAGTGCTCGCGGGTAATTAGAAATCACTCTCGAGATTGCTTAGGCATGTGTTCCCTGAAGTTTTTGGTTTGAACCATCGCTTTGACCTTCGGACCTTAGGATGTGTTATTTTTCAATAGGCTCTTACGATTGAGAATCATCTCAATGTATATATAATATGGACAGATATGAGTTGACCAAAGGCCTTGTCGAAGTTGAGCGTACTTGCGACATTAATCGTGAGCTCTTGCCTGAAATTCGGTCAGTGTAAGTTCAATCAGATTAAAAACAGTAATATTCTACATAAAAGTATACAGTTTATCTAAAAAATTATAAAGGAAGGAAAGAAGTATGCGGAAAAATTTACTGTAACGTCCGATACCAGATTGAGATTTTTCTAGGAGAGGACAGCGGATTTATATATTGTATATTACTATAGGCTGTATCCAACCAAAATCTGCTTTGGCGTGAAAAATACCAAAAATAACAATAACAATATAAAATTCTATATTCTGTATAAAATTAATAAAATGGCGATATAAATTCTCACATTTATTTTAATTAATGAAGATATTAACTTTCACTGGAAGAAAACACAGAAACTACAGCGGTTCAAAATATTAATAGAAATAATATAATTGGTTAGGATGTCTAATGTTTTCGATGAACACAGATACTACGCACCACTTTAAATTTAAGCTCTGACTAACAAGGCATCATTAAATCATGTATTACCTATTGCGTAAAATAACTATTTTTTTAGCCCGGCATACTTTCTACTTTCCCTAATTTAATCCCAAATTCCTGAAATATTTTCTATCAACTACTTATCTTTTCCAGCACTCTCCCTTTCTATACGTATGCCGGTTTCAATACTTCCCTTACAACACGGTATCTCCTGCATCCACTTGTCCCACCTTCGAATTTCCCCAACAGCCGTCCCTCTTCTCCTACAATGTCTTGAACTTCTTTGTTTGTTTTCTTAGGGTTCATTTTATTTGAAATTATCAAACTTGGATTCAACTCGGATGCACTAAATTATTAATAAAGAAATGAAAATTATTTTTTTTAAGTAAATGAAAAAAAAACATTCGTATATGAGCTATCAGATTCGGTCAAATTTTGTATTCGGTCTATCCCTAGTGTTTAAGACGCCCATTTAATAATATGGACGCTTTTTCGATGAGCATTAATAGTATTTATTACTCGAGGTATTTTCCCATCGGAAATATATCGTCATAAACTAGATTGTTTTTTTTTAATATCGGGGTCGATATCGGAAAGGGGATATCGCAACCGGCTGCTCTCCCAAACCACCCCTGGCAGCCCTGGTCCCTCCTTCGCTTTCGCCACACCTGCTTAGACCGTCTCCTCCCCACGCTTTGTTTCTTCCCTCTTCCTCCATCGTCGCCGTCCCAATTTTTATTCCTTTCATCTCGCGGAGCATTTTTCATCCCCTCTCCCGCGCCCTCCCTCCCTTCACTCCCTTCCCTCCCTCCGCCCATCCGCACCGAAATCCATCCACACTCCCATGCATCGCATCGCCCTTCTTAAAATATTCCTCTCCTCCCCCGAACCCCTCGCAGAGACGCCATCACACCTCAAACCCACCCCCAAGCGCCAGAAGGGGAGGCGCGCCCATTTTTTTCCCCGATATACTTAATCAATTACCACCCTCGCCCGCCACATCCTCTCTCTCGCCTAGGGAAGAGAGGGGGCGGAAGGAGAGTGGGTGGAGGGGTTGGGGGCGTGCCGGCAGAGGGGCTTACATGTGTCGCGAGAAGCCTTTAACGGGCTGCCACCCGAGCGTACGCACACTCTTAAAAAGTTGTCGATAGATAGGAGCGCAATAAAGATTTGAGGAATGACGGAGAGGGTGGAAATATGGAGGAGTAAATTGGACAGCTTCGGATGAGGGATGAGGTTAGCTGGGAGGGGCGAGGAGGCGGGGGGAACGGGAGGAATTGCGGGGGGGGAGGGGTCTGATCGGGAATGTGGTTTTGGGGAAGGGACGGCGGAATGCGGTTGCCTTATATAAAGAAGGGGTGGTGGCTTGGCGGGGTTGAATGCGGATATTTTGGATCAAAAATGAGTGGATTCCACAGGATAGGCCTGCGCGCGAGATCGTAGCTGTGGCATTGGCTTAGGCTTTTGATATAATCCGATGGCTGAGGCCCACTCGATTGCATCTTATAAGTGTCTAAGTCTTTATTCTGTAACAATTCCATATCCTTGTCCGAGGAGTTTTTTTAAACTCTAGATCTCAGGGTTAGACGGAGCGTTGCCGAAAGGTCGATCAGTTTCGATCCCCCTCCATCTGAGACTTTGCGCATCGGTCCAACAATGAATGCGCAATCCACTAGCAGAGAGGCATTTGTGGTCGGTGATCAGAGCGCGAGGCCCGAGGTGGAAGGAAGAGCTGATGATGGATGGATGGCCTTTCACGAGGGAAAAATAAAAATTATAGGGTAGACATTAACACTATGTCATAGTATTAATGTACTAAATGTAATATTCTTATTAAATTTGAGTGTCGCCATTTCTAATCTTCCAAGAAATGGATCAAGGCTATGCTTATTTCTGTTTATTTGCCCTCATTGTGCTGAAATTTTCGGGAAGAGAATATACAGGATTTAAGAACACCTGTATTTAAGAATATTTTTCTCGTCAATCCCTTTGTTTATTATTTTTTTTCATCGTATAACAAGGTTATCGTTTTTTTTCTGGGGAATTAGAGGGTGCGTCTTTCACGGAGCGCAAAAATAGCTCGTGTTTTAAAATAATTAACTGATTTATTTTAAGGAGTTATTGGAAATAGAAGCGTTAAAATTCTGTTCCCCAGAGTTTTCTGTTTTCTGGGGATTGTTACAGAGTGAAAGTTAGAAAACGCATTTTTTTCTCTTTCACCTTTATGTGACATAATTCCTCGTCAAAACTCATTCAGTGATTAGGAGATATAATTATAACACTTATTAGCTTTTGCAGATTTTACCCAGAAGTATCAGCATGCCCTACAACTCTGCTGAATGCCGTGAAGTGATATCAGTCCGTGATCAGCATCAATCCATGCAGCTTTGGCTTTGTGACTGGTAATGCGTAGCCATTGAAAAATAACTGCTCCATTTTGGTAAAATTTATTAGAAAACGTCGACTTTGATTCATCTCTTTAGAAAATATCCCCACATCTGAACAAATATTAGAGCAAACAATAAACCATCCATAAAAAGATTATATAAACAGAGGTGATCATAGGAAAAATATCAATGCCGGCGTAAAATTAAAAGAAAGCGATTAATAACCCTCGAACTCACTCATGGCATTTCTGGTGTCACACTCTGGTCTTGCCAGTCGGATTATCGCTGGTGTGCTTTATTAAATATTACCCCATAACATATATTAGGAAATATAAAGGTTAAGGAAGGTTTTGAATGGACACAACAACCGAATAAATATTTTGTTCCTCCCAAAAAAACTCAACCCCACATCCTAATCTATATTAATCATTTAATATTTTCCCCTCAATTCAAGTCCTCAGCATCCCACTACCGATCAATATGCCTTTCATCCATCTTTCGTACCTCCTTATTATTTCTCACAAGCACTTTCTCATTTGCTACCCTTTCTATCCGCTTTACTTTCTCCACCCTTCTCCCAACCCATATTTCAAAAGCCTCCAATCTATGTCTATCATCTTGCTTCATTGATCATTTTTCCACTTTGTACGTAACTACGTTCAATATCAAAGTTTTCATGAGCCCTTCCTTACCAACTTTATAATTATTATCACTTAAATCTCGTTGCAATTAGGCAATTGTTCTGATGGTAACTGTCAAGTCTGGTCAATGTCACTCTTGCAATGCGCATACTTACATACGAGACTCTCGTAAACAGGATGAACAGATATGAGACAAAATGCTCTTATATACAATGACAATTTAAGATTAGCAACCGTACGTTCACCATTATAAATGAGTTAGGTTCACACCATGTATACAACGCACCATCCATCGCCACACTCCGTCCATAATCACGCACTCTTCAACTTCATATACCATTCAAAATCACGCGCCGTTAACACATTATTCGCCATCGCGATGCAACTTCTTACGCCGTCCACATCATGTACACAACAATATTTTCAATAAGTACAATAGTATAATAATCAATTACCAATAAATTTTATCAACCAGTGGCCTATTTACACTTATTCTTAAAAACTTCAAAAAATTGGATAAAAAGGGCTCAACTCTACTCAACGTCCCTGCCATTAATTCCCTCGTTCTTGTGAAAGCTTCTTTGCCTAATGAAATTCTTCTCCTTACTGCCCTAACTAATTTTAACATTTTGGTCCAAAACACTCAAATGCATTTTAGCTTAAGGTTTTATTTTATATCATCTCCCTTAATGCCTTTTCTATGTCGTCGTCAAGTATGCCCGGACCTAAGCTCTCTTAGTTTGCGCCATTTTCTCTTTCTATGTCTAAGCTTGTTACCCTAAGTTCTTTACCATAGAGCACTTCTATACATTCTTTACATCTCTCTTGTATAATTTCTGTTTCAACTATTATCCTACCAGAATCGTCTCAAACTGCCAACGCATATCTTCCCTGCTTACTTCCCGATGGTGAAACAATCTTAAGGCAACCTTCCTATGTAGGGCATCAATTCCACCCTTTCTCTGCAAACTTTCTATATCCTCGCACTCTGTCTTCCAGCACGCTACTTTTACTCTATTTGCTGCTTGTCTTCTTTTAATATTGAATTCTTTATGCTTCCTTTGACTTAGCTCGTGTTTAAATTGATCAATGTCCTTCTCTCATCTATTTTTCTAATCATCTCGTCCGTTATCAATGGTTCCTTCTCCTTTCCCCTTTTTGAATAAGACGCTAAGCAATGAGCCCGCAACGGAAAACTATGCAGTTTGATGAAACTGTTCCTAAATATGTTCCCAACCATAATATAATCTAACTGATACATTTCTGAGTCACCTGGAATTTTCCAAGTATACCTATGCCTTGGTGGTGTCTAAGCCAAGTGTTGGTGATGGCTAATCCCTTTCTCCCGCATAACTCAATTCTTTTCTCCCCGCGGTCATTCCTCGTTCCTAAACTCTCATTTGATTTCATCCCCCTTAATGATTAAGTTGATCATGTTTACGCTCCCATTTCATCACCATCTCTTCCTTCACCTACCGTCACATTCCAATACCCCATCGCGATCAAATGTTTCCCAACATAAACACACGATTCTGTTCTCCAACTGATCATATATGTTGACTACGCTTTTAATTCAATATCATACGAGTAGCAACCCCTCGCTGTCTCTGATCCCCGCCGTTGTTTATTATTCAATAATTATCACCCCAGTAATCCCCACTATCCTTCCGTATCCCCTCGCCTAGACCTAAAATATCTATATTTCGTCTTTCCATCTCTCGCTTTATATTTTTTATTTATTCTATCTTCTACATAGTCCCAACATTCCAAGTTCCTATTCTAAGTAATTCTGTCTTCTTCTTCTGTATATTCTGTTCT
The DNA here is from genome assembly GCF_022747635.1 of Hetaerina americana. Taxonomy (NCBI): domain Eukaryota; kingdom Metazoa; phylum Arthropoda; class Insecta; order Odonata; family Calopterygidae; genus Hetaerina; species Hetaerina americana. The sequence continues at coordinate 1,247,017 of NW_027286093.1, forward strand.
GCTGCTGTCAATTTGGTTTTGAAAGGATTTTTTGAGATGACGACCGCAGAAGACTTGCCTCTCCCGCTGCCGGGTGCGACACAGGGCTGATCGTCCCGTAGTTGCCAGGACTCATTTTCTCTACACCGTCTATCATGAAAATTTTCAGATTAATAATTAAGGTGGTTTTCCGTTGGCTTACTGAATTATATATATATATATATATATATATATATATATATATACACACGAGAAATTTAAAAAAAGTGCGTAGCCCCGAAAGAAAAAGCCTATAAGATTCTGTTTCTCCCTATCCTGGAATACTCGTACAAGTGAGGTGGGATACATTCAATTTTAGAAAAAGAGCAAGGAAAGTCATCCCAGATTTGTACTTGGTGGAACGGATATCCTCGATATTCTGCAATGGTAATTTATAAAATGGAAAAATCATAAGAGTATTTTAGGTGGGGAAAAAAATAGCTGAAAATAGCAAAACATGGGAAATTTTAAGAAAGGAAATAGAAAATCCAAATTTAAGGGGATCTTAGTTTAAAAATATAATAAAACTAAGAACAGAAAAAAGAATAGGAGATTGTTTTACATACAAGTATTTTTTAATTAAACCGGCTACTTGGGGAGTTGTTTTGAGCCGTTTCCATCAAATGATAGGAATTTTAAAAACAGCTGTGAGCCAGCCCCTGGACGAAGGATAGGGTGATAAACTATAAAATGGCTTCATGTGGTGTGACGTGCCAGCGACGTAGGAGGCTTGAGAAATTTGAGAGTGGAGGTATGTTCATTTGGAATAGTAACGATTTGTGTACCACGTGACACCGTCTGCCTAAGCATGTGTATCTTAATAAAGAAATAATAATATTATTTGAGTACTTTACTTGAAAAATTACGCCTTAAATTACTGCAGGAAATATTTAACAAAAGAAAACCATTTCGAGTTAAACGACTCCGAAAAGTAATAATATTGCAATGCACTGAGGAAATGTAGGACAATTTTTTAAAAGCCACGAAATTTTGCAGAAAGCGATTTTGGAGAGAAGTCTCATGCCATCGAGCTTTCGAGAGAAGGAAGTCAAGTTATTTTCTGGCTTGCCCCTGCGGGTTTGCAGATCGATCATTTTTTTCCTCCCTGCTAACCGAACTTGAAGCCCCATTAAGCACATGGATCCAACAATATCGATTTCTTCAGGGACTGCAAGGGCCACTACTCTGTCCAAGAGACAGAATTCTGAGCAGAGTGAGAGGATACAGGTCGACGGAATTTATGGAACGGAGATGAAGGCAACATGTGAGTAGTTTTTTCGATATTTGGAGGAAAAAGGCTCATGCAGAACACACTAGTGATTGTTTTAACAAGCTTGTATTGGTTGTTGCATTTAACTACTCCTCTCTTCTAAGTTATTTCCAATTTTGACGTATCGCGTTTCGGATTTATTTTCCGTTCTCTGAATTTTCCATGCCGTCTTTAAATCTCTTTTTGATATCGCAAAATCATGTAAGCATATTCTTAAATTAATGTTAATGACTATAAATCGGAGGTCAACCAGCGTCTAAATAAATAGGAAAAGATGTACAAATAAACGTACAAATGAGAAACTTCTCTTTTTTGCCATTTTCTTTCACATCTAGTCGGGAAATTATCACATCCTCTTCAAAGGGGTTAACAGAATTGTTCGAAAAATAATTTAGAGATGATTAACAGCATTCCTCGTAGTAAAAGTCAATTTTTTCATCAAATTTATTTGTACAAATATGCAAAAAACATAATGAATTTAATTTATATTCTTGCTTACACATATTTTATTAAAATCGGCCAGCGTGTCGAAATTATGTAATTTTTTTTCTCATTGAAATATGCCAATATGCGCATTGCAATTGCAATTGAACTGAGTGACTTTCAGGTATTCCATTTTCATTAATGTAACATGTGTTCATGAATTAAAATTATGAGTATTTATCTCTCTTGTATTTTGTTCAATAGTATGCAAGTTGGACATTGTCTCCTCTACGCAGAAGGGCACACGGTAACGGCAGGGCTATTGGGGTGGGCGATTTTCTCTCTGAAAAACTCAAATACACATTTGTATTACACATATACGTATATTACTAATTGGGATCCCAATGGAAGCATAACATAAGTATTATTTTTCTATAAGCGTTCATTTTTATTCATGGGTCTATTTCATGTCTACTCACCCAAGGATGTAATAAAAATACTATACCAATTTTTTCGGTAAATTTCATTTTTAGGATTCATTCTCGTAGACATTGAATCCGAGTTGAGTAAAATTAAATAAGACTCCATTTTATTTTCAACTTTTATCCTCAAAAGCGAATGGGCAGTGGTTGGGCTAACAAGAGAGCCAGACGCGGGATTACTGCTGTAATATTCACGAATGTAGGTAGTTGCTAGGGATTAAGGAAAGACCAATTCGAGTTCAACCAAACCCCTCGCTTATGATTTAGGATTTAACTACTTCTACATTCTACCGTTTTCATTCGATTGCTGGGGAACGATAAATATTTTCCGGAAATATGGATTAAACCGGGTAAATTCGGAGCTCTGAAATAGTCTTGATGCTTTTGGCACAGGTCATCATATTTTTTCACATATATTAGTTTTACAATCCGCTTAAGTGTTGCATATATATATATATATATACGTATATATATACGTAAAATAACAAATTGTGAGTGTCCTTTCTTTGTGTCTCTATATTCTAAAAATCTACATCTGTGTTTTTATATATTTATATATATATATATATATATATATATATATATATATATATATATATATAAAACACAGATGTAGATTTTTAGAATATAGAGACACAAAGAAAGGACACTCACAATTTGTTATTTTACGTTTCGACAGCACGGCTGTCGTCTTCAGAATGGCGTTCTCGGGGAAGAGCGGAGAGGATGTGCGGGGGAGAGGTGGGGGAAGGAGAGGTAAAGGGACCAATAGGAAATGAGCAAGGGGGTGGGGGGGGGGGATATGTAGGCAGCCAATTGATGCATTCAGTGGGCTTGGTTCAGCCCGGGCGGTTTGAATGATTGGGCCACCCAGATATGCGCCATCTCGCGGGTTCTCACCTCTATTATACTCGCAGATTTGGGAAGGATTTCAATCGCCGAAACAGAGAAGCAGTCGTCAAAAGATTGGTTGTGGGAAGCGGTGTGAGTAGGGATGGGATAATTAAGAAAGGTGGGAGATTTGGTGGAATATCGGTGGTTATTCATGCGGAGGGAAAGTGCGGTCGTGCATTCGCCCACGTAGAAGGCAGGGCAGAAGTTACAGGAGAGGCGATACATAATATTTTTTGAGGTACAGGTGGCGAGTGGTTGGGAGTTGGTACTGAGTGAGGGGGAGGGTCTTAAAAGATGACAGCATTTGCAGCGTGGGCGGTTGCATGGTGCGGATAGGGGCGGGGGAGAGACGGGGGTGCTTGAAGTTGGATTTGTGGACTTAAAGATGTCTCGCAGGTTCGACGGCCGTTTAAATGAAACAGAGGGACAGTGTGGGAATAAAAGTGATGTGGACTGAGTGTTATTGATAATTGGGAAGAGGTCACGGATTAGATGTTTAATTTTGTGTGTTCCGGGGAAGAAAGTGGTGATAAGATTAGGGCATTTTGGGCGGTTTGGTTTGGGGAGGGGAGTGTATTGTGTTGACGGTTTAAGGATTTTACTGTTTAGCAGTTTTTCAGGGTACCCACATTTTCTGAGGGATTCATGCAGCTGGTCCAAGTATTTCTGTTGGGAGGGGGTGTTGTTGCAGAGACGGAAGCCACGGATAGAGAGTGAGAATGGGATGGAGCGCTTTGTGTGAGGAGGATGGCAGCTGTCGAAATGAAGATATTGTTGCTTATTGGTTGGTTTAATGTGGACTGAAGTGTGAAACGTATTGTTTTGGAGGTGAATATCGATATCTAGGAAGGTAATATTCGAGTCGGATATAGAAGAAGTGAATGATACTGAGGAGGAGGAGTTGAGAGAGGAAATGAATGAGGATAAAGTTTCGCGTCCGTGGGACCAAAGGAGGAAAATATCATCGATATAGCGGGCCCAGAAAAGTGGTTTTAGGGTTTGTTGTTGCAGAAAGTCGTGTTCTAGTTTACCCATAAAAAGATTGGCGTATGCAGGAGCCATACGCGTGCCCATTGCAGTGCCTTTTATTTGTAAATATATTTTGTCATTGAATTGAAAAGCATTTTTGGTAAGAACGATTTGGCTTAATTCGAGGAGGAAATCTGTGGATGGGGTGTGTGGTGTGGATCGTAGGGAGAGGTAATGTTTCAGGGCTTCTAAGCCTTCTTTGTGGGGAATGGAGGTGTACAGAGATGTGACGTCTATCGTGGCCATGAGAATGGTTGTGTTGTGCGGAATTGGGATTGAGTGTAGACGTTCCAGAAAGTGGTGCGAGTCTTTAATGTAAGAAGGGAGTGAAGTGGCTATCGGTTGAAGGTGGTGGTCTATTAATGCGGAGATTCGTTCTGTGGGTGAGTTGATGCTGGAGACAATAGGGCGTCCGGGGTTATTGGTTTTGTGTATTTTGGGTAGCAAATAGAAATGGGGAGTCTTAGGATTAGGTGGTGAAAGATTGGATATGTCTGTGGGGGAGAGACCTTCTTTGGGACCGAAATTGGAAAGAAAAGAGAGAATATCCTTTTGATAAGAAGGGTTTGGGTCTTGGGGCAGGGGGGCATAGCAGGAAATGTCATTTAATTGGCGCAATGCCTCGGCGTTATAGTCTACTTTGTTTAGCACGACAACGGATGACCCTTTGTCCGCCGTCGTGATTATAATATCTTTATTTGACGTTAAACGTCTGAGAGCTTGTCTCTCAGAGGGGGAAAGGTTGTCTGGTGGCTTAAGGGAATCTATGAATTTTTTGTCGGAAATCTTTGTCAGAAGGAGATTGATAAAGATTTCAATTGGGTGGTTTGATGGGAGTGGTTTGGGTTCGTTTTCTGTGGCTGGACGGAATCGGGTAAGTGCTGGGTTAATGGTGGGGGAGTTCGCAGGGAAAGGCTGGGATTTCCAATGAGCATGCCACCGTAAATTTCGGCAGAAATTTAATGTGTCGGTGATGATGTTAACGTGGTTGGTTCTCGGGGTGGGGGAGAAGGAGAGGCCTTTACTTAGTAGCGAAAGCTCGCTATTGTCGAGGGTCACGGACGAAAGGTTCACTACTTTGTTTCCGTTTTCGGGTGTCGGGTGCTGGGTCGGGGACTCTTTCGGTTGACGCCTGGGGAAAACGGGTGCTTTGCACGGAGGATATGGCAGGTTGTAAAGGGTTGCTAGGTCCAGTTTTGAAAGAAAAAGGGGTGGAGGTGCGGGTGGGGGCGGCGATTGTATAATAGAGGTGAGAACCCGCGAGATGGCGCATATCTGGGTGGCCCAATCATTCAAACCGCCCGGGCTGAACCAAGCCCACTGAATGCATCAATTGGCTGCCTACATATCCCCCCCCCCACCCCCTTGCTCATTTCCTATTGGTCCCTTTACCTCTCCTTCCCCCACCTCTCCCCCGCACATCCTCTCCGCTCTTCCCCGAGAACGCCATTCTGAAGACGACAGCCGTGCTGTCGAAACGTAAAATAACAAATTGTGAGTGTCCTTTCTTTGTGTCTCTATATTCTAAAAATCTACATCTGTGTTTTTATATATTTGTGTGTCGCCGATGAGCGTTCCATTTCGAAGATATTTTATATATATATATATATATCATTATATATAAGATTATTGCAAGTTTACGCTCAGAAGTCATACTCTCCTCAGAAATGCAAAGGATGTTCTCCATTGGCCTCCTTCCTTGGTACTCTTCTCAGTTAAGTTCCGTAGCTTGATAACATCCTCTTACGATTTAATCCAAGGTTTATACGGCGTAGGGCTGCGTGAGAAAAGAGACCCAATATGATCTCTCGTTTTGGCTTCCAAAATGAAGCGCGGATCCGTCTGCACCCCCTACCCCCCGAGTACTCCTCTCTTTGCGTCTCTGACCTCTGCAGTCCTCCACCGCTTACCCCCTTTCCTCTCTCTCGTGGGTTTCCCTGCCCTATTAAAATGATCAAAGTCAAGTGGTATGAGACATGAGCTTCGTGGAGGGGCGACCATTGAGTCATTCGGCCACCATCGAATCATCGTGGTACTTAACCTCCATCTCCTTTTTTTCAGAAAATTATCATTCATCAGTATTTCAATTCTATTGCTGATTGACAGCATTCCTCCATGATTCCGCGCCATCGACCCATTCGTTTCATGCATCTCTCTTTACGAGGCCAATTTCCGTATCTTTTACTCTTCCTAATGGAAACTGGACTTTTATTTCCCCATAAATGTGGTTCCTACCTGTTTTTTTCTCAAGGTTTTAACAATTTGCATGGTTCTTCTTTTCCTTGACATGAAGCATATTACCATTTTCCTTCAACTACGCTTCTTTCGTTCCCGCTGATGCGTAATTGTGATTCGTCATGATTTGGTTTTCGTGTTCCATTCTCCAGAATACCTAATATTTTGCTTAACCATTTAGTTCCATTAGTGATCTAGCATCTTCCTCAATCGTATGTTTGCCCAACCAGTCTACAATGTTTAAATTAGAAGTATCGGTAAAAGTTTTTCCCTGAAGTGTGCGTGAAGTGCAGAACTCAGACCGTCGGTTAAGTGTGCCCATGATCGCATATCGTGTTGGCATTGGTACGATGTCGGTGCGCACCATTATCACTGAAAATTTTGCAATGCGAAAGATCTAAAACTTAACTCGTCTCGAAGGTCTTTTGACGGACTACCAAGAGCCTAGTTGAGTGTTTGCTTGTTAAGATCTTCTGCTACGTCATCGCGATGATTCCCCAACCCCCTTAAAATCCCGTCCTGGAATCAGCTGGCTATTTTCTGTTCCCAAAAGTGTAATCCTTCCTCAAATATAGTATACCCATCAAGTGGCATCAAAGGAGCTGGCACGCGTATCCTTAAGGACCTTCTGGAATCCGCCTACCAAGGAGCTTTCAAGTCGCTGCAAAATGTGTGTTTACGCTCAAGGGATGTGCTGATTGAAGAATTTCGAGGGATAATTGCAATATCTAGAATAAATGTATTTTCCCGAAACTTTTCCAGATATTTTTTTACACAAACCATATATTCTCTTCTAGTCGGCTCCTCCGATGCCACGCCGAATTTCACACAAATTTTTATGTGATCCTTATCTCCTTTGAACTTAGAAGTTGTCTCTTGTTCAATACCGAGTCCCTAGTTTAATCTCAATCTTTGCTCGCCCCTTCCTTTGAGTGCCCTCCATCTCCATCCGTACGATGCCGTTCCCGCGATGAGTGGAGCCTCGGCGAACCGCCCTGTCAAATATCCTCGCAACGCCCATCACGTGCTGCTCTGCTCACTCATTCAAGGGTGTGTAGCTGTCGTTTGCCGTGTTCATGATCGGAACCCTGTTTCACTCCTCCTCCTCATCTTTCATTCTCTCCCCTCCTCAGCCTTGCCGCTTCCCTACACCCCCCCCCCCCTCACCCCCCCCCCCCCGGAGCCTCTAATGACCGAACGGCGCCTCTACTTCCCCCTCTCTGAAGAAGTTGATGGGCAGCGAAAATAGTGACGCAAATAACAATAATAGATGACGGGCGAGGAGATAGGAGGAGGCAATGGGGTGGATGAGGGTGGAGGTGGTCGGATGAGGGCGATAAGGGGGCGGGGGCAAGAAATGGGGGGCCGCGGCCCAACTCCTTTCCAGCGCACTCCAGGGGCCTCCGCTGGAAAAGAGGGGGACGAGAAAGGAAGGGGTCATGCCGAGATAGGGCGAGTCTCTCTCTCCGCGTGGTCGAGGGGATAAATCACTTGGAAGGAATGGATGAGGGCGTCCCTCCCTCTTAGTGGGGGGGAGGGCGGGAAGGGGTCAGCGCTCTCAAGGCCCGCTGAAAGGAATGGATTACGAGGGAAGGGTGAGTGGAGAAGGGGACGTTTGGGCGTTGCCCCCCCCACCCCAACCCCCATCGGAGGAGCGGCCGACCCTCTCGCCCTCGCTCCTTGGTCGGGGGCCCAAGAGAGTGGCGCCGGCGCCCCTTCCCCCTCTCTCTTTATCTCTCTCGCTCTCATATGTCTCCTCTCGTAGTCGTAGGTCGGGTGCATCTGGACCAATACGTCAGCGGGAGTCTAGAGAATTCAGTACTTGTGTTCGTCCCCTAATTTCAATTTTAAGTTTACGAATTGGGATTCGGAGAGTATTTCATTTATGGTTTGTATAAAAAGTATCGGGAATATTTTCGGAAAACTATATTTATTTCAGTTATTGTTAATATGTCTCAAAATTCTTCAAAGTACATACCTTGAGCGTGCAGACACTATTGCCAGCGGATTTTTCACGACTCGAAGGCTCCCTGGTAGGCGGATTCCGGGAGGTCCTTGAGGAAGCGCGTGCAAGCTTCTTTGATAGCACTTAGGGCCACATGGTGATGTCCTTTGAGGGAGAAAGGATTTCACTTTTGGGAATAGAAAATAGCCAGCTGATTCCAAGTCGGGACAGTAAGGGGGTTGGGGAATCGTCACGATGTCGTTTCAGAAGATCATTGTAGGCAGACACTCGACTCTGCTCTTGGTTGTCCGTACAAAGGCCTTCGGGACGAGTTTAGCGTAGATCTTTCGCATCGCCAAATATACGGTGAGAATCTTGTGCACTGACATCTTATCAATTCCAATACAATTTGCGTTCATCCTCAAACTTACCGACAGTCTGAATTCTGCTCTTCACGCAATGAATGTAAGGAATAAAATATTACCGTTACCAGTTTATACAAACTTGTAAATCATGGCGCTGGACTTGCAGGATGTGGATGACAGCGGAAGGAGAATGAAAAACAAATTTAGGCTTGTCGCGGGACGAATAATGTATAGTAAAAAATTTAAAAAACATGCACTGACCCCTTCAAATGAATAATTGACTTTAGGGAAATTTAGTGCATAAAATACGGATATTACTAGAGTAAAATGCACATAAACTCTGCTATGGTCCAACTAAATATTGGAAATTGCCGCCGAAAGACAGAAAGATCTTTCCAGTGTTTTTGGTAGTATCCATGTACGCTTGGGAGTTACTAACTAAGCACCGATACAGTGATCTGCGATGAAATGGAAGTGTAAAAAAGAAGCGAGCATGCATACATAAAACTATGAATAAGAACACAACTTTAGGCATTCTGTCAGGACCGCTTGATAGGCGCCGTGGGCGGATGGAGATCCGAAGGTGAGCGGCTTAAGTCAGCGGATAATCAGCCCAGTGATGCGCTTTCGTCTGCGGCAGCACTCTGGTCCATTCGACCGTTGGAATGAATCGGAATGGGGATGGAAGGACTCCCGCCGTTGGAACAGAAATGCTCCATTACCAGTAACAGATCTCACGTCTCTCCTCATCCCGGGTGAAACCCGAAGCGAGATAAGAATGGAATGGAGACGGGAAGGGGGAAAAGGGGGCGGGGGAGGGAGGAAGTAGTCGCGGCTTACGGGGAGATTGAATGTGATCGAATGGGCGGGAGGGGGGGGGTGAGTGTGGAGAAGGAAAGCAGAGACGCGCGAAGCGAGGGGAAACAATGGAACGTGTGGCGCTCCCCCTTGGATAGTGTGCGGCCCTTTTCGTCGGCGGCCCTTTCGCTAATCCATCATCACACACGTCCGCTTCGCCCTCGTACGCCTCCAGGTTCTCACTCTTTCCCGAGAGGCGGCGCTGGCGATGCGACATAATTGAGATTATCGGCTCTTCCGCCCGCGGGGCAGGTGGGAAATACTCTTTGGTCGTCCGTTGGGATCTATCCGTTCAAGGTGGGCATTAGTCCCGCGGAAGTTTCCACAGACAGATCCCCCACGAAAGGAGGATGCAACTTACTCGCTAACAAGGGGTGTTATGGCGTCACCCCTGCGTCGTCGGTTGTTCTCCTCGGGAATAATAATAATATGAGATTAACAACTTATCCCACTAAACCTTAACTCTCTATCTGTCATGTAAATAGTGAAATAATTATTTTCCTACCTCTTGCATTTCTATATCATTTTATTTATTTATTTAACTGAGGCTTTGTTTTTTAATTTCATCACGGATTGTTTAACGTTTGGTAATGGAACGAAGGAAATCCTATTAATTTCGTAAGAATGGAGAAAGGATGGCCCTTGATAAAACATTTTATGCAATACTAATAAAAGGTCATGTTCTTCCTCACCTAACATTATCCTTTGGTTTGATTAGAATATCGACATAAATACCCCACAATGAACCAAAAAGGTGTGTGGCACGGGGTGCAAGAACAAGATGGGATGGGTAGGAGATTAATAGAGGATATGGGAGAGGAAGAGGAAAAGAGAAAAATATTTAGTCGCAATCCCTCAAACAACGTGCAAACTTCCATACATACTGGAGAAAGACTCAATGGAAAAAATAGGTCAATTCACCCAATAAAGTGGTCATTTGTTGTATGAAAAGAGGGAATAAAAGAGATGATTTTGGGATCGAATATTTCTATTGTGGAACTGAATCATTTGATTTGGGTTAGGTTCAATTATTTTTGCACCACGGAAGTCGTTTAGCCATTTACAAGTATATCTTGGCTATTATTATATAGTTATTCATTTTGATAAAGGAATAAAAATTTGGGCAAGCGTTTTTTTTCAAAAAGAGGATGCTAGCAAAATGTTCTCAACTTACACTACCTTCACGTTTTGCAATTCTGCGATGCCTCAGCCTTATATCTGAAAAGCACCTCAAGTCTATCACTATGCCCGTAAATGGTGTTAACTCCTTGGGGCTATTCATTTTCAGATTAGACTAATTTTGGCATTGGTTTCTCTCCGCCGTTAGAACTTCACCTAAAAGAGTCTTACCAACCCTATTTCTAATCATGTATCTAGCCTTAGTTCCCAATTACCTCTTCTCATGTTGAGAAAACATTCCTGATTTATAAGAGGTATGTTTATTTCAAGTAGTGGCCAAGTATTTGGTTATTTTAGTCGGAGTTCCTTATCAAGGACTCCCATCTATCTTGCAAACACTTGCGATATATCTTCGCAACCCAATTCGATTGAAGGTGGAAGAGAGAGGGTGGTGGAATTATGATTCCGATACAGAATGGGAGGGGCGGAGTCGATGAGGGAAATGGGGAGTGAGGTGGAGGGCGGGGGAATTCTCTGTTTCGGCGCTGGAATAGGGTGGGGTGGTCTCCCCAAGAGGTGATTTCCCCCTCCACATATCCACCTCTCCTCCGCCATCTCCCGTTTTCCCTCTCAATCAACCGTAATTGATTTTTGACGCGGTTCGCGATCAAGGAAAAGTCACTTACGTATTAAGGCCCCACGCACAGTACCTATCAGGCGTGTATACGTACACTTACGTAAATGCCTTTAAGGAAGCTATGCGCACACATGGTTTATGGTTTACGGGTATGACTTCGACCACTTTGGTAATAAGAACAAAAAATTTACCTGGCTGTTCATGGATTTTTACCCCGTTAGCCCTCCGTAGTGCCCAAATAAAGTCGACTTCCAAGTCTTCCAGAAACTCTTGGGTCAACGATATTTTTACTGTCCCTAATACGGCTGCTTCACGGTTGAAAGCTCTTGAAATAAGAACTCTGCAAGAACCTCTTTGGCAATATGGTGCTAACGAATCCCATGTAGGCGGCATTTCATTTCCTACAAAGCTAATGGTAATTAGTGCGTGCGATTATACAGCATTTGTGTAATGCGCTAGCATAAGGTTGGATTTATATCGTCATCAAACGCGTTTTCAAGAATTATTATTTTAAAAGACAGGATTTCCAAAGATGTCATCACGGTTTATCTCTCTTTTGGTTCATTTTTCGTTTCTACGAAGAGTTCTTTTAGCTCAAACAGACGTTGGCAATTCACTAGAATTGAAAGTAGCACTACCGAGCAATGACAGGAGTCTTGGTAAGGCAAAATAAAATGTGTCCTTTGAAAAATTCACCAAATTTTTAAATCCAGAATTTTGTGGGACCCGCCTACTTTCTATATGAGTGTTTAATCAGAGAGTTATTCTCGAGCAATCAAATAGTATTTTTACGTATCGGTGACAGATAAATTTGATCTATTGCTTTAATTGTATATATATTCTCAAAAATGTCGTTTCTTTGCACGAACCATAGGTATTTAATGGATATAATTGAAACATAATTTTTTTTTATTTTGTGGAAATTACAAGGGTAATTTATCACGATTTACTTAATGAGCAGCATAATCTAGCACTTAATTAAATACGAAAACGCAAAGCAACAACGTCACATTCTTTCCATAAATAACGTTCAAAAACAAATGTAAGGTTTACATGATATACGAGGGTCATCCGGAAAGTAGTACCCGTTCGTGAAATAAAGACACAAAAGTAAATATTAACAAACATAAAAAATTTTATTTGAAAGAGGATACTTTAAACTACTTCTCAACATAATCTCCAAGCAAATTAAGGACATTGTCATAACGTGTGACAAGTTTCTGTATTCCTGCTGCATAGTCCTTCGCCGCCAGCTCATTGAGATACGCGAGGGACCCATCTTGCACAAATTTTTTGCATATTGCAGATGGTGTTTAACAATTTCATGAACAATTGTTCGAGAAACATTGGGAAAATGCTCACAGATGTCATCAATTGTGACGCGCCGATCGTTCCTCACGAATTCGTCAACTGAGCTCACCAGGTGGTCTGTAATGACAGACGGTCTTCTCGAACGCTCATCGTCGTGTGTGTTCCCCCTCCCATGTTGAAGTTGCGACACCACCGCCGAACAGACGACTCGTCCATTACATTGTCTCCATACACCTCCTTTAATTGGCGATGAATATCACTATGGGCGAACGTTTCTTGCATTGAGGAATTTAATCACTGCCCTCACTCACAACTGGCGGCGTTCTCAATTTTTTTAAACATTGTAAACAATCACAGAAACAACACAGGCAATGCTAGCGTCACGCAACTTGGCTCAGAGAAGGCAGACAAGCCACTGAAGCTATCTGACCTCGTCCAGCGGCTACTCGCGTCGTCAGCACTTCATGCGGCACGAGCGGGTACTACTTCCGGATGACCCTCGTAGCTATTCATTATTTACTAAATTATGGCTATTACTTAAGACTAGTTCAGTTTTACATTTCAAGAAACTGCGGGAGATGCCACGTCAATAGCTTTTAACTGAATATTTTGCTAATTTGCATTACAATGCAGCTATTTCAGAATGTAAAATAATTCGCCTTAACAGAATGATTTTTATCCTCTGAAACTCTTGTATTGTAGTTCAAGATTGTTGTAGAACTGGTAAATTACCGTCAAATTCGTTAACCTGTTGAAAACACACCTTTAGATAAAATAGTTACAAGTTCGTGAACCTTTTCCTCGTGAGATTAACCCAATCTCAGAATTTTATAATAATATACTTTGGATCCAGTAGTTTCCTCAATTGCGAAATGCACGTGATCTGAAACGGAAGTTTCATAGGACGACAGAAGTTCTGCGCATCCATGATCCTCAACATCTTTCTCTCCTCCCCATTTCATCCATATTTCTTGGATTATACAATAACTAACATTGCATGACTCCTTCGGTAAGGCGACAGGAAAGCGTGAACCTTCCGGTGACTTCATGGAACGTATTTCCAAAACGCTCAGCCTCAAGCTTAAAATGTTCATCTCGCCATGTTTGGAAAAGGGAACGATGAATGTGTGGTTGCCGTGTTATTAGTCAGGCGGCTTCGTGGGACTTCAAAGAGAGGGAGGAGGATTCCCGATTGCTCTCCGACTACTTTGCCGCAGATGGATTTTCTATGTCTCTCTCGTCAAAAGAGTATTAGAGGGCTTAATTCCAGAACGTGACCACACAATTTTTACGTGAAACAGGGAAGGGATGGGAATTGTCCTCGAAGGAGAGTAGGAGTTTGTTGGTGAAGCAGGAAAAAATTGATTTGGGAGCATAATTTCACAGAGATTAATTCCTAATATCCTTTGAATTGACGGTTGAAAACGCTTTAAAGAGTTTATTCAATAGTCAATGGAATATTAATATATAAAGATTTTGAAACATTGGTCTTCACTGCCGCAAATGAAGCAATGGCAGTAACTTAACATATTTTGTGGTTAACGCTTGGAAGTAGGCTATACCCTTACGCACGTACGCTTCATGCTCTATATTCCAGCAAAGAGTGTCAAGCTAGCATATTGCAGATTCGACGACACAAGCTGCAGCGTGATAGGTTTTGTTCATCTGCCCCGGCGAATTAAAATGAAATTCGCCTTATTAAATATTTTCAGTTTAATAAAAATATTGAATTACGAAATGTTAGAACCGGCTCAAATAAACAAATTCTCCGAGAAGGAAAATAAGGCACCGCGGAGGATGAAGATGCACGAAACCAATCCAAGGCGTTCCCTCCTTGACCTTTTTAAAACTTCCGAACCACTTGTATGATGCTCGCAACTACAGTCTCCTAAAAAGTAACCGGGTCTCCGGAATTCGAATGCATACTCGAAACCCAAGGAGAATGCTCTTTGGAGATCTCGGCTTGGAATGGAGGGAGAGGGGCGTGGTGGAGGGGAAGAAAAAGGCGTGGCGATGTGTGGAGGGCGAGGAGGGGGGTACCGGTAAACCGTGACGCCGAGTCAATAGAGGCGGCGGGCACCCCCGTGCGGGAGATGGCCGGTCCCCCCAGGGGAATTCGTAAATGGGCGATGGGGGAAATGAAGGAAAGTGCGGGGAAGGAAGGGAGGTAGGATTGGTAGCGGGAAGGGGGGTCCCACCCGGTGCAGTCTCCCGTTGTTTAGCACATGCATCCCGGGGAGAGTTTCGCCCCGGCCAACCTTTTAATTGATTCCTGCCATAAGAGCCCGACTGCCCTTCCAATCGTCGCCACCCCCCCACCTCCCAGTCCTCTGTCCTGGGTTCGTGGAAACAGAGCCCAAGTTTCGAAGTGTGTCCGTTGCCTGCGACACTCTGCCCCCACTCCCCCTAATCATCTACCACCGTTAAATTTCTCTCCTGACAGAATTGGAACCAACGCTCTTGCGTGTGTGTTACGTCAATTTTATCTACATTAATGATTGTATTCTCAGGCTAATAGATGGCATGAATAAAAAGTATCGGGAAAATAGCTTTATTTCAGATATTGCTCGTACAATGCCTCAAAATTCTTATAAGTACGTCCATTGAGCATCAACGGACTTTTTCCAGCAGCTTTTCCGTGACTCAAAGGTTCCCTGGCAGGGTATGGATTCCAGACAAGGGTACTCTTAAGGGTACGTGTGCAAGCTCCTCGGACGGCTTGACTTAAGTCTTGGAATGTAAGTGGGTTGGGGAATCGTCGCGATGGCGTTGCAGATATTCGCAGGCAGGCACTCGACTCTGCTCTTGATTGTCCGTCCAAAACCCTTCAGGACGAGTTTAGCCTAGATCTTTATCATCACCAAATATTTAGTGATAATGGCTCGTGCACTGTCATCTTATCAATGCCAATAGGATCTGCGATTATGCGCACACTTAACCGACAGTCTGAATCAAGCACTTCAGGCACACGTCAGGAGAAATATTATGACGGATTCTTTATATACAAACCTTGAATTATTTTCCAATGTTTTAAGGGGCATTGATTAAGATAATAAAAACAAAATTATAGGAATAACGCCCATGGAGAAGAAGTGGAAAATAGAAAAGAAGTTCTCAGAGAAACACATATGATGAAAGAATCAGATGGATCCCAAAGCAAAAAGGAATTCCCAGTTACCTTTGATGTCGTAACAGGTTTATGCTACCATCAGTGAAAGAAATTGACCACAGATCAACTTAATATCTTTAATCCTTCTGTAATTGAACCAAATTCGCTATCGTTGGTTAGTGTCTTCAGTTTATTTGTGTGTCGGGGCGACTTAATTCGAGACTCAATGGTTCAACGTTGTCAGGGACTCAAATCGAAGGATTAAATTTCTTCGGATATTTTATTTCTTACCAAAGTTATGTATTTGCGAATTTCGAGCGATTCCTCAAGTCTGCGGTGCTCCTGCACTTACCTAGCCTCGATTCACCTCGACGCTTGGGTTCCGTCAGCCATCGGGTTGAACTCCACCATTTCTACTCTGGGACCTGGGTCGCACATCAGCCGATTATTATTCCCAAACTCTGAAGAATCCTTCCACCAGCATCAACCGCTCAATTTATGTTTAAGGGGAGAATTCAATGCATAAATTATCCAAGTAGATTGTTCAATACACAAATGAGTTGGTGGAAAATGATCACTTTGTTGATACAACGGGCTCGAAAGTGCATCGGCGAAAATATCCATGTTAATTAACCCACTTTTGGTGTACATTGTTTGGAGGGGAAAAAAATTAATTTTTTTTTGCGGGCACGATTCCGAGTTTGCCATCGTTTTATTCTCCCCCGCTCTGCGAGTGTGAGTAACTGTTTACAAACAGAGCATCCATTTATTTTCAATTTTGTAACAATATCTCATTATATTCATACATTTCTTCCGTCATTCCAAGGCAGGCACTAATTCCAATGACGCCAAAAATTACCACGGTTTCTTTTTTCTTGCATCGATTCAATCGAAGGTGGAGGGAATCGAGAAAACCACACGATGGCAACACCAAGAGTTACAACCAAAGTGGAAGAAAAAAAACTCCACCATGGCACTGCACCAATCCTCGTGAGAACGGAAATTCGGAAATGATAAAAATTGAACGGAGAATTACATAACTAAAACGAGGGGAAGGTCTCTGGAGGGGGGAAGGAGAGCGTTACATTTAATATCTATAAAAGGGGGAAAGACATACATTATTTTATGTCTTTCTCTCTTTGCGGAATTGGTTCTATCCTGGCCCTTCCGCACTACGAGGACGTTCTTTCCAGGAAAGGAGGGGTGGGCGGGTATGCGAGGTGGGGCTTCATGAGAGAGAGGGGGAGGAATAGGAGGGGGGGAGTGCGGAAGAGGGTAGCGGGAGGGGAAACAATAGGCTGGCGAAAGAGAATTGAACGAATGGCATCATCTGCTCCAAAGCGGAAATTAACTCTGCGTCCGAGATGGTCGCGTAGGAGTGAGAGGGAAGGAGGGAGAGAGAGGGAGAGGGAGGGAGGGTTAGGGAGGGTAGGAGAGGGACGGAGGGTGGAAAAGGAAGTGATGGGAACGAGGGAATAATGGAGTAATGGGAGGATAAACATGGGAGATCCAAGAGAGGAAAGATTGCCGAAGAGATGGCGAAGCCGAAAGTGTGTGCAAAGAACATGAGCCCATGAAATAACTACATATTAAATACACATTTAATGGCATTTCATTGAGTGAGTGTCCACGAGATTTTTAATTTCAATAACTGCTTCCAATCAATATTTAAGTTAATAAGCAAACTTATAGTACAAATATTTATTTTAATTCAATTCAATGATTTTCAAGCCGGTTTATTTATTTAATCGAAGTTAAAACAAATTTCAATGGTGGGATGATATTAGAGAAAATCTCCGAATTTTCATATGAGCTACGTTATGAACTCGTTGACTTTAAAAGTATGAACAAGTTTATTGAGGCATACGTTTGCTGTGTGAAGTAGCACAAGTAATTATACCTCTGCATTAATGGATTAACTTGATAACTTCATATTACTATTTTGTGTATAAATGTATAGAGACAAATATAAAATGGAATGTATGCGAAATAAATATTTTTGTGCAACGCAAGTAATTTTAAATTTACGATTGTTCCTCTTGGTGTTTATACACCACCTGAAATTGGCGAAAACTATTTTATTTAGTTAATGATCATTGAGGCAAGGTCGAGTTACTTTAATGTATATTATTAGGTGTCTTTTCACCTCTTCTGTAGAGTACATAAAACGAAGAAATTACTTTTTTCATTCTGGAAATTGAATTGGGGCTAACTATTCGGTCTACATTTAATGTCATCTGACGAGTCCGTTAAAGAATTTTTGAACTCTTTTATATGCTTGGCACATCAAAAAATGCTTTGATGAGCTAACTATTGTTGGTAAGCCGAAGAGCGATGAAAACTGTATACATCTTCCTTAAAACTATATAAAATTACACGATGAGATCTCTTATTGGAAAAACTTAATAGAAGAAAACCTCGTAAAATATATTTGGTGCAATATCATTAGGTACTTCGAAATTTGCTGGAACATGGTTAGTAAACGCATACGGAAGCAAAGCCCTCAATCAAATTATAAATGTATAGCAGATATCAAAGGTTTGAAAATGTGGGCCACATTTTGATCGTAATTGTTCTTTTACGCAGAGGTGCATTTAACCGAAATTGACAGCGTCTTAGACAATAAACATTTTTTTAGTATCAATTGAAAAATGTGTTAAAAATAATTGCATGCTTTTGATTTACTGATGTAATGTAAACAATTACATTTAAATATTTAAATTAATTATGTAAATTTATTACTATTAATTAAGACACGAATTTCATGCATAATTTATTGAATATATTTTTTTTAATTATAAATTTCTCAGAGGAAAATGGTTTCTTTTACTTTAGTTCGTCCATAAATCATTTCTTATAGTGCAGGGATTTTGTCCCTATGTGACACGAGTTTTGAAATGGACCATCACTGACCGAGTACGTTCATTTCTTGCCTTGAGAGAATAGCGATAGTATGTCCGCTTGGGAATAGTCTCGTCTTGCCTACCCCCTTTTCTTCCCTGGGAAATACGTAGCTTAAACGATGACACACAAAGTTTAGCTTTTAACTCTATGGGAGCAAAAAATGTACGGCTCTCTGAAAAAAAATTGAAAAACCCCTGTATTTTGCTTTATTTTGCAGCAAACAGAGCTCAGTTTTAGGTCTTTGTACTTTGTTTTTTTTGGTGGGATTTTTTAATGGTCAAATTTTTATCTCCCGAATTCAATAAGAAATGTTGTCGCTTACATAAAAAATTAGGTTTCCTAATATTCCGGGTAAATTGTATACACACGTCAAAACTTCTTTAACATTGGATGCAGTTTTAATGACAAATATATGTGTTACAAATCTATGAGGTAGAATAGGGTTTTCAGGAAACATATGTAATGTAAGGAAAGGTCTTGAAGCAAGTGCATTAAAATGTATTCGATTCTTTTTCACTTGAACTGTTGATTTTCATTACAGAGCTCTTCTCAGATGTAAGTATTGATTGTCACCAAGTTTCCTCGTCTACCTGCTGGATGGATGTCTCGCGGGACACAGCCTTTGATACTCCGGGTTAGAAAATTGTCTCCTTGAGCCGCTTATCATGTTTGAGCTCCGTCCCGAATCTCGCTTCTTCCTTTGGTTTCCTCTCATACACTCGCCATCGTATTCCCTCTTCCCCAATAGCCTTCAACTCGCCCTCAGCATTTCATCCATTCACTTTTTCTTCCAAGATCTACTCCCATCACTCCTTCGAATTGTTTAACCTCCAAAATTATACACTTATAAAAATTAGAGCAGGAGGAGAACGATATAATGCACGTATTTCGGAAGTGTATTGGACCAAAATGGCCAAAGTAATAGGAACACAGGAAAAGAAGAATTGCGTTAGGAAAAGAAGCTTTAACAAGGAAGAGGGAAATGATGATAGGAACGTTGAGTAAGGGTGATAAGAAAAGGCTAGTCAACACTTTGAAATGGAGCGTAGTCATGTACGGCGCGGAAACATGGTCGTTGAAGCAGGATGATGAGCGTAGCTTGGGGGCTTTCGAAATGTGGGTGCGGAGAAGAGAATAGGAGGGGAAATGGACCGAAAGGAAAACAATAGGTATGGTGCTAGGGATGGTGAGAGGGGAGGAGGGATAGTTGGGAGAAATCAACAGGAGACATGAAAAATGGATGAAGGACGTATTGATCGACAGTGAGATGTTGAAGACTTTGATAGAGGAGAGAATGTTAGGCAAGGGAGGAAAGGGCAGGAATAGGATAGGAATTTTGGGTGGGATGAAGGGAGGAAGGAAGTATGTGTGGATGGATATAGTCTTGTTGTAGAGTTGGACTTTGGGTTGTGTTTCACTAGGAGAGACAAGATATTTATTTGGTAGATGTATCAATCAAAAACCTGCCTTAATCGGTAGATTACCTAAAGAAATAACAAAACATGGACTTGATGGCCTCTGATGATGATGTTTAATCAGTAATTTGCGATACGGATACTATTGACTTCTCGATCCCCTGTCGGCGACGGAATTCAACGAGCATCGGAGGTGGAATTGGATGCTTGGGAAATGATGACGGCGAAGTGGGAGGAGATGGGAGAGTTGTGTTGAGTCCCCATAGCAACACGTTCGTCAAAGGAAACGAAACGCGTCGATGGTTTGCCGATTCGGACGCCTAGATTTTTCGTGTTTTGATTGAAATTGGACTGTTGTTAATCGCCGTTTCACTGTCTGTTCAATGAGTTAGGAAGTTTGGATTGATACCTCTTCGATGGAGCGCAGCGCAATTGGGTGGCCCGTGGTGAAGAAGCACTTGAAAATATGCGGTGAAATTTGATGAGTGCTCCCTCGTATTTCAAGGATGAAGAAGTTACCTTTGAGCAGGATCAATGGAAATTTGCTTTTGAATTACTTAGTGCTTCCATTAATGAGTGATCTGACGTAAGAAGAAATAATGAGGGGCAACATACAATCAATTTTTAAGAATAAAACTCAACAACTGATTATGATGACCAAGAATTTTACTGGGAATCTGGGGGTTATAAATAACCATTGTTAACCGTCAATTACCTACGCCAACACGCAGTCACACACAGCTGTGCGCAGTTGCGTAGTAAGTTAGCCGTAAGTTGGCTTAGAGCGAAGATGCCTTTTAACCGAAGTAAATTGTTGGGAATAACTACAATATCAAACGTTTAACCATAGGTTCTTCTAACATATAAAACATAGCCTTGCAGTATTACTATCCTTATATGTATGTATATATATATACATATATGTGTATATATATATATATATATATATATATATATATATATATATATATATATATATATATAGTATATATATATAATATCCCTTGTCATAAGATGATTGGGTTATTGATATCTGATAGGGTTTACGATCAGTTATAGGGCGTCATCACAGGTGGTCCTGCAGGGAAACATTTAATATTGATAGGGAATTAGAACACGATGGTTGGTGAAGGAATAATGGTAGAGAGGTAGGCGACTAGTGTTACTGTACGAGGGTTGACCGCGGAGATAAAGCAATTTAGTTCTGTTAACGAGCTAATCATTACCAACACTTGGTGTAAATACCACAAATGGCACAGGTATACATAAGAAATGCCGGGTGACTCAGAAAGGTATCAGTTAGATTATGCACACAGGCTAAGAAACAGTGGGCTCAATTCGCACAGCTTTCTGGAGAGGATGTGGACTATGGTCACAATTTAGTAGTTATGAAGTGTAGCGTCCAATCCAAAAACATAAGACAGAGGTGGTAGTTTTATAAATAGAATGTGGAAGCGTTAACTGGATTGATAAAAAGATTATCAGCAGGCTGTTGGAGAAATCATGAGTGAGAGAAAGGGGCTGAGTACTATTAAGGAAAACGGAAATGTATCAAAAAATGGATAATCGTACAGAGGCGCAAAAGAAACTATAGGAACCGTTAAGGAGGAAAGGGAATCATGGATTACGGATTAAGTGATTAGAAAGGTAGATGAGAGAAGGAAATGAAAGACGGCAAACACAGAGTTAGGCAGAAGTAACTACAATGATTTAAATAATAAATTGAGGCGGATAACAATTGAAGCAAAAGAATCGTGGTGGGACACGCCGTGCGGGGATATGAAAAGTTTGCAGAGGAAGGGTAAAATTAGTGTGCTAAGCAAAAAACTTGAAAAATTATCGGGAAGTAAAAAGGTAATTGCAGTGTAAAAGAAATATCGGGTAAAATTATAGTTCAAAGAGAAAATATCCAGCAGAGATTGGAGAAATATTCGCTTAAAATTAAAATAGAAGACCTAAAACTAGAGAAGGTGGAACAGTTTAGGTATCTCTGAAGTGCTTTGGATCAAGAAAATAAATGTTGTGACGGAATATAAAGCAGACTAGCGTTACGTAAAGAAGCTTTCAAAATGATGAGAGAATTGATGGCAGGGATATGGAATAACAATGATGAAAAATTTTGTTTCTTCACTTCTCACTTCTAAAAAAAAACTTCAAAATAGAATGTGGCTTTGTACGTATCTGAAACTTGATCGTATGAAGCAAAATGATAGAAGTAGATTGGAGGCATTCGAAATGTGGCTGTAGCGAAGGATAGAGAAGGTGAAGTGAACAGAAAGAAGAACAAATGGGGAAGTGCTGGGTATGATGAAAGGGGAGGAAAGAGAGGATTGCTGGAAGAATTCATAAGGAGGCAGGAAAAAAGGACGAAGGGCGTATTGTTTGGTAGTAAGATATTGAAGACTATAATAGAGGGGAGAATGTCAGGAAAACGAGGAAGGAAGGGGTATGAATAGGATAGGAATGTTGGCCGGGATGAAGGTAGGGAGGAAGTACTCAGAGTTGAATGAAGGCTTGTTGCAAAGTAGAATGTTGGATTGTATTTTGTTGATAGAGGCAAGGGAATTTGGTAGCTTGTGTCCATTCAAATTCCACCACAACTGGTAGATTAGCAATAATAATAATTATTAAGTGATGAGCGATAAGCAGCTCCCAATGATCACATGGATTCCCACATGAAATTACTTTATCGTGACTTCATAATATTCAAATTAATTAAATATTTCTGCATTCTGCTTCTCTGGCAATTGTTTTCATTAGACCCGTGTGTGCTGTAATCAGGTTGCCAATCAATGGTAAAATACCCTCCTCCCCAACACAACATGCCATACTTCTTCATCGCTGGGTATCCTGGAATAGAACCAATCTGGGCTATTGTCGCAACCTCTTAGAGTGAGACTCACCTGACTGCCTACCACCGCAATCTCCTACGCAATCTATACATAAGATATTAAAGTAGCATGTAATAGGAAGAATATACGAACGTAGATCTTTTCGTTAAATATTTTCGATAAAAATTGGGGAAGAGAGGAAATTGGGTGCGCTAAAGGGTTAATTTAACTTTCAATAACCTCTTTCTGGAAACTAACTGCATTTCGTCCAGGGAGTGCGCTTAAGAATATGAACTGCCCTGTCCAGCTGAAAGAGGAAAAAATGGAGGTATCCTCGCAGCAAAAAAAATATTTTTATAACTTCAAATACAACTGTTTCCTCAGTCTTAAGACAATCCACTGGAGTTAACGCTGGATCCAATGGAAAATGAAACGCTTGCACTGTTGATCTGCAGGGAAAGAGAAAGAAAGAAACTAAGAGAAAATTATGGTCAGCCAAACGAGAAAACATCGTGAGAGTGGCAAAGCGATAATGGGGAAGCGGATCGATGCGTATGTGAAGAAATTGGCGAATTACAGCGAGAAAATACTACCTTGAACAAAAAGTTCCCGGAATAACCACCGTGTGGCGCTCCCATCGTTCCGATTTGAGTTCTCTTTTTTTTGTTAAATTGGTACATCTGTTTTTGATATTCCCTTTAAATCTTAGTGTCATAACTTGACATTTGCAAAAGTTACGTAGCCAAGAGTACATCTATCTCTGTGTGTGTTGGCGATTTTTTACAATTGCAGAAATGGATTTAAATTTGCAACAACGAACTTGTATTAAATTTTGCGTAAAAAACGGATTTAGTGGCGCACGGACGTTGGAAATGTTGGAAAAGTGTTTCGGCAACGATTCTCTAAAAAAAACGGTCGTCTACCAGTGGCACGAGCGGTTCAGAAGTGGTCGTGAGTCAATCGAAGATGATGAACGCAGTGGCAGACCATCCACATCGAAAGTCGGTGAAAAAATTGATTATTTAATTTAATTAAAAATTTTTAAAATTTATATTTAAAAAAATAAAATTTAATTTTAATATATTTTTAATAAATTTAATAAAAATTTTATATTTTAAATTAATAAAAAAAAATTTGATAAAAATTATAATTTTTTAATTTTTAAAAAAAAAAATATTAAAAAAAAAAAAAAAATTTTTTTTATTTTTTTTAAAATTTTTAAAAATTATTAAAAATAATTTATAATTTTTAATTAAAAATTAAAAAAAATTTAAAAAATTTTATTAAAAAAAAAAAAAATTAATTTTTATTATTAATTATTTTATTTATTTTTTATTTATATTTTTAAATAAATATATTATTTTTAATTTAATTAAAAAAAAAATTTAATTAACAATTTTAATTAATTAATATTATATTTTATAAAAAAAAAATTTATAAAAAAAAAAAAAACAAAAAAAAATATATTATTTTAAAATAAAAAATAAATTTTTAAAAATTTTTTTATGTAAATAAATTTTTTAAAAAAAAAAAAAAAAATTTTAATTTTATAAATTATTTTTAAATTAAATATTTATATTATTAAATATTAAATATTAAAAAATTAATTTAAAAATATTTAAAACAAATTAAAATTTTTTTTTTAAAAAAATTTTAAAAAATTTTAATAAATTTTTATTATATATAAAATATAAATTTAATTTTTTTAAATAAATTTAAATTTTTTTTTTTTTTTTAAATATTTTTTTTTTTAATTTTTTTAAAAAAATTATTATATTTTTTAAAAAATTTATATTTTTTTATTTTAATTTTTAATTTTTTTAAAAATTAAATTTTTTTTTAAAAAAAAATAAAATTTAAAA